>NC_053491.1:276172385-276491552 GCF_905171775.1 Rana temporaria
AGAGCCAAAGGTCCCTTTTTGATATAGGACCAAAATCAGCACCTGGACTCCTGTGCAATTCACACCTGAGCTGCTCTGAAGATGTATGAACTGGGTCCTTAGAGTCGGTCACAATCACCTGACATGCAAATTGGAAGCAGGGAAACCAGCATTGAATTTGCACTAGTGGGAACCTAGCCTTAGCTGTGATTTGGAAAGTATAGAAGTGCTGGAGACAGACTTGATATGGGGAGATTAGTATAGGGCTTGCAGGCACTTGCCTAAATATGTAGATGTAAGTTATTATGGAAATTGATGTAGGTAGCAAATTATTGTGTTTTTTAGATAATTTGGCAATAGGAGAAGGAAGGGTATTGACCTTTTTTCATTCTTTGTTACATATTTACAGCTTATCCCTGTACACATTCATTACAGTGATAACAGAATGCATGTGTTTTTTCATAGGGCATTTTTTTAATGGTAATAACTGTGGAATATGTCTGATCAATGCATATCAGCTCAGGTCCTTTGGGAAAGCATGTGACATGGTGACTTACAGGAGAGAAACTGTGAAAGTTCCCACAAGATCCTCTATATCACTATCCTCAGCAGTTATTTTCATGAAAACTAACACAAAATAAATAAATAGGTTTTCCAAATGATATTATCATTTTAAAGCTTGTATTGCATTTAGTGGTTGGGTTTACATCTACTTTAACATAAAAAAATGTAATTGTAGTGTCTGTGTTTACAGATATGTACACTTGATCCTATTAAGGACCAATATCTGTCTGCAACAATTGATTGATAGCTGGCTCTTGAATTGTTAACACTTTAGCTGCCGTTTTACTTTTCTATTGGGTCCATTTCCTTTGGGGTCTATTTTCTTTTTTGAAGGTAGTTGTTGCTGACAGTCCATTTCTGCCTTACTTAGCCCATTAATACAATTAAATGCAAAAACATTGAATACTGCACACCATCATTACAGGTGTGCCCCTTACCCCTATATAGGTATATACCTAAAGAATATTTATATAAAATACATTGGTTTTACCAATAATATCTGCAGTAGGTGTTTGGCAGTCCTCTGCAATCCAGGTCTGATTCATTTTGTTAAAAAGTCAGTCTTACAGAACTGACTTCTAATACCACACAGTTTAAAGGCATCACCCAAGCCTGCAATTTAAAAGATTGGTGTCTTTTCCATGTCCTCCTTCAAGTCACATTAATAGTACCCTTCCTCCACTGTACTGTCATATTTATGTATTTATTTAGCTTTTTTAAATGGCATGGAGAGCAGGGCTTTACCACGAAGGATGTTGTTTGCAATAGTTTGGCTATAACTACTGAAAATAGCCATAATTTAGTATCAATATTTCCCCCACCCCCCATAGACTTTAATAGGGTTTGCTGCTAAGTTTGGGTTTTACAGATTTCAAATAGGATTTAACAAATCCTGATCAAAGTTGGACAGATTCGCTCATCCTTATTTTACAATAATATAAATAACTACATTTGATCCAAGTACGTATCTGCTTCTGTCAGGTCAGTGGAAAATTGAACCAATGGTTAAACATTGCGCAGACATAAGTTTGCTTGGACATACTGGGAGTGGGTTAATGAAATGTTGTATTTTTTTGCTAACAGATGTCCTCTGTTCATGAATTAAATGTGCCAAAAAATTTAATATTCAGTATCTGTCAATTCTGCTTGCAGCTAAACATGTCTGTATCTGTATGCATTTACACTAGCATTAATATTTGACTAGATTTGCGTATTGCATTATGGGAATTTGTACTACAGAAGCAGTAAGTTGGTTAAATTTACAAACTGTGGCCCGTATTACTTTACCATCCCTTCTGCCACTTCTTGTTTCAGCCCCATGAAAGCATGCTTTGACCGTCGATCAGGTATTTTACATTTATCTACTTTTTTTTCAGGCACTTCTTGTTCAAGACATCATCTGGAACAACTCCTTTATTCAGCAGCTCTTCTCCAGGATATCCACTGACATCAGGAACAGTATACACACCTCCTCCAAGGCTGTTACCCAGAAATACTTTCTCCAGAAATGCCTTCAAACTAAAGAAGCCGTCCAAGTATTGCAGCTGGAAATGTGCAGCTTTATCGGCCATTGCTGCAGCTGTGCTTCTTGCAATTCTCCTGGCTTATTTCATTGGTAATTATATATTTTTTCTATTTATTCATAACATTATAGCAACCTAGTTCATGTGATTACTTTGATTATATTTATTAGTACGCTCCCCAAGGTTCATTTTAGCTTTGTGCTAAGAGGCCCACGTTACAGAGTATCATTCCATTCATGCCACTAAATGAGCATTACATTATATTCTTTAAAGAGACACTTCACTAAAAAAAAAGGTAAGCAGAAAGACTTTTTATTGAAGAAGAGACATGCAATCTCGTCTAAAGAAAATGCTTCTTACTGTCTTGTTTGCAAATTTCTTTACTTCTCTTATATCAACATCTCTTCATTCTAGTCTAGTCAAGTGTAATTTGTTACTTGAGCTGGTGTCAATAAAGCAACCTTCCAGATTGACGTATCCTCAGCAATAGTTTTAGAGGCTGTATCCAAACCCCTTAGGACCAAACATTGCAAGGCTAGCTTGAAATATGACCTTTCTGGCACTTGGCTCTCCTTGAGGGACTTCCCAGACCATCATGTTCTGTGTTAGTCACAAAGCGCTTTCCAGATCCAGTGCCGTGGCGCAGGCTGTGGTGTGTCAAAGTTTTTGGAGACCCACTCTCTGAGCAAGCCTCTTGATATGACATCCTGCTGTGTGGCCCTCAGGCACCAAGCTCTGCATCACATCATCTTTTCAAAACTTTGTGTACAGTGCCACTTAAGGTCCAGTGAAGTGGCACAGCTTCTGCTGTTACCCAACTCTGAAACTTCTCTATGTCCCCTGAATCTAACATAATACGTGTCTTTCGGGGTCTAGATACTGTATTATGGCACTTCCCAGACCTTTGGATACTGTATCAGTTACCTGCAGAGTACTATCCATATTTAGAGCCATGGCACAGGCTGACAGTGTGAACCAGTCTCTCAAAGCAATTTAATAGATATGGCCAGTTGGGCAACAGCATCAAGATCTACCTCACAATTTTACCAGTCAACAATTTTTTTTCTTTGAAATTGAGGTAATGGTTACACCTGAGGAAATTCTGTGCAATGGAAATTATTTGGACTTCTGATCTTGCTTGCCTTCAGTGATTTGATCACCTTTGTCCATCTATGACTCTCACCAGCACCTATTGTTAAATTCACCCAATTGCATTCCCACTGCATTGGGTGAACTTATTTCAAAACCCTCTACTGTTCCAGAGAGCTGTCAACTGATATTTTTAGAAAGAACTTATGCCTGTATTTTTAAAATCCTGGTACCCTTATTTCTATAGGTTCATCCTAATCCGTAGCTTCTATAACTCTGATGCCTGTAACTAAAGCCTGTACTGTGGCTTCTAAGCCTCTTATATCTAATATGACTTTGTATCAGTCTGTGTGTGAATAATTGGAACAATCTGCTTCTATACATTCATTACATGCATGGGGTCATCCACAGCAGACACTAGTTCTTCTAACCCTATAGGACTCCTTTTTTTCAGAGTGCCCCTATTGTTAACTCATTCACAATTAGGACCTTTGCAGCCTATTCCTGCAGACACAGATATGCAAAGCCACAGTTTTCATTCTTATTGACTCTGTGTGCTCTGCTACGCATCAACCTGAGAGGATCAACCTTCTGTACCAGGTATAGAGTATTTTAAAGATTGTGTTACAGAAAAAAACATTCCCTATAAACTCTGTACTTGAAAAGTTTTTCTATGAAGGAAATTTCAAAGAAATCCTGGTTTCTTCTTGATAATGTTTAGAAGCACTTTCCATTTGATAGGGAATTCTTTGACAAATGGTCCCCACCTTTTGTGGACCTTCCAGTTTTTCACTTGAATGGACATCTCAACACACTGGTTGAAGAGACCTTTACCTCAAGGTATTTTACTCACAGACAGTTAGACTCCCTTTTCAAGTCTCAACTGGAACTACTCTCTTTCTTCTCATGGTACTGATTTTAATTTGTGTAACCATGTATCAATGGATCACATCCTTTAAATTGACTCTTCTTGCAAAAAGGAAGACTCTCAAGCATTGGAACTTATTTAGTAAATGTATGTGTCTTCTTCTGAAAGATGTTATGATCTATATGATCCTTTACCATTAGTTCTTGTTTTTTCTTGCTGAATAAGGAACTGACCATACTGGGCCCTCAACTATGACTATTATCCCACTATTTAATTCAGCTTTTAATATGGTAATAATATTAAACTCTAGTACATCTGATGGATCCTGTTTCCTGTGATAATTGTAAAGAGTCCAGTCAGGATGACGCAACCACCACCTGACCTTTGCACTATGGACAGCAGGCTTTGGAAAGCCAATAAAGGGACTTTTGGATAAAACAAATCCTGTCTTTAAAAAGGGGGATGACGGGAAATATAGTTGTTGATTTACTAAAGACAAATAGGCAGTTTATTTTGCAAGGGAATACTTACTTTAAAAGGGATTTTTTGTTAGTTCAGTGATTTAGCTGACATCCATCGTCTATTCATGTGCAAACAAAAATTATGTTTTTTTTTTGTTTTTTTTATTTACTTGCATGTGACTTGTTTTTTTTGTGCAAAGTAGATTTTCTCCACATTCTCTAAGCTAAGGGAGAATTTTCTTGAAAAACTAACAACCTATTTAACACATTTAGTAAGTAAACCCCATAGTGTCAGTGTATTGGTTGCTGTAAGGAAGGAAAAGAGAAAGCTGCCAAAGGAAGGGATCAGGGTCAGTTAGAAACCTGTACTTTACTTGGAAAGTTAGCCCATTGCTGCTTTTTTTCTGGTCTGATTATTGTTGTGTCATCTGTGGTCTGTTAAATCTTGTAAACCTCTCTTTTTCTCTAGTACATTTTGGCCAGTTCTTCATCATTAAAATGGCCCACTGCTGGTCAATCTTTTACTGCTGTATCTTGTGCGGTCTTTTAAAGTGGTTCTAAAATGTAAATGTTATTTGTTTTTACCTTAATGCATTCTCACCCTCCTCCCCAATAGACTTTAATGGTTTTAGGTGATAAGTTTAAAGTTCCCAAAATGTAAAAACAGGATTTACCAAAACCTTTGTCAAATCAAACCCAGACAGATTTATGCATCCTCATTGGAGAGCATACTGTATTTCTGAAAGCTGCTTAGCTGCACAATCAATGCAAAGAGTTGCTGGTATAGGCTTTCAAGTACCAATCATAATGGGGTACAACAACAGATAAGCAGTAGACACACATAGGTCATAAATATTTATTTGTTTGTCTAGAGATCAGCTATCTTCTTGGCTGTCAAAAATGTTCCTATGCTAATGTTTGTAATTCTACAAAAATCAGACAATTTAAATGATATGTCCAATGTCAAAAACAGAACTAAAACTGAAATGGGTTAGAGGGGTGTTGCCTGGATGAAACACGTTGAAGCTAAATCTTTACACTAGGACTGGGCTGCCTTTGGTGTGTGGCATTCTAACCTTGACATTTTGCACTTTACTGTAAGGTTAGACAAGCTCCTACTGGATGATAGGACCCCCCCCCCAATGGTGAGGTCACCATATCATGCTGGTGCTTTGAGTAGTGCTCAATGTTTTTTTTTTTTTGGGGAGGGGGGGGCGCAAGTTGGATGATATATTTTAGGCATTACAACAAAAGTTGCATAGTTTAAACTGATAACAAGAAAAGTGCAAGTGGGTGGCATGAAATTATTTAGCAGGTAAAAAAAAACAGTGTAAGGATGTGCTGGAAGCTCTTGCACTAGATAGCATCTGTATTTATGAGTCTACCTTCAAAAAATAATGAATATTAACATGGAAAAAGGCACTGCTTTTCAAAAAGTGTTGCTAGTCTTAACAAAAGACCACTTGAATGTTCTAGGGACAAAAACTGAGAGATAGAAACTCTCAGTACAGAGCATTATTTTTGGATAGCACAGCAAGCTCTCATTTCAGCTGTATATAATAGAGTAGGGGTACTGTTTTTATTGCTGTCTGTGTTCCCACTGTGGAGATTCACCCCTTAATTTATCCTGGTGACTAATGACCACAGAAACAGAAAGTGATGAGAAATGCAAAATGTTAGAATTGTCAAAAGTGACAGTAAACCATCTACTGTGGACAAATTTTCCATTGATAACTGTCTAAGATGGGAATTCTCCTCACTTCAGGGATATTTCCTTTTATGTTCTGTTTGGTTTCTGCAACGGAATTGAAGGAAAACCTCTGCAACAGGACACAAGATAGAAAAATATAACTGGATGGGGTTTTTAACCCATCCCTACTCATTAGAAAGTAAAAAACATTTTTTTTGCCTATACTTAGGCATTAATGTTAAGGGATCAATAGACTCCAAGTTATGTAAGTAACATCTACAGTAAGATCTACATCAGTAAGTTTTTCTGTGATTTAAGCCTAAAAAGAATTTAGACATGATGTAGGTCAGGGGTCTCAAACTGGTGGCCCTCCAGCTGTTGTGAATCTACAAGTTCCATCATGACTGCCTGAGGGAGTCATGCTTGTAACTGTCAGCCTTGCAATTTCTCATGGGACTTGTAGTTTTGCAACAGCTGGAGGGCTGCCAGTTTGAGATCTCTGATGTAGGTCAATGATCCAAACAGAGGACATAAATTAATGGCCATGAACATTTTTGTGTTACACTGTACCACTATCTGTACTGAAAGTTTAACAAATTCACACTGCATACCTTGGGATGTCCCTCCTGGTTAAGTGTAAGGCCCCGTACACAGCTTCTCGGCAGAATTCAGGCAGAAACTCGGTCGGAGCTGAATTCTGCCGAGAAACCCGGCCGTGTGTACACTTTCGCCGAGGAAGCTGACGAGTTCCTCGTCGAGCCAAATAGAGAACATGTTCTCTATTTCCTCGTTGTTCAATGAGGAAAGTTGGCTCGCCGAGAACCTCGGCAGCTTCACACAGAACTCGACGAGCAAAATGATGAGTTTTGCCCGTTGAGTTCCTCGGACATGTGTACGGGGCCTTAGTATTGTGAACAGCATGTTGTGGCAGTGTGCAATATGTAGACTTGTTGTACTGGGCCAATAATGGGAACAATTTATTTAGCATGTATTTTAAAAGCTTGGAAGCATTAATGTGATCATCTGAAAATCATGAAAACTATACACATACAGTACAGTTTTTAATGCAAGTCACTATGTCTGAAAAGTTGACCATAACTCCAGTGAGCATGCTAAACAGGATGGGACCCTATTGTTTTTCACAAGTGGTTTGCATGGTTTACATTTTATTCAACCTGTTATTCCATTCTTTGTTTTGAGTTGACTTGCTTTTTTATCATTTTTCAAACAAATGGATAGAATTATATGCTAAAAAGTGCTGGCCAATTAAAAACTGTAATGTTTCTAACAATGCTGTCAACTTGATTGTTTCTGTGGTTTATAGCATTATTTATCATAACTGTAATCATGTTTTCCCATGCTAAAGCTATACTAACTTAATTTAATCTTTACATAATTATATTCTCCATTATTGGAATACACTGAAATGTTGTACTTATTTTGTTTATTGCAACTTCCAGCAAATACTACACATTGAAATGTGTTATTTAGGATATGAAGTGACTTTTATCTTTCAGTAAAAGCTAGAGTAAATTAATGCTTCAAAACTGTCAGTTGCATCACAAAATCTAGACTATATATTTGATGAACAAATTTATGTTTTGCCCTAAAACCAAAGCAGAGGCCAAAATAACATTTGTCAAAATCCCTTCAAAAACAAATATGGTGATTTTTCCCTCACAAACAACTGTGATCCTATAATAAATTTCATATACTTTCATCTTTATTTTATCAGCCATTAAATCTCTTTGCACTTATGTACTTTAATTACATTAGTCTAAGTAGAGTTCAAATAAAATGTTTGCCTCTGAAAGTCATGGCAGTGTGATTATTCTAGAAAGCATTTAAACTGTCAAGGAAAAAAAAAAGTTTGTAACTAGTGAACTAGTGTCTAAGGAAATTGTTTGTTAGATGGATACTGTTTAGAAAATATATCCACTTCAGCTCCAGGCCTTTTTTTGACACTTTTGTAAAGATGTAAAAATCTGTAATATTTGCTAGAAAATTAGTCGAACCCCAAAACAATATATATTTTTTAAAGTAGAGGCCTTAGAGAATAAATTGGTGGGTGTTGCATTTTTTATGTCCCACGATAATGTGCAATTTTTTGGTAAAATATAATGGATAATGTTATGCCGAGTAAATAGAAACCAAACATGTCAAATATGTTAATTTAAAACTGCGCACGCCCATGCACCGGCGATAAATTACGTAAATTTAACTATCTGTAGGCAACGCTTTAACCGGTTAAGAAACCAGACCATTATGCAGGTTACGGACCTGGCCCCTTTTTGCGATTCGGCACTGCGTCGCTTTAACTGACAATTGCACGGTCGTGCGATGTGGCTTCCAAACAAAATGAACATCCTTTTTTTCCCCACAAATAGAGCTTTCTTTTGGTGGTATTTTATCACCTCTGCGGTTTTTATTTTTTGCGCTATAAACAAAAATAGAGCGACAATTTAAAAATATATATATTTTTTTACTTTTTGCTATAATAAATATCCCCCAAAAATATATTAAAAAAATAATTTTTTTCCTCAGTTTAGGCCAATACGTATTCTTCTACATATTTTTGGTAAAAAAAATCGCAATAAGTGTTTATTGATTGGTTTGCACAAAAGTTTACAAAATAGGGGATAGTTTTATGGCATTTTTATTAATCTTTTTTTTTTACTACTAATGGCGGCGATCAGCGATTTTTTTTGTGACTGCGACATTATGGCGGACACATCGGACACTTTTGACACATTTTTGGGACCATTGTCATTTTAACAGCAAACAGTGGTATAAAAATGCACTGATTACTGTGAAAATGACATTGGCAGTGATGAGGTTAACCACTAGGGGGCTCTGTAGGGGTTAAGTGTGATCTCATGTGTGTTTCTTACTGTAGGGGGGTGTGGCTGTACGTGTGACATCACTGATTGTCGTTCCCTATGACAGGGAACAGACAATCACTGACACTGCCACAGAGAAGAACAGGGAAGGTTTGTTTACACTCACCTCTCCCCGTTCTTCAGCTCCTGTGACCCGATCGTGGGACACCGGTGATAATCGGGTCCGCAGGTCCCGTGGGCGTGGTCACGGAGCTTCGGACCGGGTCGCGAGTGCTCCCGACCCACGGCTGGGCTACTTAAAGGGGACGTACATGTACACCCTTGTGCCCAGCCATGCCATTCACTCTACGAATATTGTCATACAGCGGTCCCTAAGTGGTTAAAGGCCTTTACAGGTTACCATTTGGATTTACAGAGGAGATCAAGTGTTAGAATTCCTGTCCATCTTCTGATATTTATGGCAATACCTCACATGTGGGGGACAACCGCTTTTTATGCATGCAGGACTGACACATGCATTTGCCTTTGTGTGCTAGCATGGAGGGGTGTGGGCACTTTACATTTTTTATTATTATTTCTTTATTTTTACACAGTTGCTTTAAATTTTTTTTTTTATCACTTTTATTGCTGTCACATAGAATGTCACAAGGAATGTAAGCACGTCACAGGTACTCTTTATGGAGGGATCTGGGGTCTATAAGAACATTCAAAGAGTTCAAAACAACCAAGATCAGTGTTTTTGAATAAATTACATTTTAAAAAATTACACCGTTAACATATGGGTAAACCATAAATGATGTAATGTCATAGCTTCCGGGTTGCTATCATGAACAGCCAATCAAAGCCGATCCCAGCTTTTTTTTGGCTGTCTGGCCAGCTGGCAGACATGCCGGTTGGAATTTTGGGTCTCCCTGTGGGATGCCTGTGGCTCCCGGTATAATTACAGAAAGTCCAGCACAGCATGGGTACATATATATAAAGAATATACAGTATGTATATATATATATATATATATATATATATATATATATATATAAGTGTAATAAAAATGTAAAATAAAAAAATTGCAAGCAGGCAGGCTTTTTATTGCAAGAAAAACATGCTGTTTTTTCTTTTATAAAACCTATAAAATGTATAAAACGTTATTGCTTACCTGCCTGTTTACAGTTTTCTTTTACATCTACACTGATCTGCACATGCACAGCTCAGTGTATATTCTCAGCATGATATGTGTCAGGATGAATAAACTCCTGCAAATGCATGGCAGTTACATCATACTCTGCCACCCAATCAAACTGGCCAGAAGAAGCTGGGGAGAAGGTATTGACAGCAGATAGTGACTGTGCAGATGTCAGATTTTCAGAGTGGAGGTGGGTATTTGTGGCTTTAGTACCTCTTTATTCTAGACCTTAAAGTAAAATTATGGGCAAAATCAAGAGTCAAATATGATGCAGTCTGTCAATAGTATTTACAGAGTGGTCTTTGTTTTTACCTGTATTACCTGTTGATCTTGCCAGTCAGGCAGTTAGAGGGTTGATTAAAAAAAAAAAACATTTAATACTGACTTTTATTAGTTTAGGCAGAACCTTTGTCTCAAAAGAAATAAAAGCTGATTCTGTAACTGCATAAAAAGTTAGACTTTAATTTGTTAGTTACTTATATAAGATCCATCTAAATCTACTAGCCCATCTAACACTACCCTCTCCCTGGTTGGAAATGCTGCTGTCCAAGGGCAGCTACATTGCTCGAGCATAGACAGATTAGAGGAGTGAGTGTAGCCACCCTAAGAAAGGTGCTCACATATAGATTGCCTAAGTCTGTGGACAGTCTCCAAATGTCATTCTCCTTAGACATTGATCTACTAAAAGCGCCTCTCTGTTTAGAGTCAGACAGGCATGGACACATGCTTCCAGAGTGTCTTTACACACTTTCACAGAAGATCCCTGACGAACTGCAAACTTTGCCGATTTGTAGGCAAAACACGTGTCTCTCATCAGGCTCCTTCACTGAGCTACCTGTTCTGAGCTGTCAGGCATCCTTTCACTGTCAAGACCAGCTATATCCACATCACTTACCACTTTTACACAGTACCAGTCAAATACAGTATATTACTTTTCTGGGAGGGGGAGGTTTTGTACAGTTTGACACATAATAATAATCAAAATAGCATAGTCAGTGGTTGAAGTTTTCTACGCTTGAGTAAAAACTGATAAAAAAGGTGGTATTTGTTTGCTTAAAAAATAACATTAGTTATTGACTTTTTTTCTTCACAGCACCATACCTGTGCCATCTTGGAAACTAATTAGCAAGTACAATTCATCTCATCTCAGGGAGGGCTGGTACTACTGGTTCTTTGTAGACAGTTGGATTGATTTTACAATTCTGGATTAACTGTTATCCACAGCACCCAATAACATCAAATAACCCAACATTTCTATAGACAACTCAGTTTAACAGTTTGCTTTGGTCAAACAAATAATAACTGGAGCACCAGTGTAATTATACATGACCTGGGTATGGGCTATTCTAATTATACACACTTCCACTTGCTCAGAATAAAATCTTCTGAAAGCATCACATGTAGAGAAGAAGGATGCTCAGCACTTACTCCTCACAAGCACCCATAAGCACCCAAAGCTTTGCTTGATTTGGCCTAAAGGGATTATATAAACAATATTTGAAACTAAAAATATAGTAAATTGATTGAGCTTTCTGAAAACCTTTTAAAACTGTATTACGATGTTACAAAATTATTTTAATCATTGACTTTATGTTACATAGTAACATAGTAGGTGAGGTTGAAAAAAGACTCAAGTCCATCAAGTCCAACCTATGTATGTGATTATATGTCAGTATGTGGTCTACGAATGAGCAAAGATCAGTAACCGTAAACAGTGTATTTCCCCGAAAGGGCCTTTGAAATTCCTCCCTTTCACTAAACTTGATTTTAAAATTGCTTTGAACGGTAGTATTGAAGCAATGTTCTAATCTTCTTCCTTCTGCATACTTCCATCTGTTACAGCTACAAACATGTACTTCTGCATATTCCGACATGATAGTTCAAGTATTACTTGTAGCATGGAGTTCACTCACTAATTCCTAAGCCCAAGACACCTGTGGTCTTGTGACAATCAACATTAAAGTGGTACTAAAGTCTTGTTTTTTGTTGTTAAAAATAAAAAAAAGTGTATACTTGCCTGCTCTGTGCAGTGGGTTTGTAGTAGACCAGATCCTCCCCTTTTCGAGTTCCTCTTCGGGTGCTCCTGGCCCCTCCCTCCTGTTGAGTGCCCCCACAGCAAGCAGCTTGCTATGGGGGTACCCGAGCCAAGCCACAGCCCCTGTATCCGTTCAGACATGGAACTGCGGCCCGGCCCCACTCTATTTCTCTCCTCATTGGCACACTGAGTTTGATTGACAGCAGCAAGAGCCAATGGCACCACCAAAATTAGAAGTGAGCTGCAACTACACTGTTAACTTGTTGTCATTTGTGGCTGACTTCATTACTCTGATGACACTTGGACACATCAGACACACTTTATGTTAAAGGACACCACTTTCCAGGTGTGCAGCATTTAGGAACCGGTTCCGCAGAGCCTGTACCAGTCTCCACCAATCCAGAAATAGCGTCACCTCTCTCCCTGTGACTAATCTCATGGTTGCTATGGGATTCAAGAAATGCTCTCTCTCCTTCTTTAACCATTGTTCTTTCTATTGTACTCCAAAGGTACCTCATACATCCCTCCCGTGACTCCAGGCTTGGTCCCTAGGTACTCTGTGCCATGAGTCCAGTCCCAAAGAGCGGGGAACATGGTGCTAGTGGAGGTGCCAAGCATCTAACCATCTCCAGTACCAGGGTGACCAGCACCTCTGCTCTGTCACCCATCTTCTGTCTGATTGGCTGCTTTGCATGTGTCACAAACACTGTAGTCCCTAGCAACAGCACATTAGCTTCTTCTGGATAGCACTTGTTGCATTAGACACATGTATCGTATCTTCCTCTAACTCGGTCACCTTGTTGTGTTGCAAGTCCTGTTATTTTGATAGGCTGTTCATGTTTAAGTGTTTTCAGAAATAAAAAACTAAAGTAAACAAACAAAAATATTTTGCTGAGGTAGTAGCTGATAACAGTACAGTTCTCAAAAAACATTCTCAACACAGTTCCTATACAGAGTCCTAATATCCCAAAGAGTGTGCATACCTTATGCAGAAGGCAAGTCTATATCATAATCTCTTTTAAGGTACAAGCCACAAGAGGTATTGCAAGTTCTTTAAAGTCCATGACTGGCAGTAATCAATGATTAGCAGCTACAAGTCCATAGGGTGCCAAGGCTTGAGACCTCTTTCAGGAACCCTGATTATGCCCCAATCACCCCCCCCCCTCCCCATAGGGGTTGATCACTCCAGCAAAGTAATCAGCTACATCTTGGCAGTATTTCCCCAGAACCTGACCGAGGGTCTTGGAGGTGGCTTTATGGTTTTATGTTGATTAACATGTAGGGTCGGTGACCTTGCTGAAAATGGCAGAAAAACATTAACCCTTACAGATTGGTTACTGCCAGTTCTTAGGTCAATCCAAGTACACAGGAAAACATCAAAATATTATATCATATGGCACCTAGCTGGCTCAACTAACATGAGGAAATGAGCACAGTCAGGAAAAACAAGTGCTTACACAGAAAGACATGTTAACCCCTTTGTAGGCTCCTGCCTACAAGTATATTCGCCTAATAACAACATATAAACTGTCAGTTTGTTGCAGTCTAGAGTAGCTGAATTAATAATAGCTAATAACAGCTCTGTTGCACATACAATGCGTTTGAACTAAGTTCTTTAGTTCATGACAAATAGTAATAGAACACAGAAAATACAGTAACGTCCTTACTGGTTGCTAATCATACCAGGGACCATTAAAGTAGCTGTCTGTGTCTCCTAGCTATTGACTTCTTGTTGTGCCAGTTTTATTTCCTTTAATTTAAAAATATTCTAAAATAGCCTCTCTTTAAGTGTCAATTCTAGTTCTGTAATTTGTAATTTGACAACTATTTTGCCTTTATCATTATAACCCGTATGCTTTCCCTGTCATTTTTGTTGCAGTAAAATACTGTAATCCTTTTGGAGGCATGATAATGAACCTTTGATAAGAGGCATTTACATTCCTCGGGAATAGGTGTTGTGCAATATTTAATGCTAATTATTTTTTTATTTATATCATAATAAATTGTGTAGCATATTTTGCTGAGCACATTTCAAGGGTCTAATTAGCATTTTTATCTAAACAATATTGTAATATCGTGGCTATATTCAAACACCTTTATTTGTATCCTAATTATTTGATTGAATTGTTTAAATCCTAACGATTTGACAACCATGTTTTTAAAAAAATGTTCATTATTTTAACATAAGCCAAATATTATTTTATTTAAATGTAATTGTTATTAACTATAGCATTAAACATATTCTTGTGCATTCTGTAGATGTGGTGGTTCAGCAATGCAAAAAACATATTTTTATAGTGCCATTGTGCATTTATATTGGAAATCATACTCTAGTCTTAATGTGAAGTGTGTGTTTTCTAATTTTACTATGCAGCAATATGGCTGACTAAATTGTTGAGGCTACCAATTAAGTAGATTTTACTAAAAAATACATTCTTGCCTTTGATTTCTCCATATTGCATCTCAGAGACGATCACCCAGAACTGCTTAACAAAACTGATTTACAACCTGTTTTGCCACAGGTTACTGCATAGTACAACAAATGCAATGTGTACTGAAGAGTGATACCATTCATTTTTAATGGCACCCTTTCACACATACAAGAAATAAATAAACT
This sequence comes from Rana temporaria, assembly GCF_905171775.1. Lineage (NCBI taxonomy): Eukaryota > Metazoa > Chordata > Amphibia > Anura > Ranidae > Rana > Rana temporaria. The sequence goes on from NC_053491.1 coordinate 276,187,232, forward strand.
CTCACCTACCCATTAGTGTACCACAAAGTTAGGTTGTGCATCCTTGGAAAAATTACTGCAGGTGCATATTTTTAGCTCATGGATGTGCATTGGAGGTCCACTGAAAATTCATGGACAACGCACAACAACATGAATTAAGTGCACACATAAGTGTGAATGAGACCTAAAACTACAGTGGACTTTTCATTTTTCATTAGGTGAGCGAACAAATTTCAATTACATATTAACCACTCCAAGACCGCAATATGTATATGTACGCTTTGAAGTGGTTTACCGGGGTTATGGCTGAAGCTATCAGTCATAACCCTGTATTGTTTTTTACAGCTGGCAGCTGGTTTTCCCATGGTTTTCTTTTGCTTTCAGAAGTGGAGGGAGGTATCCCCCCCGCCACTCACCTATGTCTCTCTGGCTTACTTTTTCCACCGGCTCATCTGAGAAATGATCCGACTGTGCGTCAGGCTGGTCCCAGACACACTGCCTCTGTAACTCTACTGGTAACCAATAACAACTTATAAAGCATCGCCAATGGAGATTTTTAAATACCAAAGTTTGGCGCCATTTCACAATCATGCACAATTTTAAACCGTGACATGTTTTGTATCTATTTACCCAGTGCAACACCGTATTTTATATTTTATCATAAAATGGGGTATTATATTGTTTTGTGTGCATTGAAATTAATTAACGTGTATTTATGCGTTAGTGTGTAAAATTGCGATATAAAAACAACACAAATATAGTGCAACATAAAAATTTGTAAAACCCACTATATTATTCTTTAGGGCCTCTGCTAAAAAAAATGTAATGTTTGGGGGTTCTAAGTAATTTTTGAGTAAAAATACAGATTTTTACTTGTGCAGTAAACAAAAAGTGTTAAAACCTGGTCTTAAAGTGTGTCTTGGCTGTGAAAAAGTCTCCCACATGAGGTTTTGCCATACTCAGGAGGAGTTTCAGAAATAATTTTGGAGTGTCGTTGCAAGTTTGTTTATGCTGTGTGTGAGAAATAACTTGTTAATATGACATTTTTGTAAAAAAAAATAACTATTTAATTTCTTAATTTTCTAAAGAATTGAGGGGAAAAATTACAACTTCAAAAATCATGCTATGCCTCTTACTAGATACCTTGGCTAGTCTACTTTTCAAAAGTGGGTCATTTAGGGGATATTTGTACTGTCTTGGCATTTTAGGGCCTGAAGAAATGAGATGAGGAAATTAGTACATCAGGTGTGATCAATTTTCAATGATTGGCACCATTGCTTGTAGACTCTGAGGGCCAGATCCACATACATCTGAGCCGGGCGCAGCGTATCTAAGATACGCTATGCCGCTGTAACTTACTTTTGTTTGGAATCCTCAATGAATTTGCGCTGTAAGTTACGGGGGCGTAGTGTATCTATGTTGCGGCGTAATTGAAATGGAAGTGATGGGGGCGTGTTTTATGTTAATACGTCGTGACCCGACGTAAACAACGTTTTTTTGGAACTGCGCATGCGCCGTCCCTGGGGGTATCCCAGTGCGCATGCTCGACATTAAACCGGAACCAGCCAATGCCTACGACGGTGACGTCATTCTACGCAAATTCCTATTCGCGAATGACTTACGCAAACGACGCAAAAAAATCTAAATTGTACACGGGAAGGACGGCCATACTTAACATTGAGTATGCCTCAGAACAGCAGCTTTAACTATACGCCGGAAAAAGCCGAACGCAAATGACGGAAAAAAATGCGCCGGGCCGACGTACGTTCGTGGATCGCCGTAAATATCTAATTTGCATACTTGACACGGATTTAGACGGAAACGCCACCTAGCGGCCGGCGAAAAATTGCATCTAAGATCCGAAGGCGTACGAAGACGTACGCCTGTCGGGTCAAGCCGAGATGCCGTCGTATCTTGTTTTGAGGATTCAAAACAAAGATACGACGCAGGAATTTTGAAATTACTTAATTTCTTCGTGGATCTGCCCCTATAACTTTTTGGCCTCATGCATACTAGGGATGAGTTTTATGTTTGAGTCGAACATGAGTTTGACTCGAACATTGGCTGTTCGCCGAACAGCGAACAATTTGGGGTTTTCGAGGCAAATTCGAAAAGCCGCAGAACACCCTTTAAAAGTCTACAGTATAGGAGAAATAAAAAGTGCTAATTTTAAAGGTTAGTATGCAAGTTATTGTCATAAAAAGTGTTTGGGGACCCAGGTCCTGCCCCAGGGGACATGTATCAATGCAACAAAAAGTTTTAAAAACAACCGTTTTCCGGGAACAGTGATTTTAATAATGCTTAACCTCCCTGGCGGTATGATTCTTTCAGAAAAAAACATGCTGAAAGCGGTACCATTATTTGCAAGGAAATTTGGCGTTTTATATTGTAGGCCTGTAATTTTTAGAAATAACTCACTTAAATCTGACCAAACAAGATTCTAATAGGCATCCCGGGTATGACATTTTTTTTAAAACAAAATTATAAATTATAATATAATAAATAACTATAAATAATTATAACAAATAATAATATAATTATAATAAAAATTATTCAATAATGTAATCAAATCAAAATCACTGAAATTTGCTCAGTTGCAGAATTGTCGTTGTCATTATTATTTTTTTTTTAATGACAAATTTCCCCACAAATCGCTATCGCACAATTCTGCAAGTGATTATAATTTATTATCGCTGTTTTCTAGCTGATCTAAAACTATTTTTGACATAAAGGGACACTTTTGGTTGCTATGGACAATCTACAGTTTGCAGGGAGAAAAAAAGGTTTTTATTATATAAAATGACACGCAGGACACTGGGCAGACCACTAGGGACAAGGGGGGTGTGTTTTTTTTACATACAGTACTGTAATCTATAAGATTACAGTATACTGTATGTAATGTGTTTGTTTACTTTTTTAAATTTGGCGCCGTTCTCCGTCCCCGTGCGTCGTAACGTCGCAGGGAACGGAGATCGGCGGGAGGAGGACGCTGTGTGAATCGAGCGAGGTCGAATCTGACTCGGGGTTACCGATCCTAGCCCAAAAATCTCACCCGAGTCAGACTCGGGAACACCGCCCAGGAGGTTAAAGTGAAACAATAAAATTGAAAGAATAAAATAGTGGGTTTTGCAATTTTACACACTAACGCATAAATACAATTTTATTAATTTCAATTGCACACAAAACAATTGCACAATAAAACAATATAATACCCCATTTTATGGATTTTTGGGGGGAACCCCACGCCATTTAAAAAAAACAAAATGGTGCAGGGTTCCCTTAATATCCATACCAGACCTGAAGGTCCTGATGTGGAATTTGGGGGGGACCCCCATGCATTTTTTTTTTCATTTTGGTTCAGGTTCCCCTTAATATTCATACCAGACCCAAATGGCCTGGTAATGGACTAAGGGGGGAACCCATGTTGTTTTTTTTCAATGACTTTTGTCTGTATTGCCGGGACCCTACAATTCATTATAGCCGCAAGCAGTTTAAAATGACTTTTTTTCCTTTAGAAATGTCATTTTGTGCAGGGACTTTTCTAAGTATGGGAAACGTGCGCTACTTTACATGCATAATATAGACACCCCCAGGTACGAAATTTAAAAGAATATTTCACTTTTATTGTTTCACTTTAAGCATTATTAAAATCACTGCTCCCGAATAAACTGACGTTTTAAAAAAAAATTATTTGCATTGATACATGTCCCCTGGGGCAGGACCTGGGTCCCCAAACAATTTTTATGACAATAACTTGCATATTAACCTTTAAAATGAGCCTGTTTGCATGTTCTGCTGCGAACCGAACCGGGGGCTACTGTTTGGCTCATCTACAATGCACACTGAATGTTAAAATAACGTTATAAAAACGCCAGTAGGTTTGCAGTGAGTTTTTCAACTTTTTCCAGCTTTTTTCAAAGTTTTTGCAATAGCGTTTTTCAGCATTTTTTTTTAAGAATTTTGTTTCTTCAATGGATCAAAAACATTAATCGCTGGTGAGTGACATTTTTGAGCGTTTATCTGTGTTTATCAACATTTATTTGCGTTTATCAGTGTTAGAGTGTTTTTACAGCTGAAAAACGTCTCTCAGAACCCACTATTTTTTTTTATTGCTCAAAAATGCCACTGTAAAAAACAATTCCGTGCGAAAAAAATATATATTTTTAAACAATAATTTGGGTACCCATATAGAGGTCCCAAACACACAATATGTGCTAAGCTGCTCCCCTGGAAAGTGATGAAGTGTCGGTGACTTCTATCTAATACGCGCTAAAGAGTGTAATGGGGCGCTATAGAGTAATAAATAATTACACAACTAATCCTATAATATACAACAACAAGTAAATTAATAAAAATGTGTCCTGTTGTACGTGATAAATAAATCAATGGATCAATAATAAATAATAAAGTCCCAACAATGCAAACAAAGATACAACATCAATGCTCGAATATCCTCTAGATACATTTCTTGCTGTGATAAATTGTATTACTTTACTTGTTGTTGTATATTATAGGATTAGTTGTGTAATTATTAATTACTCTATAGCGCCCCCATTACACTCTTTATCAAAAATGCCACTGCCCAAAACTGCTGATAACAGCCTATGTGTGCATGGACACATAGGATAACATGATGACGAGTTTAATGACTGAAGAAAAAAACGTCTACTGCCAAAAACAGCTGCTGTAAAAACGTCAAAAAATGTCCAGTGTGCATGAGGCCTAAAACAGACCAAATATACACTGATTTTTGTTACTTTTACCAAGGAAATGCAGCAGTATTCATTTTGGTCAACATTTTTAAAGAGAAAAAAAACTGATATTCAAAGTTTTTAACACATAAACTAAGAAAAACATGCTTTTTTTTCTAAATGTTTGGTATTTTTTCATTGATCGCACAAAAAATAAAAAACTCAGTATCGATTAAAAACCACCAAAAGAAAGCCCTATTTGTCTCAAAAAAATGAAATAATGTCATATGTGTACAGTGCATGACCAAGCAGTTGTCATTGAGAGTGTAATAGTGCTGAAAGCTAAACTTTGATCTGTGCAGGAAGGGGGTGGAAGTCCAGTACTGAGGTGGGTAATCTGGTTGCATGAGTTCCACCTCTTTTGTGTTTTTAGCCTGATTGCCATCTTCAAATGTTTTGAAAATCTTTAAATAGTGTTTGTCTATTGGCATTTGTGATAACCCAAAGGGTTTTAGAAAGAAAACAAACTAAAGTGAATTAGTTGCTTTAACCAAAAGCAGCCGTAGGCACTGACAGGTGACAGCAGGCAGCAGTGGCACTGCAGGGCAGGAGAAAATGAGGGAACGGGGGATCCTATTGCAGCAACTGAGCAGTGACTGCAGAACAGAGTCTACAGCTGCCAGAATGCTCTGTACTACTGTCTAATGCAGTCAAGGAGGGTGTGAGTTTCACTTCCAAGGACTCTGCAAAGTAATGCAGCTTTCTTATACTTTCTTAAGCTGGCCATACAACCATAGAATTTTATTCAAAAATGGTTTTGGAATGTTCAATTTTCCACAAAAAATGTATTGAAGGTAGTTTTGGATTACACATAGCGTGTAGAAAATAAACTTACATAAAAGTTACAAAGGTAAGAAACAGCAGAATTTCAAAAACAGATGTACCGACGTGTGGAGCCTAGACATCAGAAGATGATTGTGATCTCATCTCTGGGAGAGAGAGAGATCTGGGTTAAAAGTGATAAGGTGAGCAATGCAGGGAGGGAAGTTCTCCATATGGTAGCTGATTTTCATAGGAGTCCCGGGTCACTATGATCTCTGGTAGGAGAATCTAGAGCTGAGCATGCCTTTGGGTCTGTGGGCGAGAGGGATGAATTTAGGATAATTCTGAAGGAGTCAGTTCCACAGTCAAACCTGTCAGGTCTGGGTTTGGCATGTGCATTTCATTTTGTTCCGAATCGAAATTCGGACAAATTTTTCATTATTCGGACATTCGGATGCATACGAATTCCCGAATTGCAATTTTAATGAATTTACCGAATCCGAACGAACGTTTTCGATTCCGAATCAAAAACCCCCGGACGAAATTCGATCGGAATTAAAAAAAAAATAATAATAAATTCGATCGGAATTCAAAAAAACTATTTGTTTTCGAATCCGGTCGAAATATTTTCGAATTCGACCAGATTTTTTGAAATTCGGTCGAAAACGAACAAATTCCGAAAACGAACGAATTCCTAAAATGAATTTAACACATGTAACGAATCTAACTTAATGAAATTAATTAAATAACGAATTAAAACGAAACAAAACAAATTTTTCCCTTTTGCACATGCCTAGTCTGGGCGCCTAGCTATAGTTTGGATAGTGTATTTGGCAGGATTGTCCGTTTGCTTGTCAAATAAAAGATTGGAACCTCTTATGGTTAACTGAAACTGTTGTGTGACAAATGCACACACATTTTTGGCAAGGAGCAGGATGAATTTTTTTTTGAACAATGGAAATTGTAACTGTGAATGTGGTTTTTGTTTGGAAAAAATTGTATAAAAAGGTGAACAAATTGTAAGGAGACCTGTTTAATTATGCTGGAAATACAATTAAAAAGCAGATCTAGTGGGAAGTTTTAAGAGCTATCAAAGGATATCAGTTTACTCAATGGAAAGAAAGACATTTATAAGAATGTTCTGATGATAATTTTCATACTACTATTTTTCATTACTACTCAAATAATGATCTGTCCTTGCTGTCTCTCACAATGAGATTTCCGTATAAATGGTTCATTCATACACAAATCATACAATTGCTTGTTCATATGCAAATCCAATGACAATTTGCGTATGAATTATGTGGGGGAAAGGGGTACATGGGGGATCGAGAGCAAAGTGGGGTGCAAGAATGGGGCTGGACTTGTACATATCCTGTAGGAATCCTTATGAATGGAGCTTTATTTTTTATTTTTTTTATTTATGTACATAGCATGCAAACCTACAGTGATTTCAAACAGGCCATTTATTTTTCACAGACTGTTTATAGATTTATGGACATTTGACAACCTAGCCTTAGACTAGGAGATGGAGGGGCTGGACTCTTAGACATTTAGAGCCATAATATATTACAGGCATACCCCGGTTTTAAGTACACAATTGGGTTTATTTACTAAAGCTGAAAAGCAAAAAATCAGGTTCACTTCTGCATAAAAACCAGTGAGCTTCCAGGTTTTATTACCAGTCTTAATTGAACAAGCTGGGGATAGAAGCTCATTGGTTTCTATGCAGAAGTGAGCCTGATTTTGCACTTTCCAGCTTTAGTAAATAAACCCAATGGTGTACTTAAAACCGGGGTATGCCTGTATGTTTTGCTCCATTTGTATGTACACATTGCTCCACTATATTCCCCCCAAAAAGCAGAGGGATGACCTCATCAATGTATGTCTGCTCTCTTGTTCTCCAGTCACAGACTTGACAGGATGCATTACTCAACTGAAGTGGAGTTTTTTACAGAGAGATTTTAGGACACACAGGATCTGCCTGTGATATTGGACATCATTGCTTGCACAGAATTGCAAAGCATTTGACAGCTAAGACAGTTCACATATATGTAGCACAACAGGGTTTTAGGCTGCTTGGTTGGAGGATTTTAGCTTCAAAGGTTTTTTATTTTAATAAATACATATGTTTAGCTGGAATAGGTCCTTATTGATTTTTTTATTTATTAGTATGAAAGCCAATCAGATCCTATTATTTCTGCAGAAAAAGATAGAACATTTAAAATTTAAATATCATTCAGCAAGATGTTTAGGAGTGTTTATAGTCCAGTATAAATAATGAGGTCAAATTAGCATTACAGAGTGTAACTGAATAGAGACTGGAGCAATTTTACTTTTTAATTTGAATCATGTTCTCACAGATAAGGAACATACCTGACCCCTAGTGCCAGAAAATGCCTTTTTTTCTAAACCACAATGCCATCTTTCTGACAAATTTGATTAGGTTTGAAGCAAAATAAAACCTTTAGTAAAACGTATTAATTAGCCTTTTCATGGATAAGCTGTTCAGTTATCAATTTTATCCTGTTGCTTGTGGTGGTTGTTAAATTAAATTGTCTTTATATTTTATGACTTAGATGAAAGTCACATTTTAGGAGTCATTCATGCATAAGTCCAGAAATATACATCATGTTATTTAATTGTCCTGAAATCCAAAAATCTTGCCTGACCACATATGAAAATTTGGTATGTGTTAAAATTTTGGTAATGGCATTGTGACATGGGAATTGTTGTTTGTTTAATAACATTAAAAGCACTTTCCTGTATACACACAGAGTTAGAAATAAAGCCCAAACTGTAGTTTAGGCTTTATTTCAAACTCTGTGTGTATGCAGGAAAGTGCCCATCCTCCCTGACATACTAAGTATTTACCTGTGGATGTAATCACACACATAGGTTGGACTTGATGGACTCTTTTTTCAACCTCATCTACTATGTAACTATGTATTTGAGAATATATGTGAAGCAATAAAGCCTGCTTTTAGTGTTTTTCAGGATTAAAGTGTTCTTTCAGTCTTAGTTACAAGTCAAGGTGTGTGCAGGAAGGACATTGATAAAGCAGGTTAGCTTCTACAACAACAAATCCACAAAGAAAGTTTACATTACATTAAAACCTTTTTTGCATACATGAATAATTGGAAGATATTTAGGGCATTGCTATGTAAGGAGTTTTGGAGAGCAATTTATTGGGTCATGAACTCTTAAGTGGGAAATGATCCTTAGCTTTTGCCTTCTGCAAAATCTGGCAGCCTTTTGTAGTCTCCTCTAGCATACCATGCAGTTTCTTGGATCATGTAAGCATTATAAAATACATTTACATTTTTGGTTGTAACATAACAAAATGTGGAAAATGTATAGGGGTATGGATACTTTTTCAAGTCGCTGTAGATTGTGCGGATGGAGAAATCATTTAACCCTATGCCTGAAAAAAATATAAAAAATTGTCAGCTTAGGTCTTCATTTGAGGTGCCTCATTCAAAAGATTTTAAGGAATCTTATTGGTTGATTAGAAAATGGTTCTAATCTTATTGTTAATAAGCAATGTTGTCTGGATATCACCTATGCTGTGAGCTGCATAAACAGGTTTTCCGTTGGCATGCTTAAAACCCTTTCTGCAGTTATTAATCATTTTATTTAAAGCCAACTGTAGGATTTACAACCCTCATAGCAGACTACAAATTTTATCACAGAAAACAATTAACAATTACCAGTTTGGCATACAGCCAAAATCCACAGGTGCTATCATTCAATGACAGATCATTCATTCAGATCTGAGACAGGGGGAGTCTGTCATTCCTCAATCCTATTATGATATGGTTTGAGTATTGTATAACCACAGTTGCCTTTGGCTTTTGAATAGAATTAGCTAAAACAATAACTGATACCAAGAGATCAGGCAATCTCTTAAAAAGTTAAATTATCCTTTAAATATTCCATTGCTGTAGAAATGCAGATCATCTGTTACTAGGTCAGCCCCCAAACTGGTGTCTGTGCATGTACATCCACATAGTTTATATGGTATCTCGTAAAAAAATATATTAGCTTGATGGAATATTCTCCACTACAGGATCACCAGAAAGCCACATGACTGGCTCACACTGTTTAAATGTAATTTTTTGATGACAGTTCCATATTAAAACAAGCAATGTTTCATTTAAGAAAGTACATATATACTCTAAGAGAATTCTTATTTGCATATCATATTTGATTCTGTATTTCTTAGAAAGCCCTGTATTTTTAGGATAGCAACATTTTAAATTACAGCTTGCATGCTTGGTTGTTTTCAGTTTCAATTTGCATTGTTAATAATTCCAGATTATGCTGTGTTTTGTTCATGAAGGGAGAAAAGGAACAACACAAAGACTAAAAAGAAATAGTGAGAGAGAGGAAAAGAAAAGCAGAGGCTTTCTTACTCATAAATGTACTGCATTATAACAACACAAAAAATGTGCAAACCACAAAGATTAGCAACATAATAGCATAAACTAGCTAAATATTCTAGTTTATTGCTCAAGCTTTCTTTACAGATTAAAGTCATATTTAATTATTTGGAACAAAACACAGGATACAATAAAGCATTTAAAATTAATTCATAATCACTAGTGAGAGAAGGTTGGCATAACGGTACATGGAAATTGCCTAAAGTCATTTCGCATTACTTGTTCTTAAATCCAGAAAAAAACGCACATCCAGTCAGGTTTCCTGGTCAAACGTCTGTGCCTAAATCACTTACCTACTATGCTTTGCTACTGGTCACAAAGTCTACCTATCACAGTAAGATACCAATAAAAAAGGAGGGGCAGAACCAGATGCTCTACATGGAAACATGTTGACATTTAAATACTAGAGCATACTGGAGAACCTATTATGGGGATTCATAAAAGTTGACTTTTTAATTAGTGCATCTCAGAGCAACTCACACAAGCAAACAATGACAATTATATACCCATATTTCTGTAATTTTCCTTTCCTGGTGCATCTCGATGGCATACTGTGAGCAGTGACATCACCTCCCCTAGGATCATAAAATTAGACTAGTTATGCACAAAATCCCTCCCATTAAGCAAACTGACATTTAGGAACTATCACACAAATTGCAATCAAGGGTGGGTATACTGTATGCAGCTATTAAGAGGAACCAGGAAAGAACTTTTCAATTTTCCCGGCGCATCAGCATAAGCAGCAGCATAGGATGGGAGATAACTCCCCATAACCTATTGTATGCTGTCATGATGTGCCAGGAAATTAGAGTTCTGGGATATTCTGTACACCAACAACTCCTGGTTGCCATATTGCAAGGATGTGATGACAGTGGGTGGGTAAATAGCAGCTACTTAATCTAAAAGTGTCTTTCAAATCTGCCACTGTCATAATCTGTTAGTCAAAAGTAAGATGGACCTGACGGGACAAAACCCATCAGGTAATTTACCAAATATGGACATTGCCTGCTTTGTGAAATGACAACACCAGTATCCAAGACCCCTTTGTTTACATTTAGCTTTGGGATGTTATATCTCCCAGCTGACAGTTGAATAGGGCTGGGGTAAGAGTACTGTGTGGGAATCTGTAACATTTATGATAGCTTCCCAGCACAGCCATGCCCTACTCTGAGGACTGGCCTAACTCTGTTAGCCAGCTTAAAACTGGTATTACTTCCAGATTCTTAATCTGTGATATAGTGGTAATTCTTTAAGAATCATGTATTGTCGTACTGACATATTCTTGAAGTGGCAGTAGTTAGAACTATTTGAATTTGTCACCTATGCCTGTAATGTTACCAAAACTGGTCCCAATGCTTGCCAGAAAAGTGATATTAAAATTGTACTGAATTCCCCATTATGTGTTTTTACTTATGCTTTATTTCAGTAAACAGCAGATGAAAAAGTTCACGTGTGTGAGCTCTTTAACCCACAAAGCAGGTGAATTTAGTGAAAGACTCACAATGTTGTTTATTATAGATATAGATGTTGATTGTCTAGTATTATAGTCATATGTACTGTATAAAGGTTATGTAACCCCTAAAATTTTGACAAAAACACCTTACTTTAGCTCTTGCTGTATTTCTTAGAAAGCTTCAGCTTTAGAGAGACTCCCTGGTATAGATTTGAGACAGGGAAATCGGTAAGACACAGGAAGGAGTTTACCAGCTGACCTCATTAGCAAACACCTTTCACCCATCATCACATTTTCACAGCATCCCCAAAACGTCTCCACATGTTCCTTTGGGCTCAGGCTGCATGCTAAACTTCCTGGGGCCACATGCAGTCCATGGGACACCCCTGATGTAGTGCAAAGGCCTGCCTGATTGAAAACAGAGTGATTGGATAGATGGTGTGTCCTCCTATTATATAGTTTTGGTAAATCTAAAGGAGATTGTACAGAGATTGTACAATCATACTGTATAATGTATGGCCACATTTATACACCTAAAATTACCTAGTTGCGCTTTTAGTGTCATTAATTGTAAATGGCCCACCAAACACAAGTAAACACACTTTTTGCCACATGAAAAAACAGGTGGCAAGCAGCAAAAAACGTGCAACTCACACCACGCCAAAATGTCCCATGAGCTACTTTGCCATGTGTATTGCAGCCCATTGCAATCAACAGGCTGCCCTATGTGTGTCACTAGAAAAAAAACAAGCCAAAAAACATGCACTCCCGCTACTCTAGGTGTGAATGGGGCCTGAAGTAAAATTGGTGCATTTACAGAAGAACAGTGAGGCTCTATTCACATATGTGTGTTTCCAAACGCATGGCAAACCACACAGAAAATGTGTGCTTTGCCGCACGTTGCAGAAATGTTGCAAAGGTGCAAATGCACCAAAAACTTTGGTAAAGCACCATGCTCGGCTCTGAAAAAAGTTCTGGAGCTTTTCTAGGGTGAGTGTGTAGGGCAACCAAATCAAGTGAATAGGCTGCACTATGTGTGATGATTGAAAACGCTCCAAAACACCCAAAACAAACACATGTGGGAAAGTGAGTTTTCGCTACGTGGTGATGTAAATGGGGCCTGACAAGCGAGTGTCTCCGTCCTTTTCCTTTGATGTACTTATATAAAGATGACTATGCAATATGATTGTACAATCTCTGTACAATCTCCTTTAGATTTATCAGAACTATTTAAAAGGTTGACCCACCTGACCAATCCATTCCATTTACATCAAATCAGACATGCCCTTATACTACATAGCTGATGGGAGATCTAAAGGAGATTGTGTAATTAGATTATATAAGAAGTGGGTGGAAGGTAGTATTGTAATGAGGGAGGTGTGGTCCAGAGTGGTGAACACATACTACTACACCTTCTTCTGTGATGCAACAAGATGATGGAATCTCAAAATAATTAAAAACATTTTAAAAACTGATAAGATTTTAAATCTCCTGTGGATAAGATAAGTGAGAGAAAAGTGTAAACAAAAACAAACAGGAAGGTAAGAGCCCATTTACACAGGGGCGACTCGTCAGGGGCAACAGCCGCCTGACAAGTCACATCCCATTCTATTCAATAGAACTGTTCTAATAGGAGCGACGCAAGTCACTCGGACTTAGAAAAGGGTTCTTGTATGACTTTGGGGGCTACTCGGGGCGACTTGCATTGACTTCTATACAGAAGTCATTTTGCAAGTCGCCTCTGAAGTTGTCTTCAGGTCGCCTTGCCGAGTCGCCCCCAAAGTCGTGCCACCCCTGTGTGAATGGGCTCTAACGGGACTTTAAGTATGCCCATGGGAGTCCAGGTAGCAAAATTTTATTTTTATTCAAAATACATAACATGTACCATACACAAATTAAATATACACATAATACAGAGCTTAGATATACATGGCCAATAGTAGGCTGGTCTACGCATTTCGTGGGAGTGCCTGCTTCCTCAGGACCAAGTAACTTGAATATCAAAGAAAGCTCTCACAAAAAGAGAGTAAGTGAAGATATAAAATCTCCTGGTGTAGATATGACTGCGGGCCAATGGGACACTTCCAAAATCTATATATAGATACTTGCAGCTACAAGTAGCCAATGGTACCTGTCTATGGAGTGTACTTGAGTAAATCATACTTGCCCAGGACAGCGTTGGACCCTGGATATAGCTTTACCTATCCAGCACTGGGGAATTTATTTATATATCCAAACCATCTGTTACCGTTGGCTACCTGTAGCTGAAGCTTCCATTAGTTCTATCCCCTGGGTAAGCTCTCTTTATAATATTTGATATATGGATTTTTGCATGCATTTACCAACCCTCACCCCCATTAATACATGGAGATGTGGCTTTTTATTTGGTGATTTTCTCCCTATGTGTTTTCTTTTGGGCATATATAGATTTTTGGATGCAAACAGAAAACATTTTCGGTCTGTTGTGTACTGATATTTGGATTATTATCACATTAATACATTTATGGTCGTTGTTTTTTTTCCTTATGGAGGGTTAGAACCCCCCCCCCCTTGTTTTGCCTTTTTTTGGAGTAGACTATTCATAATAATGAGATGTTGCAATTAGATATTGGTACATTTGCTGTGTTACTGTATATCTGTGTTTTGTTTTACTTATTTGATTTATTTAATTAGAGCTTTAGTGATATTCAAGTTACTCAATCCTGAAGAAGCGGGCACGTGTGAAACATGTAGATGACATATATCTAAGTTCTGTATTATGTATATATTTACATTGTGTGTTGTATGGTACATGTTACGATACCTATTTATTGTATATTTTAAATTAAAAAATTATATATATTATAAAAATGTAGTGCTTACTGGGCTCTCAAGGGCATACTTAAAGTCCTATTACCCTTCTGTTTGTTTACATATTTTTCCAGGATAATGCCTAAGAGAGCTTGATTAATCTATATAAATGATATCCCACCCAAAATATACAACTTAGTAACTTAGTAAGTGAGAGAAAAGCACATTGGGATAGCTGGGTCAAAAATGGCATTGGAAAATTCTTCTATTTATTATGAAAAGTGAAATTCTGCCCAGAAATCTGTCACTGTGTGTACTAGCTAGTGCTGGATTTTGTATAAGTGTATGTTTGTGTGTTCAACTCTTATCTCAGGTTGACATGGTAACCTGGAGGATCAGTAACTGACTCTATAATCCTTGAAGTTTCCATAGCAATCCCAGTTCCATGATTAAATCCCTGCTGGCTAATAGTAGAGGTAAATAAATGGAGTTACCAACATATACAAGTAGCCATACAAGTTGCCAACTACTAGGTATTCATTCTAAATTAGCATACATGCAGAATATTTAACAGTTTCACCACCAACGTAATTTTTAAGCAAACGTATTGATTACCAACCTTAATGATACTCTGAAAATAGATACTAATAGCTTATAAAAAAATAAGCAAAAAAACACATAGGTGAATGTTAATAAGATCTTATATTTTTTGGATGAAAAATCAATATATTAAACTGTTCAGCATTCACTGGAAATTAGATTAGCGACCCAAAAATAGTTTACAGCTTGTGAGTAACACAGCAGAAGCATTTATAAAAGACTACTCAGACAAGTATTGTACAGAGGCATAGCTGCAAGAGTTGTTTTATTTTAATATTAAATCTTTTAGATAAAAGGTAATGATAGAATGTTGTTCTCTTTTCTTCCCTGTTTTTCTTTTTATCAGTGCCAATACTTTATTGGTAGTGTAGCACTCATCGCCATAAGATGCTGTATTTTACTGACCCTCTTAGCCTTCCCATGGGCATCCGGTGACATTTTTTCAGAGGGGGGGCGCTTCAGCAGCGGTGATACACAGTCGCATTTAACCCTTTCTTAAAACGCTAACAGGGGTTAAAAGCGCCCCGCTAGTGGCCGAATAGCACAGCTAAAACAATGGTAAAGCGTCGCTTTTTAGTGGCGCTTTACTGATAACGCGGTCAGCTGGCAGTGTGAAATAGCTCTTGAGATAATTCAGCTTCACTCCATGCCCATATAAATATAGCCTAGAGAATGTACAGACCCCCCTTTAGCACAGACCCCTCCATTCAGCACAGATGGACCCCCCTTCAGCACAGAGCCCCCCATTCTTCACAGACCCCTCCATTCAGCACAGATTGACACCCCCTTCTGCACAGACCCCCCCATTCCGCACAGACCTATCCATTAAGCACAGACCCCCCTTCAGCAAAGACGGACCCCCTTACCCATCCCATTCAGTACCTCAGATCAGCCATCAGCGCGGCACAGGCACAGCAGGTTCCCTTCCCCTATGTACACATAAACACCGGAGGGGGAGGCGGCTTCACTCTGCTCGCTGTGCCTGTGTGACATTGGGGCCGAGACCGCTCAGACAGCCCGTGGCCGCTAGACTCTTCATCACCTTCTCGATTTTCCAGGGGGGTCAATTGCCCCCCCCTTGCCCTATGGAGCGGATGCCCATGAGCCTTCCTACTGGGGATCTGGCCTTCAGCGGCCCCAAAACACTAATCAACCTACCAAAAACTCTTCTGAAGGTTCTCCCCTTTAGTTGCCACATTCCTGCATTCCCAGGCAATAGCCTGCATTCCCAGGCAAACCCTTGGACCTTGACCCTTGAATTGTGTCCTCCCCAAGCAGCAGGACTGGGAGCCAAAGGACTGCCTTTCTAGACAGGAGCTCCGGGAGGGAAAAACTAATTTCTGTGCTTCATTACTGAATTCGGAATAAATAGTATAAAGTGATACTGTGGCTATCCTATATTCAAATATCAACATAATGAAGCCTTGAAGCTGAGGTTCAGAACCCTCAGCAGGCACAAAGGCATATATACAATACAATTAAAATCATATATAGAACAAATGTACAACATTCATAATTCCAGGATAGGACAAATAAGCCAATAATAAATCATTCATATAGTACCCTGATTATAGTTTTGTATGATTACAAATGTATTGATTGACAGGGTGTCCTTTTCATACAACTCTTGAAGTGTTTTGTGGTTATTACCACTTCCTCAGGATGAAACAGTTGTTGTATGATAAACTAAACAAAAACAAAGAATAATACATTTGGCATAGTAGTCAGAGGTTGTGAAATTATCGGCCTGCCTCTCTGACTCAGCCAATCAGAGGAGGATTTGTATTCATTGATAGAATGCACCGCTTTCTGTGAATGGCTGAGCATCGCTGGGATACACTCTACTGTGTTCTGGGTATGAGACAGGTAGTCGTGGCCCAAACCCAGAACACAGTGTGGTATGCTGTATGAAGCCACAGCTTTATACCGAATGCAGCAGCCTCAGATGTTAGTGAGGGACATCTGGCCCTAACGAACTATGTAAGTCTAAAAGTGCAGATTTAATGAAATGCTCAGTTTTTATCTATGTGTTAAACCATTTGTTTGAAATTTAGGTTGGCATTGAAATGTAGGCCCACTTTATTAGGTTTAACAACTTCAGTCCCAGAAGTATTTACCCACTTCCTGACCAGGCGATACGGCACTGCATTGTTTTAACTGACAATTTTGCGGTCGTGCAATGCTGTACCAAAACAAAATTGGCGTCCTTTTTTCCCACAAATAGAGCTTTCTTTTGGGGGTATTTGATCACCTCTGAGGTTTTTCTTTGTTGCACTATAAAACAAAAAGAAATAGAGTGACAATTTAAAAGATTTTTTTTTTCAATTTCTGATATAATACATATCCAAAAAAAAATATAAAAAAAACAAATGTATTCATCAGTTTAGGCCAATATATAGTCCCGGATTCACGTAGAGCGGCGTATATTTGTGCGGGCGTAGCGCATGTCATATGCGCTACGCCGACGTAACATTGAGAGGCAAGAACAGTATTCACAAAGCACTCGCTCCCAACGTTGCGCCGGCGTACCGTAAATTGTCCGGCATAAGCCCGCCTAATTCAAAGTAGGAAGGAAGTGGGCGTGATCCAACCCCATGCAAATGATGGGCCGAACGAACGGCGCATGCGTGCGCATGCTCAGAATCACGTTGAATTTACTCCCTAATATACGACGGCTCAATGCCTACAATGTGAACGTGACCTACGCCCAGCCCCATTCACGTACGACTTACGTAAACGACGTAAAATACGACGGCTGTTCCGACGTCCATACCTTTGCATGGGATGCACCTCCTTATATGTGGAATAACTTTACGTCGGACGTACGCCTTGCGTAAATGGCGTAGATTACAGCGACGGGCGCAAGTATGTTCGTGAATCGGCGTATCTAGGTCATTTACATATTCGACGCGTTAATCAATGGAAGCGCCCCTTGCGGCCAGCGTAAATATGCGCCCAAGATACGACAGCGCTGGAAACTTACGTCGGTCGGGGGAAGCCAAATTTCAGGCGTATCTTACTTGCAGAATCAGGCGCAGAGATACAACGGCGCATCCGTGCACTTACGCGGTAGATACATCGGCATAAGTCTTTCTGAATCCAGGCCATAGTTTTTTGCATATTTTTGGTAAAAAAAATTGCAATAGGCGTACATTGATTGGTTTATGCAAAAGTTATCACATCTACAAACTATGGGGGAGATTTATGGATACTTTTATTTTATTTTTATTGTATTTACTGGTAATAGCGGCGATCTGTGATTTTTAGTTAGATAACAGCTAAGATAACAAAACTCTGTAGCTAGTAAAACAAGAATCCGCCTTAAATCATGTAATTTCCTTCAGGAAATAACGCAATTTTTGAGCACAGCAATGCCCACAGACGCCTGGGAAATGATGTGTCATCATTTCCCAGGAGCACAGGCGAGGAAGGAAGTGACCGAGGAGCTCCGCGGAATCGGAAGTGGCAGATTAGGACGACTGCCTAGCAACAGGGTGTTTCTGTTAAGTAAAATATTTTTTTTCCTCTGAATGTTTTTTAACCACTTCAGCCCTGGACCATTTTGTAGCTAAAGGACCAGGCCACTTTTTGCGATTCGGCACTGCATCGCTTTAACTGACAATTGCACGGTCGTGCGACGTGGCTCCCAAACAAAATTGGCGTCCTTTTTTCCCACAAATAGAGCTTTATTTTGGTGGTATTTGATCACCTCTGCAGTTTTTATTTTTTGCGCTATAAACAAAAATAGAGCCACAATTTTGAAAAAATATCAATATTTTTTACTTTTTGCTATAATAAATATCCCCAAAAAATATATAAAAAATATTTTTTTCCCTCAGTTTAGACCGATACATATTCTTCTACATATTTTTGGTAAAAAAATCACAATAAGCGTTTATTGATTGGTTTGCGCAAAAGTTATAGCGTCTACAAAATAGGGGATAGTTTTATAGCATTTTTATTAATATTTTTTTCTACTAGTAATGGTGGCGATCAGCAATTTTTATCATGACTGCGACATTATGGCGGACACATCAGACACTTTTGACACATTTTTGGGGACCATTGTCATTTTTACAGCGATCAGTGCTATAAAAATGCACTGTTACTGTGAAAATGACACTGGCAGTGAATGGGTTAACGACTAGGTGGCACTGTAGGGATTAAGTGTGCCCTAGTGAGTGATTCTTACTGTAGGAGGCGTGGCCGGGCGTGACACATCACTGATCGTCGTTTCCGATGACAGGGAACAGACAATCACTGCCACTGCCACTAGGAAGAACGGGGAAAGGTTTGTTTACACTTACCTCTCCCAGTTCTTCAGCTCTGTGACCCAATCACGGGACAGCGGCGGTGATTGGGTCTGCGGGTCCCACGGGCGCGATCACGGAGCTCAGGACCGGGTCGTTAGCGCGCCGTTGGCGGCGCGCCCGACCTACGACTGGGATCTTAAAGGGGATGTACCTGTACGCCCCGTTTTCCCAGACATGCCATTCTGCCATCGTACATCAGCGTGCGGCGGTCCTTAAGTGGTTAATAGGTGCCAAGGAGACTGTTGGTGTAAACATTTTTTGGGTGGACCTCCGCTTTAATTCCTCCACAAGGCTCACTGAGTGTAATTTATATAGAATTTCTCTCCAGCATAGTGTGCCAATAGGATATCTCTCTCAGGTGACAGTCTGGTCAGATTGTCTCTCATTGAGGTCAGGGTAGATGAACTACCTGCAACCTCCACCATAGGTACGTGAACCACTTTTTGAAGTTATACTCAGGTGAAGCTTTTAATGCCTTAGCGCGGCCATACTGATGCTTTAAGGGGAAAAAAAGCACATTTATAAAGCACAACAGCGTAGTTTAGAAATGTACTTAGTACTTTGCTTGCCTGAGTAGTCAGCAAAGAAAAGTGAATAAAACAGTGTCTGGAGGAGGAATGGCCAGGCACATGACTTGTCAAATTGATGTGTCCAAGCTGTCCTGTTGTCATACAGTGTTCTCTACAGTGCTATGGAAAGAATACTGTGGAGATTTTACTAAAACTGGTGCACACAGAATTTGGTGCAGATGGGCATAGTAAGCAATCATCTTCTAACCACAGCTTGTTCAATTAAGTTTTGACACCTAAAAAAATTAGAAGTTACTATACACAGCTGCACCAGATTCTGTGTGTACCAGTTTTAGTATATCTCTCCCTTTGTCTAACAAAGAGCTATTATTTTGGAGCAGAAACAGGTAGGAATTTACAGTACAACAAAGTTTGTTAACATCTCTGTAATGTATACAGGTCACCCAGAGGGGATTGTTTTTTTTTTTTTTTTTTTAAGTTACTCTTTAAAGAAGACTGTAAAAAAAAAGAAAAAATACAAATAAAATTGCCAGCGTTTATGCTTCATGGAGGGTACAATGGTGCACCTGTGTGTTACACAGTATGCATGTACAAAAGTGAAGGCTTTGACTATAGCAAACGCAATTACGGTGCACAATTGTATATTCTGCTTCTTTTAATGGAGCTTCCTGGCACATTTTCTGTTTATTTGCTGCCTTATTCGCTGCAACAGCACAGCATAGGGGTGTTGAAACTGCCTATTGCTTGGAGCATGCGTGTTTCATATCTCAATGACCATGTCACATATTCATTTTTGTGTTTTTATTTTTTTCATGAAGAATGTTGGCACACGCATTAGGGCTTCGGTTCACCTTATTTTTTTTTTTATAGAACACACAATTTTTTTTGTTTAACATACATGGCAAATTAGGACTGCATTATGAAAATTTGACATCAATGTACATTTTATTAGATTAGTTAGGGGATCAAATCTGATGTAACTTTGTGTATCAGCACGTTAATGTGATTCCACGATGCAAGCATACCATAAAGGCTGTTCCCTGTAAATCAGGCCCTCTATCTACAGTTTACATGCCAATTTACTCTTTTGTTTAAAAAAAAAAGTCTCACAGCAGAAATCTGTGAACACAGTCATTTAGGAAAGTAGGAAAATACTTGTTTTACATGTATAACTGTATTTGCTGTAAACATTCTGGGCTATATATGTCAATGGCATTGAGATCTGTGTCCATGGAGCTTGCTGAATACTCTCGCCCACGTCATACAGATAATCACAGTACATGCAAGATCAGCTGCTCTAAATGTCTGAGTCACAATATATATAGGATAGAATCATTCTTCCCATAATGTGTCTAAAACTAACAAGCTTCCTTGTTTCTCTTTTAAACCCTCAGGGATGTCCAGATTTATTCTGCTATGCCAGGTTTAATTTTTTAAAAGTAATATGCATAATGCATAACAGTGCTGCAGTTAATTTAATTTTAGCCTTTTTTAATTTGCTGGTTCAATGCTTCACTGTTTTTATAAGATTTTTTTTTCTGTGTTCTTGGGAAATTAGCTGAAACAAATACTAAGAGGTACTGTGACAGTGCTGTAGTATTTTCATTTTCCTGATATGAATGCATGCAGTGATTTCTTGTTATTTTATTTTGCCTAACAAAATTAACTCAAATCAGACAAGACTTTCTCTAAAGGTCAATTGGCCCTTTGCTAATATACTTGTATGCTAATGGCTTGTTTGATGTGAGCGGTGAGCAAGAGAATGGTCATAGCTGAAATACTTTGCATTAAATCAAATTTAACTTGAATAGGAAAAAATTGCTTATAATGAGCTTTGTAGATGACTGAGGGCCCATTTATACTATGTTATCGCTGATTACAGAATGATTTTTTGATGCATCAAGTAGGATGGTACAGTCATATTTGTTGGTCTCTGACCTGTGTAGTGCTATTTTTTTTTTTTAATCCTACTTTTATATAATTTGTTGAGAGGAAACAAAGAACATCAACCAAACTTGACACAGTGGGGAAACTGTTAATTTGTAAAGTGAATGTTCACTGAGCTTTGTAATCAAGATGGAGCTGTGGTCACTTCAAATGACTGATCACGTGCTAGAAAAAAATACTGTTTCTTTTCAGAGTTTCTTGAATATTATTGGGTGTTCAAAGTAAACATATTCTTTCAAAAGAGAAAATGAACATAGAGCTTGCACTGATAGGACTAACAAAGTGGCAAAAAGCATTACCGTCCCTGGTAGAAAAATTAATATATGTTCCCAATTAATTGGGAACATATATTCTTTTAAAAGTAAACATCCACTTTTCAAAGTGTACATCCACTTTAAAAAGTGGACAGATACTATATCTTAGTTAGACCTGTCTAAATCATGAATGGTAAATGTCACTTAGAATATTCATAGATTGTTAAATTACAAAAGGGGGTTATTAGTAGACATGTGCATTAATTTTCGTCCGAATGCATTTTCGTCAAAATCTCAGGTATTTTCGTTATCGTTTTAACAAATGAAAACGAACGCGCAAAATCCGAAATCCGAAAGATCCAACATAAAAAAATGTTTTATTTTCGTTTTTGTTGGTACAGCAGTTCGATATAGATTTGACATGATGCTGACAATAGCAATGTGTGTCTATCGAATCTGCGGTCGAATGTGCCTAACCTATTAGTCCAAGATTATTCTACATAGAGAGGAAAGTTTTAACATAGAGAGAAAAGATTCAACATTATAGAGACAGTGTTGGGGTAGACCATTCGACATGAATGACAAAGATTAGACGAAGCAGCGAAATACATACAAACTTCGAATCTGTCATTGAAGGCTTATGGTGTCTGTCGAAAGAAGATTCGACATTGGCAGCTAAACTGTACGACGCTGCAATCATACAATTCCGGTTAAATGCTCGGCCCATAGGCTATAGTAGAATTTGAATGTTGGTTGACTAGTAATAATAATTTATAAATATAATTATTACTAGTCATACAACATTAGAATTCTTCTATAGCTTGTAGGCGGAACATTCGACCGGAAATGTAGGATTGCGGCGTCGTACAGTTTAGCTGCTCCGTCGAATCTTCTTAGAACATTCGACAGACACCATAAGCCTTCAATGACAGATTCGACCTGAATTATTTGGCTTTTCGGACTAATGCATTTTTTAAAAGGAACAAAATAAATAAAAACGAATTTCGGAAGTAACTGAATAAATGTATTATTCAGACGAAAACAAAATTCAGAAACAAAATATTTCAGTGTGAACATGTCTAGTTATTAGCAAAAGTTAATGTTATGTACCTAAAATAAGGTCCTCTTGAAAAGGCTCAAGTACAGCTGCTCTGAATACAATCAGCCTCACAACATAAAACCTATATCTTAATCATAAACATAGATTATTTTCCATTAAATGGATCATAAAACACAGTTTGAGTGTCTTCCAGCATATTTGCCTTTATAAATCTGCTGTAATTGGAAACTGTTTTACTGTACACTATAAAAGAAAAAGTTACAATTCTAGTGCGCAAGTGAATAAGAGAAAATATCATAAAGATAGCATATAGAATGTTTATTCAGTGCAAAACAATGCAAAATGCAGTTATTAACCAACATTGGCCAATCAGATTTACATTTATTGATGTCAGATAAGTACAAGATGTACTTTGACCGTTTCTATTAGTTGTTGTTTTAAAAAAATAAAAATGAATAAATAAAATTGAAGTATCAATTCCACAATAGAGTCACTAATGTAAAAAATGTGACTAGGGGCTTAAACAAAGAAGCAGAAGTTTGTTTGGTGAAGACAGTTCCCAAAATGTATGATGAGCTCAGGGCTACCATAAGGGGGTACACACAATAAGAAAATCAAGTGATTAATTACACATTGTTTTTATATTTTGTGTGTGTCTAAATATATATATTTTTTTTTTCCATAACATTTTTTTATTCGAAATCAAAGACAGATAAATGAGTACAGGTGAACAGCATGTACAACATATAGACAGAAAACAAAAGGAATTTTAAGGCACACATGCTCCAAAATTGGATTTGTGTACCAGCAAAATACAACAAATGTACAAAAAAAAATCAGGGGATTCCAAGGGAGTGAATTCCATTATAGTACACATAACATATCAAACCACAACTTCATGTGCATAAAGAAAAATGCAACCCTGTTATGTCTGGTACATTACTCATATCAGTAGTCCGACTTTCAGAGCGAAAGCAGAGAAAAATGAGAAGAGAAAAAGAGAGAAAAGAAGAAAGGGTGGAAAAGCAAGAGAGAAAGAAAGAAAGAAAGAGAGAAGAGAAAAGAAAAGAAAAAAAGAGGGGGGAGTAGGGAAGGGGGGGAGTAGGGAAAGACAACGAAGAGCAAGAGAAAGGAGAAAAAAGAAAAAAGGGAGGGAGGGGAAACAGGGAATGGGACGCTTGCAGAACGTTACACCCCATTGTCTCAGTCCCCCCACCCCCATCCACAACCCTTTAATTAAGCAAACGTATAATTGTAATGTGATTCACCCATCAATGTGACACCTAAGTGCTAACTAATTGAAAATATTCAGTTGTTTTGAAGTGAGACCAGCATGCCCAAGTTTCCGTAAACTTTTGTATCCGTTCCTGAGAAATGTGGGTGAGTTCCTCCATTTCTTCTATTTTAGAGATCTTCTAAATATATTATTTTTATACAAAAATTACAATAGTGGCAGTGTAGGCTGTACAGTGTGAAACCATAAAAGTTGTGATTTTACAAACGTGATTACTGACTAAGTTATCAATATGTGTAAAATAAAAGTAACAGCACCAAAAACTATTAGACTGAGTTCCCAATCTAGATAAGGTAGTTTAAAGCGGAAGTAAACCCATCCATAAAACAGTTAAATTTACGGCACGTGCCGCAAATGAAACACTCCCATTGGTTGTGCTTTCAACCAAACTATCAAACCATCCAATGACTGGTGTCATAACTGATCACATGTGCAGCATCATGGCAGTTGTAGATTAAACAGAGGCAAAGATGGCAGCTTCCCTGCCTGAAAACGATAGGGGGGTTTACTTACACTTTACGTATGGGTGTTTATCATTCCAATATGCAAAAGCAAGCAATAGCATACAAAATCATGTGTGCATGCTCATTTTGGCTACAGCACTTTGCACGTTTACTAAGAATACTGGGGGAGATTTACCAAAGTTTTTGAACACCGAATCTGGTGAAGCTGTGAATAGTAAGCAATCAGCTTCTAGGTTTTATTGTAAAAGCTTACTTGAACAAGCCAAAGTTAGAAGCTGATTGGGTATTATGCACAGTTGCACCCGCTTCTGTTTGCACCAGCTTTAATAAATCTCTAGCAAGAACAAAGTTGCAGTGGTGAGTCTACAGCAAGAGCTCCGCAAGTCACAGTGACCCCTGTGGTGGGATGACTATTGCACAACATAATTAAACCAGAACTTGCAGCAGACTTGCAGAATGTCTGCAAAAAAACGGATCTGGAGTCATGCAATGAAATTGCGCAATAAACTTGTGAAGCCTGGCAAGTCTAGCAATAGCTTAACAAGTCATGTTCAAACTTGCAACTCAATTTCTTGCTATCTGGGTATATAAACTGTAAGAATGTACTTATGTTGTTTTTTTTTTAAAGTGTAAATTTTATTGTACATGTTCACAGCATAACACAGGAGCTTAATACAGTACACATTTTCACATCTCATGGATCATAAGGAGTCACAGCGTCATTTCAGTACATCATGTACACAGTATTCGCCAAGGATATTCCTTGTACCCATTTCTTTTTTTCATAACCTATCCCTGTCAACCTTAACAAGGGGTAAACTAAAACTGATACCGACAGCACAAAAAAAGAAAAAAAAAGAGAAAGAAAAAAAAAAAAAAAAAAAAAAAAAAAAACCCTCCTTTTATTATTATTCTAGTATTAGTAATGAGGGGGAGGGGAGAAGGGCTATCCCCCCCTGTATCCCCTAGGCCCTTGTTCTATTTAATCCGGCCTCCAGTCAGTTAGCTAGTACCCACATCATAAGTTTTGGCCTACCAATCACATCACACTCTTAAACTTCTACATCTCCCGAGACCTTCTCAATCCATCCCGCCCACACCTTCTCAAATTTTTTCGGGCAGCCTCTAGCCGCGTATGTCAGCTTGTACATTGGCAGTGCGTTATTCACTATTTTCCTCCAACTCTGCAGAGACGGAGGGGATGGTTTTCGCCAGTTCATGGCCAGAGCCTTTTTAGCGTAGCAGAACAGTATTCTTAACAGTGTTTTCTTTGATACAGATAATTCCTCCTCCTCCAGGTCCCCTAACAGGCACCTAGCTGGGGAGTATATATTAGGTAGTTCCAGGGTAGCCTCCAGGAATGTCAATACATCCTTCCAGAACTCCACCACTCGGGGGCACGTCCAGACCATATGGAAGAAATCTCCCTCCGCTGCCTGGCAGCGGGGGCACTCAGGTGAATCCCCTCTACCCATCTTGTGTAGCCGCTTGGGGGTGTAATACACTCTGTGTAGATAGTTAAATTGTGTAATTTTGTCCCTGGCCGAGATCATCGAGGGCACCAGCGACTCAAGGGCTTCAGCCCACGACTCGTCAGTGATCGAAGGTATGTCCGCTTGCCATTGCGCCCTAACTCTCTCCATTCTAGGAGAGGAGGATGTCAATAGCATAAAATAGTATCTAGAGATCAACTGAGAGTGATCTCCATCTGTAAGCAATTTCTCCATTTTGGAAGGGGAGAGCGCCACCACCCCCCCCCCGTATTGTGCCGTCACGGCATGCCTCAGCTGCAAGTATCGGAAAAAGAAAGTGTTAGGGAGCCCGTACTCTGTTTTTAGATCTATAAAACTCCTAAATACCCCGTTCCGTACTTATGTTGTTTACACGGTTTGTAAACCCATCAGCTTTACAGTCAATGTGCATATGCTTTAATAAATCATGCCTAATGAGTTATTGCTCTGCTAATGCTCAAGATCACAGAATGCTACTGGTGGAAAAAAACGGACAGTTCTGAGGGAGCTGCTGTACTGACTATGGAATGTTAGTACAGCTATCTCCCCTGCTGTGCTATTGTGTCCTGACAGGGGGGTTGCCCCCCTGCCAGAACACTTTGATCAGCACTCTCAGCTGATCGGCGGCCCTTTTTGGTCATGCCCCATCAGCAGAAGGGGGCCGAACGGCTGGTTAGCTTCTGTCTAACCGGCTGCAGTACACACTAGCCGAATGGCAGCCAGCTTCTATTTAAAAGTAAATTGTTATATTCCGCACTACAGTGATAAAAGTGTGGCTTTCCACCCAAAAAAATACAAACAAAGTAGGATTAGTAAGGAAAGATATCAAAGAGGGGAGGTAAGACGGTGCTGCCTAAATCTGATGTGTGGTGTTCGAAAAATAAAAAAATATATATGATACAAACTTGTACTGTCTCTTTAATTTGTAAACATCAAAATAATTCCTAGTGCCAAGTACTCTAAAGTGCACAATATAAATTGTGTTGCATACACTTTATAGTACTTGGCACTAGGAATTATTTTGATGTTTGCAATTTAAAGAGACCATCCACGTATAGGCCGGTTTCTATTGAACCGGCCGATCCCGTCTGACAATTGGCCCATGTTTACTAAGCTTTAGGCTGGGAATATGTCCCTTTTTTCACTGCAAGAGGCTATAATGACATCAAGGCAGAGGGAACATGGAAACCTTTTTGTTCATAAAAAAATTAAGCACTGTTGCTGTGAAAATGCATTTTCTTGGGAGGTTCTGCGTATCTTTCTAACCTGGTAGTACAAGTATGAAAATGAATCCAACATTCTGCTTTAATAGGCAATACAAACACTTTCTCACAGTTTTCCTGATTTTTTTTTTCCTTTTGTTACATTTCTGTGTGAAGATCATATTGTGTATTTCACATATCTAGAAACGTATAGTTCTTTCATACTTTACATATTTAAACAAGACTTTTCTTGGATTTCACTGGCTTTAAGAGCACACTTTAGAATGATAAACTACCTCTGGGATGTTGGGCATGAGCTTGCGCTGATGTAGATGGATTTGTCATAGTGGATAGTCTTATCAAGGGACCAAAATACATTTTAAGATCTACTTGGAGGGGTTTAAAATTATAGAAGCTAGTTATATTTAATATTGCTACATGATATTGGCTTTATTTTGTGTGTAGGATGCTTGTGAAAGATAGTAAAGAGATATAGTGTAAAATATTTTAAAGCACACACATATAAGCATGCAAGCATACATACACACATGCGCACACACACTTCCCTCAAAATCTGATGGATAAAACAGCAATACCTGTTAATTGTAATTCAGCCTAGGTTTACACTGGAGCAATTTGGCAAGCGATTTGACATGTCAAATTGCATTCCGAATTGGCGTCATTTGCCGGTAATGGCACTGTCTGAATTGGTGTGACGCCGCATTTTCGATGCTGCACCGATTCCCAAAAGTTGTACTACTTTTTGCGACTTTGGGGTGCAATTTCCAGAAACCCGCACAGATATCTCTGAAATCACCCCCTAAGTCGGGACTAACATGCGGGAATGAAATTGTGCGAGATAGGCTGAATTCACACAATTTCATTACCGCTGTCAGTGTGAACCTGGGCTCAGTCCTCAAAAGTAAACATTAGTTTTTGTCCGAATGCATTCCCGTTGAAGTCACATGAGAGTGACGTAACGTGTAGGATGCAGGCATACGGACACCGGAAGTGACGGAACAAGGTCCTGAGCTCGCTGCTCATTTTTATGCAATGCACTTTACATCATTTGAAATGTGAGTACCTTTTTTTATCTAAATAAACTGTGAATTTTAAAACACCAAACTTACTACACCAAGAGGCTCTGTATTCTCTTATTTCTCCATCCATACTCAAGCCCCCGAGTGGCCTCCCCATCCCGCATCCACACATTACTGGAAACGCTGGAGAAGGAAGGAACCTCCTCCCCCACTTCTAATGACCTAGCATTCCACCATATCTTTCAATGCTGCTTACTTTACAGCAGTAAGGTAAGAAGGTAGTACACCCACGGGTGTTACTTACACCAAAGAGCCACCTCTCACAAAAGTCACAGTGCCACCTGTTACTGTTACAGAGCACCAGCAACACTACACTCTGCACCCTGGATCCAGAGGAATTGATTTTCCCCTTCTGAGATTCGCCAGCACTATAGCACCTTTTGCTACACTCACAATGGACTTTATTTCCATTTGTTTCTAATTCTACCCATTGCTTTTTATTCTAATTATTATACATTTTTGAATATTTATTATCATTGCACTTTATATCATTGCACTTGTAGTCACTTGTTTGCAGCACAGCAGCACTTTATATATTTATTTATATAATTTATTCTCTCTGCATTTATATATATAGGTTTATGTTATCTCATGAGGGAGCGCAACATCATTATTTAGTTTTTTTTTTGTAATATTTCACTTTTATTGTTTAATTTTAAGCATTATTAAAATCACTGCTCCTGAAAATTGCTGTTTTTAAAACTTGTTTTTGCATTGATACATGTCCCCTGGGGCAGGACCCAGGTCCCCAAACTTTTTATGATAATAACATGCATATAAGCAGTTTTGATTTTTCACATTCGTGTCCCATAGACTTTAACGGTGTTCGTGTATTCAAACAATTTTTTTGCCTGTTCGCTTGTTCTGCTGCAAACCGAATCGGGGGGGGGGGGGTGTTCGGCTCATCCCTACTACCTACCTTGAACTTTCATGGTCTCCCTGTGTCTACATGGGTTTCCTCCAGTATTCTTGTTTCCTCCCAAAGCTATGCTGGTAGATTAATTGTCTCCAATCTAAATAGGCCCTAATATGTATATAAATATTGGTTAGGGACCTAAAAATGTTGGCTCCTTGAGGGCAGGGACTGATGTATAATATATATGCACAATGTTGTATAAATTGATGGCACTACATAAGTACCTTTAATAAATTAAATAAATTAAAGTGACATGTTTTTGGATGTTGTATGCTTGGAAGACATGGGTTGAAGATGGCACAAATATGATTCTTTATTAAAGCGGTGGTTCACCCTAATGAAACATTTTTTTTTTCTAGCATTAAATTAGGCATAGTAGCGTGACGTGCCATAGCCGGCCGTCAATCATCCTCCCTCTTGATAGGAACGCCCATTCCCTGCGGGGAGTCGGAATCTTCTATAGAGGATTGCACAGTGAGTACCGGGCTAAAAAAATCAATACAGGCATACTGTAGCTCGCGCTACTATGCCTAATTTAATGCTCAAATGTTGTTAGTGTGGGTGAACCACCTCTTTAAGTATTGAGCTTACTGATATGGAATGTTTTTCTTTGTTGTGTAAAATATTTTATCATCCTATTAAACCCATTTCTGACACTTCTCACATACATGTAAAAATCAGCATCTGTTTTTACTGGAAAAGTACTTAAAGCAGTAGTTCCCCCTCAAAAAAATTGTTAAGATTAGATTGATGCTCATTTTGTCTAGGGGAATCTGCTAGTTTTTTTAAAAACGAAGCAGTACTTACCGTTTTAGAGAGCGATCTTCTCCGCCGCTTCCGGGTATGGTCTTCGGCACTGGGCGTTCCTTCTTGATTGACAGGCTTCCGACAGGCTTCCGAAGGTCGCATCTATCGCGTCACGATTTTCCGAAAGTAGCCGAACGTCGGTGCGCAGGCGCCGTATAGAGCCGCACCGACGTTCGGCTTCTTTCGGCTACTCGTGACGCGATGGATGCGACTGTCGGAAGCCTGTCGGAAGACTGTCAATCAAGAAGGAATGCCCAGTACCGGAGACCATACCCGGAAGCGGCAGAGAAGATCGCTCTCTAAAGCGGTAAGTACAGCTTTGTTTTAAAAAAAAACTAGCCGATTCCCCTAGACAAAATGAGCATCAATCTAATCTTAACAATTTTTTTGAGGGGGAACTACCGCTTTAAAAGCTCCCAAGCATTATATATTTTCTGGAAGCCAATGCTCTGGAAAATAAAATGGTGGTTGTTTACAAACACAATATACTACCCAATTTTAATAAAATATAAAAGATTATGCTATGCCTAGCAACTAGATTCCTAACTTGTTTCGCTTTTAAATTGTGCAAATTACGATACCTTAAAATCTCCATAAGTGATCCTTTGAAAGCCTTTAGAGATTTTAGCGCCAGGCCTCCTATTTACCTCTAAACTGGTTACTGGTTTCACTCTGATATTCGCAGCAAAAACTCAATCACTCACTCATGTGTGGTGCAATCACCATTTACAAAAGCATGCAGTACCTAAAGTATCTCACAAAAGTGAGTACACCCCTCACATTTTTGTAAATATTTTATTATACCTTTTCATGTGACAACACTGAGGAAATTACACATTTCTACAATGTAAAGTAGTGAGTGTACAGCTTGTATAACAGTGTAAATTTGATGTCCCCTCAAAATAACTCAACACACAGCCAATAATGTCTAAACTGCTGGCAACAAAAGTGTGAGACTCTGTATATGTGCATTCACATTTGCATGTGAGTGCAGGGGGGCAGGGGTGCTTACATTTTTTTTATCTGATTATTTATTTTATTTAAATTCATTGTTTTAGGCTATTTCTTTCTTGATATATTTTATTGTTATCACATAGGATCAACAACATCTCTAGTGATAGCATGGGCAGCAAAATGTGCTCTTTTATTGAGAGATCTGGGGTCTATTAAACCTCAGATCTCTCCTCTGCCCTCAAAACCATCTGCAGCTGCAGCCATGATCTCAGTATAACCACTGGATTCTAAGGACGTATAGGCATGTTCATTTGCGGGAAGTGGTTAAACCATACCCTCTCATAAGGCAGTGCAAGAAAGGTGTTAGATATGTCTCCTGTATACACTGCCACTGTACAATGTATACTGCTACAACTGTTTACATATTACCTAGAAATGGCAAGCTTACTTGACTGGAGCTTTTTATGGATGCATTTAGCCTTTTTATGTCATATTTGTGAATGTTTGTTATACTGCAAATGGCATTTGTATCTGTTCATTTTATGACAGTTTCATGTAACAGTGTATATGAATATTTTATGTTATTATAACATATGAACTGAATTCCTGGGGGACAATACTTGTCTTGTTATGGTATCTATTTCTGCTTTATACTGAGTCGAAAAACATTGTTATATTTGCATAATTTTGTTGTGAATTATAAAGCAAAATCTGAGGGGCTTATTTACATTTTTTTCTTCTCCAGTGTTAACTTAAATTTAGTGATACTAAATAATAATTTTCCTTAGCCTTATGCCCATTTTTGATTCTTTATAAAAGTAATGATCTCATTAAAAATAGGTTATACAATGAAAAAAACATCCCCATCACTAACACCCATGTGTTAGGGATCTCAGGTGATCAACAGTGTGTTACAAACTATGAATTTCCTGGTTCCTGACAACAACAGATTAACAAATTAACCAGTCTCGGCCTATCGTACAGACAAAAAATGGCCAGGTAGGACCGCTCTAGTTTCAAATGGACATCATAGAATGTCCTCCCTAGAATGCACGCTGTGCAGGCTCCATGAGCCATGCTATGGCTTGATCTGTCAACCTCTGTGTCCACCGGACAGGGCTGATAACAGACCACTGTACTGGGCCGCTGTCAGTACCATGTAATTGATGTGACCAATCACAGCAGATCACATGACAATTGTACACAATGGATGGCTTCCATCCATGCCATTCACTGTGTACTATTGTGTTGCTCGCTGTGATTGGTCACAGTGATCACATTGTACAGACATGGACAATCAAAGCTCATTTGTACAATATGATTATCTGTGGCCATTCACAGAAAATCACAATAATACACACTGAATGAATCAATGTTTTGTCATAAGTGAATATCACTGTTATAAGCAATCACAATGTGTAAAAAAAAAAAAACGAATCACCTTCCCAGAGTAGTACAGTGTTACTATGGTAACACTGTAAAAAAGCTAATTTTGGTAGCAGAGCCACATCCCAAACACAAAATGGAAGAAAAAAAGGTTCAGAATTGGACATCAGGTCCTGCCTAAATACCGGACTTTAAAGGCTACAACATGGGAGATTAAACAAAATGTATAAAAAATAGTTTTCTTTATTTATACATATTAAAAGATAAAATGTAAAAGCAAGGGCTTTAGATCTATAGCCCAAGATTCCTGATGGGTGGTGCACATGCAAACTGCTATGGATCTATAGACCTTTGGCACTGGACCATTAACTTGGGGTTATCTCTGCTTATGAATGTGGTCGGTCCCTTTCAGTACAGACTGTAATCCAATAATTTGTTAACATCTGCTCTATTTTTACTCTATTTGGCTCAACACGGTGCTCCTACTCCCACTATTAAACACTAGTTTCTGAACCTTAATCTGCTTAAAGAGGTCGCCCACCGGTTGGTGTATGACACTTTTGCCCCTGTGCCTGCCCCAGGCTTTACTTTTGTATGTCTTACAATCCACCACAAACTATTGTTGCTCTACCATGCCTTATTGGGTCCTGAAGAAGACGTGTAACTTGCAAAACGTTGACCTGGCATGCCCAGTTACCAGAAGCGTACAGTCTCTGCATTATTGGTATGTCATCCTAAATTCAATTTCCAGTCTTCTGGCAAGTAGAGTTATTTGCAACAGTACTCTTTGGATTGTTGATAGGCTTACTAGCCGTTGTGTTTACAAATAATCTTTTAAAATGTATAAATACACACAATTTTTTATAAATTTTTGTGGACTGAATAATAAAAAAACACCAGTGGTAATTAAATACCAAAATAAAGCTCTATTTCTGTAAACACAATGATACATTTTGTTTAATTAATTTTCATCTAAGTACAGTATCATTCAAAATGTGACAGCGCTGAAAGCTAAAAATTGGCCTGGGCAGGAAGGGGGTTAAAGTGGCCAGTATTAAATTAGATAAAAAAAAAAAAGCTAAATTCACATTCTTGCCATAGCACATGGTGGAAGGAGTTTGCTTAAATCCTCTAAATGGTTAGTTATTAGTATAGTTGATATTAGATATACTGTAAATGATGATTGGATGAAAATGTGTGTTGCCCCCGGACTGACAATAATACTTCAGAGAGCAGCTCTAATTTGTTACATGGTGCCACTCTCTGCAGGATTTAGGATCCATTGGAGGATGAAGGGGGAGAGTGGACTGTAATGTGGTATAGACAGTTGTTGTGCAAACCATTTAAATGAAAAAAATAAAAAATAATGATTTTCTTAAACATTGCTTTTTAAATTTCAATTAGCTTTGAGTTCCGTAAACAGAAGAAGGAGAGAAGTAGAATATACAGTCTTGCTATTCCTGCGGCTGTTTCCTGCCCATTCAGCTGTCAGGAGCCACTTTTGCCATTTGAACCAGAGTTCTTCCATCTCCAACTGCTCTCTCGCTTGGGAACCACCCAAGCTTACAGCAGTGTTGAACTCTACACTTCTGTAATGCACTGCCAGCGCCTCACACACGCACATAGACTAGAGCTGCACACACCTTTTGTCTTTCTGCAATCAACCCCCATAGTTGGCACTCTCAAAGTTACAGACAGTCGTTTCCTCACTCACAAATATCTAGAAAGTTAGGCAGTCTACAGTACACCCCAAACAGAATATATAATAATGACAAGGTGGACTAAACCACTTTTCAGGACCTGTGATGTCACCTAAAGACACATAAAAAAGGGGGTATTGTTTTTAAATAGTGCTGGGGGTGCTTCATTGGGATGAGGAGGGGTGGGTGGTACCTGGGCTTCACTACTTCACTACTTCTACTAGCTAGAGATACTCAAAATGTACATGAGTACTGTAGCCTTCCAGTAATGGGCTTGTGCATCCCTGACTATATTTTCTAGAAACAACATGGTAAAAATTAACCATATATTTAATCAAAACATTTGGGCATTATATTTATAATACAAGCATTTCATTTGATGCATATTTCTGTTTCCACATATCCATTTCCCAGTAGGGAAGAAAGACTTCAGCTATTGCTACCGTCAACTGCTGTGTTTTTCCATTATTTAATAATCCCGAAATAAAGGTTATTAAAATCATTTCTGGTTCTCAAAAATCAAATAACTGTGTTCTGCTCTTAAGATGATTCTCATGAACATAGAAGGTCATGTTGCAATACACTGCAGTATGACTTCATGAATAATTTCAGATGTAATTGCACATTAATCTTGGAATTAAGAATGAATCTAGGGGGACACATATCTGTAAATATCAGTTTGCTTTATTTCAGATACAGAGATGCAGTGATGTTTTAATAATTGAGGAACCCATTCACTTGTACTTTATTTTATTCCTTCAGCAGGATTCCTTAAATTGGTTCCAGTACAAGTTACAAAAGAGTGGCATTCATCTAAATACCTGCAAGTGCACTTCATGTTGTATAAATAATATTCATAGTTGCTTAATATTCCTAAGGATGCTTGGAAAAAAAAATTAATACAGAAAAGTAATTTGTTGACAATGAAATTAATTTCACAATGTGTGGAAATAAATTTGCCTTCTTAATATTAGGTTGCCATCCACAGGGGGGTCTGATCATTCCAAACATTGACTATTTAATGCGTTTTAGTTTAGTTTCTCATTACTGACCAGAAACCCTGGCTTATCTCTGCAATATACGTCAATATTAACAGTGAATAGCATCTTCTGCAATCTCTAAACCCTAAATGCTGATTTGATTTTTTCAATTTTTCAGAGTTTAACATTTTCTTTTCATGTAAGAAAAAAATTAAACTATGAAAAGTGGTGGAGTCTGTCTGTACATGCAAGATCCAAATAGTAAAATAATTTGTTCAAACAATTGATGCATACAACTAGCCAAGCAGCAGCAGCAGCAGCAGCAGCAGCAGCAGCAGGATGTTGTGTATATTATATGCTTGCATCACCCGTTGCTCATTCCGTGTGATAGGATCTTTAGCAAAATTGGTGTGATAAAAATTCAACCTCATTGGCTTACTGTTCTTCTACGGACAATTGGCTGGCGAACATTTTGGTACCCATTGACATAATAACTGCACAATCAACTCACAGTCGTCTTTAGTCCATGCATACCTATAGGCTGTGTATTAATCATGTGATTGTTCAACAATCAATGGTAGGAGATGCTGGCATAGTCTGAAGATTATGCAATACTTATCTAGTCATTCTCACAATAAATTTGTAAGTATTTGTAAACAGAATTAATTCCAGCGTTTAAGAGCTCATAATGTAACTAATTGCTAAGGCATCCTGCCGAGCAATAGAATAGAGTACAAGTGAATAAGTAAGTAGGCTCTTAAATTATTAAGACATCATGGCATCTATACTGTTGATTAATAGTTTGTCCAACCATTAAATCATTTTACGTGATTAGTCACAGAATCTTTCTGCATCACCAAATACTGCATCATATAGTAATAAAAAAATAAATCTGTCCTTGTCCTCCGTATAGATTGCTACTGTACACCACTGCAGTCAGTTATACAGGGACTTGTTCCATAGATGTCTATTTAACTAGACTGCAGCATTGCACTTCTAACTGTGATAGAAAATATTTCATCTTGTAGTTTTGGTAATAAACAGTCAATGCATGTACTTAAAGGAACAACATACTTATAGTTGTGTCCTAAACCATGCACCTATGCAAAAAAGCAGTCAGTAATAGAATATCTTAACTGAAGGATTTTTTGCTGGCGTTTTCTGCTTTTACTGTACATATATCCTGAAGACATCCACTTTGTTTTTCCATCCCACCAAACCTGGCCCTAACTCATCCTGTGTGGAAATCCAGTATGTTTTTTGAACTATTTGCACATCTAAATATACAAGCTATCCTATCATAATTAACAATGTGAATTGTACTTGAGACAAACATGAACTGAATCCAAGCCAGACTTTTCCCTATCACATGGATGTTGGCTGCTTGTACTTTCTGTTTTTAATTAGCATCACATTTAATAATGTGATAATTTCCCTTGATCACTCTCATGTGAAGTCGGCAGACACAAATAATAGCTTGGACCTCTATGCTTTGTTACATTCTATCTGTCTCTGGTCTGTACTTACTAATAACATTGTCTTTGTGTAGCATATGCAACATATATCAACACATTACTGTGATGTGTGCTTTATATCATTTATGCTAATATGTAGCTTTCTCCTGTTATTTCTTATTTAGCCCCACATAAATTGTTGCAACAGTTATTGTGGTTGATTTACTAAAGGCAAAAGGCAAATAGGCTGTTCACTTTTCAAGGGAACTTGAAAAGTTTTGCATGCACATGATTGGATGATAGAAATCAGAAGAGCTTCATCTTCTTCACTAAGCTTTAGGGATAATTGCCTTGCAAAGTGAACAGTCAGTTTGCCTTTAGTCAGTCAACCCCTTTGACTATACTGCATATAACATAGGGTAAAAAAAAATAAGAAGAACAAATTATTTAATTCCACTGGTGTGTTTAAAGTGATTGTAAAGTTTTAAGAGGTGAGGTGGCATTGGGAGGAGGGGTCAAGGGGGGGTCGTGGGATGGGGCAGGGTCTGAGGGTTTTAGGATACTTGGTTTAGCTAGATGGAGTATTGTAATTTTGCTTACGTAACCATACATTTTTGTATCCGTGTATTTTTGACAAAATAAAATAAAGAAAAATAAATAAATAAATAAAGTGATTGTAAAGCATTAAAATAAAAAAGATTTTGTGTGCAGCAGCCCCCCTCAACACCCCTAATACTTACCTGAGGCCCATCTTGATCCAGGGTTGTAGCAGAAGTGTCTCGGCTGCTCAAGACTTCTCTCCTCATTGGCTAAGACAGCTTTTGCTGCTGTCAATCAAAGTCAGTTGGCCAATGAGGAGAGAAATGGGGCCAGGCCTGGCCGCGGCTCTGTGTCTGAATGAACACAGGGATAAATGCAAACAGATCTAAAAATTCCCAGCCTTACATTCACCTTTTTATAATTCAATGATGTGTTACTGCACAGCACAAAATACAATACAAGCGCAATACAATCTTGCATTTGTAATCCACGTGGTGTTGTTATAGCAGCCCATCTACAGTGCCTTGAAAAAGTATTCATACCCCTTGAAACTTTCCACATTTTGTCATGTTACAACCAAAAACATAAATGTATTTTATTGGTATTATATGTGATGGACCAACACAAAGTGGCACATAATTGTGAAGTAGAAGGAAAATAATAAATGGTTTTTAATGTTTTTTTGACATGCATGACATGTATGTAATAGCTCAAGCTCTGTCAGATTAGTTGCAGAGCTGCAGGAGGATTTTCTATCCTGGGTTTTGACTTCACAAGACTGCGAGGGGAAGGAGAGAAGGGAGGTGAGGACTCACCTCATATAAGGCCATAGATAGCCTGGTCCGGAATGTAGGGTCCTGTGTCACTGCCATATGTGGGAGAGCCGATCAATGAGCCGCCGGCTCCATTTTGGCCTCCTGCTGAGCCCCAGACCTGGTAAAAAACTGTCAGCTTTTGTGGCTGATTAGGAGCTTTCCGGAATTGGGGCATGTTCCCCAGGTGTGGAGGAACTTACGCCAGGCTGGAGGGTTTGGGTGTTTCCTCGAACATCGGCAGAGGCAGAGAAAGGGTCCATCTGCAGTGCTGGCCAGACATGCCCCCTTAAAGGCATTTTTACACCCTTATTTACCACTCTAATTTTTTAATTGGAGGGTGATTTCAGATTCTGCCACATGAGAGCTTACATGCCCTGTGTAAACTTTCAATTGAAAAAAAAATATTTCAGAAGAATATGCAAATGCTTTGGAAAGTGATGGAGCACAGGGGATGTATTTTGTGCAGACCTTTTGTTGTCAGATTTGCAGACTATGTGTTAGATTGTTTAGCGTGCCAGTTTGCCAATCTGGCAACTTTTTGTTGGTTCAGGCAATAATCTTTTGTCCATGAGTCCTTTGCATTACTTGGGACTAATGTCTCACAGACAGAACAATTCTTCTAGCAGGTTAGACAATTGTGCTCAATATTTGTGTTTGTGTGTATTATCCATTCCTGGCCCAGTTATCTATTGGAGTGCTGGTAAGAAGGAACACAATGATCTGCCTGCATGCTGCCAATAAGTACAGTGATTATTGTTAGCAGAGCTGTTCAGTCTTATCAATATTCCGTGGAGAGGGGGAGTGAAAGAGAGAGATCTACCCAACATGTAGATAAATCATGAATGTAGATGAATAGAGGTTGTATACAGTTAGGGATCTGTATTTCCTTGTAATGAGATCAAGTGCTCAGGGTTGCTATGGCACCTTCTCACAGTTGCTGCCAGATAGTACATGGAGGAAATATGGTGGTGCCTAGTGCTGTGCTCTAACCCTGTAGGAACACCCCTACATTGTATAACCAGCAAAATCACACAAAAAAATGTGCTTCTAGTGCCCAATGGGGCCTGGGATCAGAACACAAACACACTTGGTCCCTTGAGAGATTCAACACCAATGTTGTAGTTTTTGTGCTACTTTTTAAAATAAATATGTTAAGAGACATTCCTTTAAAAAAAAAATAATAGTTGAGTAAAAATGTCAAAATGATAGGAATTGGTCTTCGTAGCATGTATATTATATGACAATGGTTTTTCTATTTCCTGTACATAACAGACTTTATATTTTCCCTTGAATATTTTCAAATCTAGTGGAATGAAAATCTTCTACTATATAGAGATACAATGGTTCCCATAATCAAACATCGACAGAGCTGTAGTTTTGTTTTGCCACTGTAATATTTCAGAATCTCCAGAAATAAATAAGGAATAAATGAGAGACAAATTGCATTCTAATATATAATTTCCTTACACTTACTGCGCGTGGTTGACTAGAAGCGTAATAAACTACAACAAACAGGAGAAAAGACACCAGCCTTTTCTGCGCAGTGTGCATTGAGGCTGCAAAAACAGAAATAGGTTTTCATTCCTTGTGGGGATTAGCTTCTGTTTTACTATGCAGCATGTTCTGAAAGAAGCAGCTGCACTTCTCCCTGCAGCATCACCAACATGTAAGAACATCAACAGCTACTGGTCTCACCCTGACTGCTGATTTCCACTCCTGCAGCCTCAGACACTTTGTTATTTATCTGATGATTTATGTATTTGCTTTTACTTTTGATTATTTGTATGACTTGTCCATATGTTATACAAATATATATATATATATATATGTTATCCCTTTGAAGTACAATTGTTACAGTATCACAGCAGGTCACTTAAACTCAGCTCCAGCCAAAGTTGACTTTCCATGTTTGGGAATGGGCTGTATCACAAGGCACTGTTTTAATCTTTTGCAGACTCTATAGACAAGTTGTCCCCAGTGTAGTTTGTGTTTTTTCGCTGCCTATCCCTAGGCCTTGGAGATGTCATTTTTTTCACAGCTGGATTCCCTAATTACTAGTTAATTGTATAATATAAACAATGCAACAGAGAAGACTAACACATTTGGCTCTGTCATGCAATTGCAGATGGGTAGAAACAAGAATTCAATAGAAAATGCCACTTGGGTCCATAAGAGATATAAAATACCAGCATTTGATTCATGTAGCCAGCAACTGCCCAACATTAGAATAATACAGTAGATATACATATCACATTGTTTATGTCTAAAATAGACATAACTTTTGTTGCA
Source organism: Rana temporaria (assembly GCF_905171775.1). Classification (NCBI taxonomy): domain Eukaryota; kingdom Metazoa; phylum Chordata; class Amphibia; order Anura; family Ranidae; genus Rana; species Rana temporaria. Next base: position 276,227,525 of record NC_053491.1, read on the forward strand.
TTTACAGTTCAACCCCATATCAGAAAAAAACACAATATGAATATACTGCTCACAATACCCAAGATATACAGTAAATCAAATAGTATACTATTTGTGTTTCACACCTGTATTGTTTCTTCTGTAGTTATCATTGTTATACAACTGGATTTGCCTTTTGCTGTCATAAGAATTAGACTTTTTTTGTATATATATAAAATAATATACCATATATACTCAAGTATAAGCCGACCTGAGTATAAGCCGAGGCCTCTGATTTTACCTGTAGCGCTACCCCCTCACGAGCGGCTGGTTGTTGTTATGATCTGCATATTAAGTTACCCTTTCAGTGTTGTCTAGGGGTGCGGTTGATAAGTAGAGTAGCTTAGAGTAGTGAGCGAATGTCCAGTCATTGAATAAAGGTTTTCAAATGCTTTATTTCCAGGCCCAACATGGCCAACATCAACATCGAATGTTGATGAAGCAAGAGAGAACTTTGCAGTATCAGGCCTGGATATGAACCGAGCAATCCTGCTCTCAGTAGTATCAATTGCAATCCATCGCCACTCTAGCCAGAGTGGGTGAAGTGCCCCCGGACAGACTTCTGCCACAAGCCTGGCAGCCGAAGTGTCACTTTTAGGTTTCTGGGAGGAACAGGCCTCTGCCACAGACCTGGCTCTAGGGCCTCTGCCACAGGCCAATTATTTGAATGAGCTAAATGAACAGATTGAGATTGAGCGAATCCTCCCAGTAGATTAAGCATAGGTCACCGGATGACAGCAATAGTGTACCTGTCAACATTCCAGTCACCAGATCCCTGATGGTTCGTTCAAGCCCTGTTGGACAACCTGCCTCCGGGTTCTCCTCAAGCCGACCCCCAATCGAACGGCATCCTGCCTGGGATCTCCTCAAAAGAATTAGGAACCCAGTAAGTCACTGGGGTCCCTATCAGGAACGTGGAGCTCCGCGTAGCGTATGACCCCGGCCTGGTAGGCCATCACCGGGGTCCGTTGGATGCGCACACCCTGAAGGTGGGTGCCACACCTGGAACTCGGAACCCGCGAAGGACCACACAAAATGGCGTCTGCCACAGATATACTCTCCCCCAGCATGCCCCACGAGGGAAAACTCCTCCAATTGGCTGCTGGGGAAAAGTGGCTCTGCCAGAACCCCTCTAGTGCCAACTGTCGCCCAGGAGTGGAAACAACACCCCTGGAGTGCAGACTGACCTACAGGACAGTTCAGGAATGACATCAGCCCAATTTAGAAAATTGTGAATGGGAGCAAAATAACTCTCCCATTCCCCACTAACTTTAGCGTAGTGCCCATACTGAAAGTAAGGGGGCGCTACATACCTGAAAAACTGGGAAAGCGTATTGACTTGACTATAAGGCTAGGGTGAGAATGCAGCAGCTACTGTAAGCAGAAAAGAGGGTCAACAATGCCCATTTGCACGCCTCACTGTGCCCATTTGCATGCCTCACCGTGCCCATTTGCACGCCTCACTGTGCCCATTGCAACCTCACTATGCCCAACCTCACTGTGCCTTTAGAAACCTTACTGTGCCCAACCTCACTGTGCCCATTGCCACCTCACTGTGTCCATTGCCACCTCACTGTGCCCAACCGCACTGTGCTCATTGCCACCTCACTTGCCAATTGCCACCTCACTGTGCCCAACATCACTGTGTCCATTGCCACCTCACTGTGCCTATTGCCACCTCACTGTGCCCAATCTCCCTGTGCCCAAGTCAGTGTACCTGAAATTCTTGACAGGCTGCGGGCGTCCATTCATTGTTTAAAAGTCGCGGTCACCTCCTGGTCCCGTTCCGTGATAGGCATTTCCCAGCAGCCTATCACGGACGTCTTCTCATCCTCAGACTCAGTTTCCCAGCAGACACTGTGTTCAGTGTTCCGCCAATCACGGACGTCTTTTCATCCTCGGACAAGAGAACGTCCGTGATAGGCGGAACATTGAACACAGTGTCTGCTGGGAAACTGAGTCCGAGGATGAGAGGACATCCGTGATAGGTGGAAACACTGAACACAGTATCTGCTGGGAAACGCCTTTCAGGGAAGGAACCAGGGGTAAGCCACAACTTTTAAACAATGAACGCTCGCAGCCCTTCAGGTACACTGATTTGAGTAAAAGCCGAGGGGTGTATTTTTAGCCCTAAAGAAAGGGCTGAAAAACTTGGCTTATACTTGAGTATATACGGTAATTGTTTTCACCTGTTTTCAGGCTTTGTTGCATCTCAATGTCACAACTCCTACAGCTTTATTGCAGCCATTTGGGTTTAAGTCATCAACGATAACTTTTGATCATTCGTTTTCTATGTTAGGCATTATAAAACTCAAAAAATAGCTCTAAACAACATATACTGTATTCATCTTGTACCTTGACACATGTATAGGATATTGCATAAGGTTATTGTAAGATTTCAGGATATATAGCTAGTGGTCAGCGCTTAGTAGTGTTACTGGGGTAATTGACATATGATATATTGACATTTTTACAGACTTATGGCAATAAACGTTAACACCAAATTTGACTTACATTAATCAATTGTATATACCGTGTATATATATATATATATATATATATATATATATATATATATATATATATTTTTTTTTAAATGCTAAAATTATCTGTAGGAAAAGAAATAACTGTCAACATCTTGTTTCAGTAAAAATGGAAGTGATTTCTTCTTGGCTGGAAACTGCTGTGATAGAAATTAAACCTGCAACCAAGCTGTGCAAGGGAAATCCCAAGCTCCAATGATAAGAAGGTCACCTGCAATGACAAGCACATGCTGGGCTGTAAATCTAAGGAGAGTGTTGTGCACAGCACTAGTGAGGAGATAGAAATTGCACAATAACTGAAATAAAGAGTTGATGAAGCATTTCTTGGCATTAATTGTCTGTGATGTTGGGCACATTTTAGTCATTTAAGAAACAAATAGCTTGTGTTCTTTCATTCTTTCCACTGTCAATACTTTCAAATGATATTTAAACACCTAAAATTTCTAAATTAGTGATATTTCCTCAGTTGTAATTAGTTCCTCCCGAAGATTCCAAGCTGACTTCTGGCCACATATATAAAAAACACCAATTTAAATGTTTCTAAAAAAAAGAAATAAAAAAATAATTCCACCAATACATATTTTCACTTTGGGCACTTTCACCCCCTTCCTGCCCAGGCCAATTTACAGCTTTCAGAACTGTCACGCTTTGAATGACAATTCTGTGGTCGTGCCATGTGGCTTCCAAACAAAATTAATGTCCTTTTTTTCCCCCACAAATAGAGCTTTCTTTTGGTGTTATTTGATCATCTCTGCGGTTTTGATTTTTTGCGCTATAAATAAAAAAAGACTGACAATTAAAAAAAACACACAATATTTTTTACTTTTTGCTATAATAAGTATCCCATTTTTTTTTCAGTTTAGGCAGATGTGTATTCTTTTAGATATTTTTGGTAAATTGATATTTTGGCATAGTGATTGTTTTTTTTGCAAAAGTTATAGCGCCCACAAAATAGGGGAGAGATTTATGATTTTTTTTTATTATTATTTTTTTTACTAGTAATGGCGGCGATCAGCGATTTTTGTCAGGACTGCGATATTGTGGCAGACAGTTCGGACACTTTTGACACTATTTTGGGACCATTCACATTTATACAGCGAACAGTGCTATAAATATGCACTGATTACTGTATACATGTGACTGTCAGGTAAGGGGTTAACACTAGGGGGCGATCAAGAGGTTAAATGTGTTCCCTATTGAGTGATTCTAACTGTGGGGGGAGGGGACTGACTGGGCGAGGTGACCGATCGGTGTCCCTATGTACAAGGGACACACCATCAGTCTCCTCTTCCTGACAGGACGTGGATCTGTGTGTTTACATACACAGATCCACGTCTCTGGCTCTGTAACTGCCAACCGCGGGGACCTGGCGGACATCGCAGCTGCCAGGCACGTGCATCGGCACCCGCATGACATCCTCACGCCCCCTAGAGGCTGGGAGGTGCAAGGACATCATATGACGTCTACCCACCTTGTGGACATCATATGACAATACGTCAGTATAAAAAACAGCTATGGCTGCTATTCTCACCCAACCTCTTGCATGGTCCTCCACAGACTCACCAATCCTGGCCTCTACATCTCTTCCATGTTGAATGACCTCCAGCATCATTCAACCCATTTCCTGTGAGTCCAGGGTGTCAAGGCTCTGCACTCGTTCTGTGTGAATGCTGGTAAAATGGAATGTTACTAGACTATTTTCCCCACAGGTCAAATGTTCTTAAGTTATAAAATTTTGCCTGCCTGATGGCTGCTAGTTTGAGCTGACGATCATACAAATAAATACGTATTTACTATGGTCGTCAGATCATCTAGAGGTCATTATGTTGTATTTTCCTGATTCATTTTATTCCTATGAATAAAGAACGCACAACCTGGAGATAAAAAAAAAAAAAACTAGTAACATTCGATTTTGCCAACATTTGCACAGAACAAATGTGCATGCAGTTTTTCAAGACAAATAGTTCTACAATTTCTTTTTAATGCATATACCCCTTAAACCTCGTACACATGATCGGACTTCCAGCCGAGTTTTCCGTAGATTTTGGCGTTGGCCGTGAACTTGTTCTGCATACAGGCGGCACAACATTTTCAGTCAACGAAACCTAAATATGTGTTTTTTCTGCTCTTTAGCACCACCCTTTATGCAACTTCTGCCAATGTTATCTTAATGTTTAACATTGGTTCTGAGCATGTGTGTTTGTACTTTGGATTTTAGTTTTTGTATTTGTGTACACACGATCGGATAATACAAAGTAACAGATTTATTGTCAGACAGTTGGTGAGCATGAACAGCCAACATTTGTTGTCGTTAATTCCGCCAACGATTGTCTGATGGAGCATACACACAGTCAGATTATCCGACACAACACGTTCAGACAATTATTGTTGTAAAATTGGATTGTGTGTACGGGCCTTTAGTCTGAAACTATCCAAAACATTTATATCCATCTGAGCTAGATCCATTCCTTACTCAGATCATCCCTGTCCAAAGATGTTTATGCAAAACATTACCCTTGGCGGGGAAGAACATTGTATAGTATCAGTAAACTTGTAGGTCATGTTTAGACATGCGCATAAACCAACTGCTCCTCTGAAGAGCCGTCTGTGCTCAGTTCACTTTTTCAGAGGTGACTGACAGAGGATTCGTGATGCATCCTCACCACTTGTTTTAACTTCATTTTTGCTAACCATATGCACCTCAACCACATGCAATGCATATGGTTGCAGGACATTTTCATCACACTATGGGGGTTATTTATGAAAGGAAAATCCACTTTGCACTACAGGTGCAAACTACAAGTGCAAAGTGCCCTTGAAATTGCACTGAAAGTGCACGTGGAAGTGCAGTCGCTGTAAATCTGAGGGGTAGATCTGAAATGAGGGGAAGCTCTGCTGATTTTATCATCCAATCAAGTGCAAGCTAAAATTTTGTTTTTTACTTTCCTTGCATGTCCCCCTCAGATCTACAGCGACTGCACTTCCAAGTGCACTTTCAGTGCAATTTCAAGTGCTCTTTGCACTTGTAGTTTGCACTTGTAGTGCAAAGTGCATTTGCCTTTCGTAAATTACCCCCTATGTTGGATAGTTTTAGCTGTGAGCGCAAAGCATAGTGGGTTATTTACGAAAGGCAAATCCACTTTGCACTACAAGTGCAAACTACGGGCCGGATTCAGAAAAGAGATACGACGGCGTATCTCCTGATACGCCGTCGTATCTCTGAGTGGGGTCGGTCGTATTTATGCGCCTGATTCAGAGAATCAGTTACGCATAGATATCCCTAAGATCCGACAGGTGTAAGTGTCTTACACCGTCGTATCTTAGGCTGCAATTTCAGGCTGGGCGCTAGGTGGCGCTTCCGTATGTTTACGCAAGGAATATGCTAATTAGGTAGATACAGCGATTCAGAAACGTACGTCCCGCTGGCGCATTTTTTTACATCGTTTACGTTCGGCTTTTTTCGGCGTATAGTTACCCCTGCTATATGAGGCGTAGCAAATGTTAAGTATGGCCATCGTTCCCGCGCCGAGTTTTGACATTTTTACGTCGTTTGCGTAAGTCGTTCGCGAATACGGCTTTACGTCATTTACGTGCGGCGTACTTTGGCACAATGCACACTGAGATATTTTACGGACGGCGCATGCGCCGTTAATTTTTTTTTTCAAAAACGCGGGGTCAAGGCAAATTTAAATACAACATGCCCCCAACATCCCCATTTGAATTACGCGGCCTTACGCATACACATATGTTACGCCGCCGTAAATAAGGGCGCAAGTTCTTTCTGAATACAGAACTTGCGCCCAAAGTTACAGCGGCGTAACGTATCGGAGATATGTTACGCCAGCAGAAAGATGCGCGCATCTTTCTGAATCTGATGAGGATGGCTCAGTCTTGTTGGAAAGTGGATCAGGATGTGGACCTTTAGATTGTTAATGCCATTTCATATAAATAAGAAGTCATTCCAAACATCTACAAGCCTAATCAGATATCATTGTGATAAATAGGGCAGTAGGATTAACTACACATTAGTCTATGTTTCAAAAAGCAAATTCAAACTAATTCACTTACTCTGCTGGGACAGAGAGAGAGAAGGTCAGCTGAAGCTATCATTGCATGCCAGTGATCATTATGACATCTGGTTTTCATGAATCAAGAGCTTTGTGTCTATAAAACCGGGATAATTCTGTTTCAACAAATCTTTATAAATACAGGAGCCAGTATTCTTTTTAGGATAGCTTCTTTTTGGAGAGCTAACAACACATTGGGGGTTATTTACGAAGGACAAATCCACTTTGCACTACAAGTGCACTGCAAGTGCAGTCACTGTAGATCTGAGGGGGACATGCAAGGAAAATAAAAAACAGCATTTTTGTTTGCATGTGATTAGATGATACAAATCTGCAGAGCTTCCCCTAATTTCAGAGCTTCCCTTCAGATCTACAGTGACTACACTTACAAGTGCACTTGTAGTACAAAGTGTATTTGCCTTTCGTAAATAACCCCCCCCATACTGTATTTATTTGCAGACAGTATTCAGATTTTCAAATAGAATAGTAGTTTTCTATTTATTTTGATGCAGCAGAGATAAGGTGAGATAAAGTTAATACCTTTTCTTTTACTGCGTCATCAGAGTTCTTCTGTTTCAGAAATAAAAACCTTACACATTTACAGTACCTCTTTAAAGTGATAGCCCTGGCTGCTGAAACACAGAGAGTCCTAAACTCAGAAGCAGAATCCAGAACAAAATTGAGGTGAAACATTAGGGTTAGGCTGTGTTTGCATTGCAGAAGTGAACCTTGATATGATTTATTTTTCTGGAGTTATCTATATATTTTTGGATAACCCTTGTACATTAATTTTATCTTTATGAAGCTTGCAAAAGCATATCACACTTTACTAAGCTAGTTTCACCATCTATATCTGCTTGCTTTTTATCGCAAATTGTTTTCTGCCATTCCCAAGCTGCGAGAACCCTATTTAACACCAGGCTTTGTCTAAATGCCAGTGTTATTGTGCTTACATATTTTATACTGTAATAAATATATATATATATATATATATATATATATATATATATATATATATATATATATATATATATATATATATAGTATATAATGTAAACATTCAAATATCATTTGTATCATTAAAAAATGATGGCATACAAATATACACTCACCGGCCACTTTATTAGGTACACCTGGCTAGTACCGGGTTGGACCCCCTTTTGCCTTCAGAACTGACTTAAAGCGGAGTTCCAACCACAATTAGCATTTTTTAAATGTATGTCCTTTCATCCTGCGTTTTTATAATATAAATCAGGTCACTTACTATTTTACAATCTGCCGCCGATCCGTATAGATATTCAAAAAAGATAGTTTATAAAACTATGTCTACACCGTTGTCATTTTGCTTGTGGGCATTGTGAAGCCTACAAGCACTTACTTCCTGGAAGTTTTGGATGGGGAGTGATAATTGGACAGCGCACTGCATCCTGGGAAATGATGACACACATTTCCCAGGAGAATTAGAGGGAGATGATGTCAGAATCCTAGGTGGTTTCAAAGGCAGATTTTGTGGGATCGCATAGCAACAGGCATTACCAGATGAGTAAAAAATTTTTTTTTTTTTTTTTTTTACTTTTTTAGGTCTAATGAGCACAATAATGAAAAAAACATTTTGGGATGAAAACTCCACTTTAATTCTTCATGGCATAGATTCAACAAGGTGTTGTAAACATTCCTCAGAGATTTTGGCATGATAGAATTGCGAAGTTGCAGCAGATTTGTCGGCTGCACACCTATGATGCGAATCTTCCATTCCACCACATCCCAAAGGTGCTCTATTGCAGTGATCATCAACCCTGTCCTCAGGGCCCAGTAACAGTCCAAATTTGCAAGATAACTGAAATACATTGCAGGTGATATAATTTGCTGCTCAGTGATTGCAGTATTCTAGTCTGCATCTCCCCAAGGTAATACATACAATCTGGCCTGTTAGTGGGCCCTGAGGACAGGGTTGATGACCACTGCTCTATTGGATTGACTTCTGGTAACTGTGGAGGCCATTGGAGTACAGTGAACTCATTGTCATGTTCAAGAAACCAGTTTGAGATGATTTGAGCTTTGTGACATGGTGCATTATCCTGCTGGCAATAGCCGTCAGAAGATTGACCCACTGTAGTCATAAAGGGATGGACATGGTCAGCAACAATATTTAGGTAGGCCATGGCATTTAAACGATTCTCAATTGGCACTAAGGGGCTCAAAGTTTGCCAAGAAAATATCCCCCACACCATTACAGCACCACCACCAGCCTGAACTGTGATTCAAGGCAGGATAGATCCATGCTTTCATGTTGTTTAAGCCAAATTCTGACCCTAACATCTGAGTGTCTCAACTAAAATCAAGAATCATCAGACTATGAAACGTTTTCCCTCATTTTTACTGTCCAATTTTGGTGCGCCTGTGCGAATTGTAGCCTCCGTTTTTTGTTCTTAGCTGACAGGAGTGACAACTAGCGTGGTCTTCTGCTGCTGTAGAACATTTGCTTCAAGGTTCGAAGTGTTGTGTGTTCAGAGATGGTATTTGGCATACCTTTGTTGTAACGAGTGGTTATTTGAGTTTTCCTCTGACCTTTGACATCAACAAGGCATTTTCGTCCACACAACTGCTGCTCACTGGATATTTTCTCTTTTTTGGACCATTCTCTGTAAACCCTAGAGATGGTTGTGCATGAAAATCCCAGTAGATCAGCAGTTTTTAATGTACTCAGACCAACCTGCCTGGCAACAATAACCATGCCATATTCAATGTCACTTAAATCCCCTTTTTTCCCCATTCTGATCTTCACCACGTCTAGATGCCTAAATGCATTGAGTTGCTTGCATATGATTGGTTGATTAGCAATTTGTGTTACCAAGCAATTGAACAGTTGTATCTAATAAAGTGGTCAGTGAGTGTATTTGTTAGTGACCAGGGTGTTGTCAGTTTGGCAATGTTTTTGTAACTCATTTCAGAATGACTCTACTATACCAAACTTGTTGTAGTAATTTAACAAATGATTTAATTGCTGACCCTCGGGATGGTTTTTGTCCCTACATCTGAAAATCATTTGATACAACAGTTGACTTTAAAAAGTAAAAGCAACTGTCTAAGATGAAAGTACATGAAAAATGTTTTTATATAAATTACATGTATTTGGTTCTGTAAAACCTCTGAGGCCTCTTATTGCATTTCTGCATGTACGTATGCCTGTTACATTACATTAGTTACATTAGGATCAGTAACAGGCACAGAAATCTTCACATATTTTCATCTTTCTTCTGGATTGCTTCTTGACCCTAGAAACTTTAGGCACTTTAACAAAGTTAACAAATACTACCAGGGCAGTGAGGGTTAATCATTCACTAATAATGTACTGTTCACATAAGAATACTGTAAATAAAGATACACTGTTGCAAGATTTCTAACCAAAAGATCCCGAGGGTAACATCAGTTCCAGTTGCAGATTGCTAAATCATCACCTCACTATTAGCATCAGCATTTTCAGCCTGCCATTTTCACTCCTTTAGTTGGCTATTAGGCTCCCTATCAGGCCTATGTGAGTTGGAGGCAGTGGCTTAGCATTGTCAGCCAAGTCACCAAAAATTATTTGCTAGAAAAAACTGTATACAGTGAGGCATGCTACCAAATCAACTTAACAAGATTTAGTGGCACTCCTGCCCCCCCCCCCCATGTGGAGTGCCCCATAGCAAGTCGCTTGCTATGGGGGCGCTAATGCGTGCTTGCTTCCAAGCCAGCTCTGTGTGTCCATTTACAGGGCTATTTACAGGGGGCCCCACCCCCTGCTCTCTCCCCACTGGCTTCACTTGATAAACAACAGGAGCCAATAGTTTCCACTACTGGCTCTTAGTCCACTGAGGAGAGAGAGAGAGAGAGAGTTGAGAGAACTGCTGCCTGGATCCCTGGATCAAGATCTGGCTCATGTTAGCATTTAGGGCGGAGGGGGGGACTGCATGCAGAATGTTTTTTACCTTAATCCAGAGAATGCATTAAGATAAAAAATCACTTCTAATTTTAGAACCAATTTCAACATAGTTTGCTGTCAGTTGGTTATAGATGCCTAAGGTAATCTCCTTGCTAAATATATAAAAACACAGAGAATGCTAAACCACTTGTTTGAATGCAAAAAAACATATTTTCCTCAGCCAAAACCAGCAACACATGCCAATGCTTACAAGCTTCAGGCTGTATAAGCCTATAGGCCTTATTCACATACGTGTGTAATTTAAAACAATTCTTTGCTGTAATAGAAAATAATGTTCGTCATGCACCAAATGTCAGATCTGATTTGTGGTCTGTTCTACTTACATGTTGAAAGAATGGTCTGATCACCTCTCTGACTTTCTTCCCAAATGCTACCCATCCTTTCAGTGCTAAAAGTTCACAGTTTCACAGAGGGGATACATTGTTTTTCTTTGTATATAGGTGCTAGTGGAGGTGGTGTGAAGTTTAGATTGCATGCTTTTTGGATTTTACAGTTGGGTACTTGCATGCCAGTAGGCATTCATTATAAGTCAATATATATGTTTATTTGTGGATTTCTAAATGCCGGGTTTCTTTTACTCATTAAATTTTGCACTGCTTTTATCATTAAAATTAATTTATTGATTTGGTTTATACTAACAGTTTATACTCGACATTGTATTCAAGCTAGGCATTGTTATATTTTTTATTCTGCTGTTTTTTGTTTTATTTTGTTGATTTTCTGTAGTTTCATTCTCTTTGTGGAGATACTATTACACAATTCAGGTCTTGTATATTGTTTTACTGTGACATGTGAAATGAGAGACTTTAACCACTTCCCGACCTCCTCATGTACATATACGTCAGCAGAATGGCACGGACAGGCACATGTACGTACCTGTACGTCCTCTGCTAGACGTGGGTGGGGGGTCCGATCGGGACCCCCCCCGGTACATGCGGAGGTCGGGTCCGCTCAGGGAGCGATCCGGGACGACGGCGCGGCTATTTCTTTATAGCCGCTCCGTCTCGCGATCGCTCCCAGGAGCTGAAGAACGGGGAGAGCCGTGTGTCGGCGCATCGATCGCGTCATTCCCTTTATAGGGAAGACACGATCGATGACGTCATTCCTACAGCCACACCCCCCTACACTAGTAAACACACACAAAGTAAACCCTAACTCCTACAGCGCCCCCTGTGGTTAACTCCCAAACTGCAACTGTCATTTTCACAATAAACAATGCAATTTAAATGCATTTTTTGCTGTGAAAATGACAATTGTCCCAAAAATGTGTCAAAATTGTCCGAAGTGTCCGCCATAATGTCGCAGTCACGAAAAAAATCGCTGATCGCCGCCATTAGTAGTAAAAAAAATAAAAAAAATAAAAATGCAAAAAAACTATCCCCTATTTTGTAAACTATATATATAAATTTTGCGCAAACCAACCGATAAACGATTATTGCGATTTTTTTTACCAAAAATAGGTAGAAGAATACGTATCGGCCTAAACTGAGGAAAAAAAAATGTTATATATGTTTTTGGGGGATATTTATTACAGCAAAAAGTAAAAAATATTGCATTTTTTTCAAAATTGTCGCTCTATTTTTGTTTATAGCGCAAAAAATAAAAACCGCAGAGGTCATCAAATACCACCAAAAGAAAGCTCTATTTGTGGGGAAAAAAGGACGCCAATTTTGTTTGGGAGCCACGTCGCACGACCGCGCAATTGTCTGTTAAAGCAACGCAGTCTCGAATTGTAAAAACCCCTTGGGTCTTTAGGCAGCAATATGGTCCGGGGCTTAAGTGGTTAAGGTGGCTGTATTTCAATGTTTTTCTTTGGTAATGTTTTAATAAGTCAGACGACCATGAGTAAGGACTATTATCACCTGAAATGTGTAAGCACGGACAAGTGTTGCTGATACTAACTGAAAATGCCTGGCTTTTTTGTATATTATTTAAGCAAGAATGCTGGCTTTATTTATGTATTTATGCACAACTGTGCACTGAAGGACATCACCCACTTGGGCCTGGTTCACACCTATACAGGTTGCAGTTTGCATATTCCAGGTGCATTTTGCATTTTTCAATACACGTTTTTGATCCATTGAAATCTATGGAACCAAGAACCAGAAATAAGTCTCTGGTCCTTCCCATAAAATTCACAGATGTGAACATGACCCATAGGAAAACATGTTAAATGGACTGAAGTGTGGTTCTACAAAACGGAAAATGCACAAAGAATATGGGTAGGCGTGAACCAGGTCTTAGCAGATAGGTAGTGAATGAGCTGTCTCTTGCTATATACTGATCCTTGATATAGCATTTGGCAGCAAGTGGAACCTGTCATAGGTTGAACACGTGAAGAGGTGCCATATGAGGTTCTAGGCTGTATTCACACCTATGCATTTTTAGTGCTTTTTGCATTTTGGAGATTTGCACTGCAGAACATATTACATCGGAAACTATTGTAAATGGACTGTAGTGCAAATCTTTAAAATGCAAAGAGCACCAGAACTGCATAGGTATGAATCCAGCCTAAAGCCCTGTACACACAATCAGTTTGTCTGATGAAAATGGACCGATGGACCGTTTTCATCGGACAAACCGATTGTGTGTGGGTCCCATCGGTTTGTTTTCCATCGGTGAAAAAAAATAGAACATGTTTTAAATTTGTCCTATGGATAAAAAACTGATAGAAAAAAAACGATCGTCTGTGTGGAACTCCATCGGAGAAAAATCCACGCATGCTCAGAATCAAGTCGACGCATGCTCGGAAGCATTGAATTTAATTTTTCTCAGCACGTCGTAGTGTTTTACGTCACCGTGTTGGACACGGGCGGATTTTTGATTGATGGTGTGTAGGCAAGACTGATGAAAGTCAGCTTTATCGGATATGCAACGAAAAAATCCATCGGATTAGATTCCATCAGATATCCAATCGTGTGTACAGGGCATTATAGCCTAAGGCCCCATACACACCATAGAATCTATCCGCAGATAAATCCCATCAAATGGGTTTCTGCGGATAGATTCTATGGTGTGTACACTCCGTCGGATATTTATCCGCGGATAAATCTCCCCTGGGATGGATTTCCAGCAGATGGATATTTGCTGACATGCTCAACAAATCCATCTGCTGGAATCCATTCCAACGGATGGATCCGCTCGTCTGTACAGACTTACCGGATCCATCCGTCCAAAGGGATTCCCCGCACGCGTCGTAATGATTTGACGCATGCATGGAATTCCTTATATGACAGCGTCGCGCCCGTCGCCGCGTCATAATAGCGGCGACGGCGCGACACGTCATCGGCAGAGGATTTCAGCGCGGATTTCAATGCGATGGTGTGTACACGCCATCGCATAGAAATCTTCTGAAATCCTCGAGAGGATTTATCCGCGGATACGGTCCGCTGGACCGTATCTGCGGATAAATCCTCTCGTGTGTATGGGGCCTTAGGGTAAATTTGACTAATAACTCTAAAAACACAACATAGGTTCTATTTGTGTGTATATCCCAAAAAAATTTTTTTGTACATGTTCATATTGAAAAAGCGTCTTTATGAATTTTGTGGCTGTGCATGATTTATATGAAAAATAATTGTAGTAATGTTGGAATAAATAATTTGTCAAGAGCCAGCAGTGCACGCCAAAATATTGCATTTAATTCTCTCACCACTATTCTTCTCTAGTTTTGCCCAAGCCTATGTTGAATCAACTGCTGCTTTGTTGGTCAGGACATTATGTTTCCCTCTCTTTTTTTCTGGAAAATATTTGCTATTAAATTAAAAAGGCAAATCCTTTTTATGTAGTCTAATCAATGTTCTGCATGCTTTAATTACTACACAGTGATTAGCAGTAATATAAAGCAGGCCTGCGTCTACTTAATATTTGTATTACAACTTTTGGCTCTGTCTTTGTGTCCAGAACGCATTACGATAATATATGAATGGCTTAGCAAATGAACCCTTAGTCTTTTAATATTAGCTGCATATGCAGATCAAGATGTTTTTAAGAGCTTATCAGTTGCTAAGTTACTGGCTTTTAACATGGCAATAGGTGGGTGATAGGATTGTACATGTTACCTGGTAGTTTGGTGCTAAAACATTTCAGTTCTTGGAAATGTAAATGCAGGAATGCATCTAGTTGACAATTTAGAGCCATTTAAAATGAATCATAGCATAAGTTTAGTCATTAAATTAGCCACCTAATCCAGACATACACCCCTTCCTGGGTGTTGGAGCTGTTTGAGACCCAAGTGCTATGTGGCTTTCTCAAAGCAATCACAATAAAAACTGCAATGATAATTTTACTTTTATGTCATAGTACATCTAGCCCCACAGTGCCAGGTTTTATTAACTGCTTTGCCTGCGATATTTACGTGGGGTAGGGGTTATAGATAAACATTTAACAACTGAAAATTAGCATTTAGTAACAATATAAACCTGCAGAATGTTTAACGTGTTTGCTTCCGGTGTCAGTGGTAGTAATTAGGAAGGACGGATCTTGGATCATCACCTAGAGATCCTCCTAAATATTAGAAACATAGGGCCAGATTCAGGTACCTGCGCCGCTGCGTAATGTATCCCGTTTACGTTACACCACCGCAAGTTTTCAGCGTAAGTGCCTGATTCTCAAAGTAAACTTATGGCGGTGTAACGTAAAGGCGTCCGGCGCAAGCCCGCCTAATTCAAATGGGGTGTGTACCATTTAAATTAGGTGCGCTCCCGCGCCGGACATACTGCGCATGCTCCGTTTTGATATTCCCACCGTGCTTTGCGCAAAGTAACGTCATTTTTTTTAACGGCGACGTGCGTAACGTACTTTCATATTCCCGGACGTCTTACGCAATATATAAAAAAAAATTGAAATTTGACGCGGGAACGACGGCCATACTTTAACATGGCTCGTCTAAATTTAAGCAATGTTAAAGCAGCCGTAACTTTGCGACGGGAAAAAATTACTAGCGACGACGTAACGAACGCGAAAACCTTCGTGGATTGCCGTAAATGCTCATTTGCATACCCGATGCAGGAAAACGACGCAAACTCCACCCAGCGGCGGCCAAAGTATTGCAGCCTAAGATCCGAAGGCGTACGAAGCCGTAAGCCTGTCGGATATTACCCGAAAGCCGTCGTATCTTGTTTGTGAATCACAAATTAAGATACGACGCGGCAAATTTAAAAATACCCTGGAGTATCAGTAGATACTCCGGCGTATCTCATCTGTGAATCTGGCCCATAAAGTCTGAGGTTTGCTATTTTCTATTGGTTGTCTTTATTTTATTTTTTATCTTATCTGATAAGAATTCCAATTCTCTGATTATTGTGCCAGATCTGTTTGTATTTTGCAAATCTTGAAAAGAGTCACCATTTTAATGTAGCCTGTGGTACAGTATACTATCTAATTTAACAGTTTGCTGATTGCCTTACTTCTTAATCTTACATTGCACCCACAGATTATGTTGTTCCTGCAGTGTAAAATATATGTGAACTCCACTCAAGACTTTGGCTTTGACTTCACCTGCTACGTGCTATATAGAGTAGATACAGCTAGATTCACTTATTAGCTTTTTGTCTACAAATCCATACAGAGCACCAGGACTGCTTTAAATCACTGCCATACTGGGAAAGTTTCCTCCCAACTAATGCACATTGACCTATTAAGATATTTAGTGTCATGGGTTCTGTTGAGCTAGTTTTCTGTTTTAGGTGGAGGTTGCGTAAAATTTACACTACACTGTGGTGAAGATGATTACTGCTGCATCACAAATTTCACAATGCAGAGACAATGCATCATCTCATGTGTGATGCTGATTGGACTATATTGCACATTGGGGTAGTGCAGACTTTTCTTTATCTTTATCTATTTGTTCCTGTGAATTTTGGTTACATAGGCATACAGTACACTAATATTTAGCTGCAATAGATGCACAGTGAAAGTTAGCACAAGGTCACAAAAAATGTCCTAGCATAATAAAGGGTTACTCCACTTTTGCATTGGCTGCAGATTGAAAAGGAAAATAAAATGTTCATTAACATTAAATTACAATATGGTTTGTGTAACAACTGTATATGCTATATTATTTCTTATTTTTTTCAATGTGATGTTACCCTTTAACTCCTTACAAAAATTAGTATTTGATCAATCATCCCAAGCAATGCCTAAATTGGTTGCATCACTTGCAACTGTTTGGTCCTGTTTGTCATTAAATAATTATTGTGATGAAGGACACTGCAGCTTTCTAAATTTAAACTCCCCACTATAGTGTGACAACAGTTATGATATATTGCTGAAGATCTTGGTGACAGATAAATCCAACAATCATTATGGTGTTACCTGTAATCTGTTAATTAGAATCATATAGGGATCTCCTCTATGAAGGCTACTTAGGAAATATAATTTGTCATATCGTGAGGTACTGTCATCAGGTTAAAATGTATTCACATAATGAGCTGGGTCATGTTATAAATTGTTATCTTAATATGTTTTTTTTAAATATTTTTAATAGTTTTATAGTTTGATAGCACATAATTGTTCACTATATAATTAGCTTTCATAATTTGGAGCAGTGATTTTAAAATTTGATATCTATGGGGGCATGGCTACCGAGCTCCGTAATGGCATGTAGCTCAGGAGCTTCTCAGCCAGCCGGAGTAAATCCAACGACATCCGCTCTCACTGACACCATCCAGAGCCCAGAAAGGCATCGCTGGACTGCTGACCACCTTGGAGCTGACACGACGCAGAAAGAACCCACAGCAGACATCAAAACTGCGGGATGTTTTTAAGATGTCTGTGAGCGGCCCACGCCAAAATGACAGAGGCGCCTGTGACTCAAAACACACAGGCAAGGCTGCAGTACAAAACAGGGGCACAGGACTGACATTTGCAGCCCCACACTTCAACAACCTGCTGAGTGAATCATCCTCTGGGACATCCAACCCCTCAACAAGGAGCCCAGCAAAATTGCATCCCAGGAGGGTCTCTCCAGCTAGGCCGCAGCCTGTCACAGAAATGGAGGTATGCGGGCCGCTCAGCAACAGCACTAATCTGAGGGGACAGGTGGAGGTGGTGCCAGGGGGTGCCCCCATAGCTGATTTTCCCACTTCTGACAGCCCCATATCAGACACTATGTTAAAGGAGATGCTGTTATCCCTGCACTCATCCCTACAGGCTGATATGATAACAGGCATCAACAAGGGCACAAGGGAGGTTCAGGCCCTAGGCCTCAGAGTTGACCATGTTGAACACAAAATGGAAGAATACACATCATCCTATACTGAGAGAAGATATAGCATGGATGAAAGATAAGATCGCAGATTTGGAGGACAGGTCCAGAGGGAGCAATATTAAAATTAGGGGCATTCCACACCAAATCTACTTCTCCAATATGCCCAAACCCTGTTCTCCATGTTAGTTCCATCTCTAACTGCGCAAGATCTTATAGTGGACAGGATCCATAGGATTCCTAACCTCTCATTTCTCCCTGCGGAGACCTCAAGGGATGTCTTGCTACAGGTACACTACTACCATATCAAGGATCAGATCCTTCAAGCGTCCAGAAAACAAGACAACATACCACCACAATACACAGCTGTCAGGCTGCTCCCTGAGCTCTCCAGGCACACGCTACAACGTCACCACAACCTGGCGACAATCACTAAAGCTTTAAGAAATCATAAAATCCTCCACAAGTGGAAATACCCTGTCCATTACACACAATGGGCTCACAACCTCAGTCACAATCCTTGACAAAGGGATTGCCACACTACGCCAATGGGGCATACTCCCAGAACAGGCCTCTTATCCAGCATCTCCACCAAGGCTTCCGCCAATTCAAAATGTGAAGCACATCGTTTTCCACTAGCATTCCACCAAGAAACCAAATGGTGAAGCTCACAAGTAAACACATTCAGCAATACCGAATCTCCGGTCTAGGAGCTAAGAATTTTCTTATCTCCTTTTACCCCCATACCGTTGCAGTTACATCTGTCCAAGGATCAGTTGTAAGATCCAGTTCTTATGTTAACTTTCTATGTTTTCTTTTTGGTATCTGTTTGATGCACACAGCTACATCCGACAAGAACATTGCTTATCGAATGAGGCCAATCGGATCCACCCTTCCTATCTGCACATGACGAGGCAACCCACAGAAAACCATATGACCGCAGTGAGTACCTACACCACAATACTTTACAACATGCTACCCCGAACACGTTATGACCATCAAGCGCCTCTCAATTAATGCCATGGGTCTTAAAAACCCACCAAACGATTTTCCATGTGGCAAGAGGCCTGTACTCAAGGAGCAGACAAACTTTGTGAGCAAGAAAACCACATTCAACTCCAAGACCCTGCCTTGCTCACATAAAGACTTCCTGAACGTGTCACTGGCCTCCACGCCTAGCCACAAAAAAGGAGGTGTACTCCTCTCCATAAAAACCACCCTCTCATTTACACTTAAGGAAGCTTTAGTGGATGATGGTGGTAGATATATCACCATAACTGGAGATTTAAACTCTAAGCCATATACACTGGTATCATTATACGCCCCAAACTCCCACCAAAAACGCTTTGTAGGAAAGGTACTAAAAAAAAAGCGGTCTCCATGAAACACGAAAATCTTTTAATCTGCAGAGACTTTAACCTTATTGTTGACCCGAATCTGGACACCACCACCAAGAAACCCAAAGGGACCTCACCACTACAGGCCCTCATACACAGAGAAGATCTGTTTGATGCATGGAGGTGCCTTCATGCAAACGAAAAAGACAACACCTTTTTTTCAAACAGACATCATTCTTATTCACATATCGACATGTTTTTGACAGATAAATGGCTATTACAACAAGCAATGATTGCTCGAATCCATGATATTACATGGTCTGGCCACGCGGCAATTTCTCTGTAATTTAATGAAACAGGTGTCTCCCCTTCCTCCCCTATCTAGCGCTGTAACAATAAACTTCTACAAAAACCCAAAACTCCCTCGACCATCTCTCAGCATCTCAAAAACATATTTATCTCTAACGAGATGTCAGTTTTAGACCCACACATTCTATGGAACGCACATAAGGCTGTCTTGAGGGGCATATTCATACAATTAGGGGCCAGAGAAAAAAATGCTACACTGCCACAATTAACACATTAATCTCTGAAATACACACTGTAGAATCTCAAAACAAATGCTCTCCCAAGATAGCGCTGTCTAACACTCTTTCCAAACTCAGGGAAAACCTTAGAGAACATCTCTCCCAAAAATTCAACCTACACCTTAGAAGTTTGAAATTGAATCACTATGCTAAGGCCAATAGAGCTGGTAAATACATGGCTAGATGATAAAAGCAGCTCGCACCAAAACCAAAATAGCACATTTAATTAACCCTACTCAAAACTTAAAAATAACTAACCCACAAGATATAGTGAACCAATTTGCAGAATATTACGGTGCGCTATATAATCTACACACAGATGGCTCCACACCACAACCATCTACGGAGAAGATACAACAATTCCTGCAAAGCTTAAAACGTCCCTCCCTCTCCACCACTGACTTAAAAAATGCTAAACGCCCCCTTTACAACTACAGAAATAGCAAAAACTATTGATACACTGCCCAATGGGAAATCACCAGGACCTGATGGGTTTTCTAATACATTTTTTAAATCCTTCAAAAACATACTATCACCTTACTTAGGATTAGTATTCACACACGCGATAGAATCATCAACCTTCCCAAGAGATGCTGAGAGCTCATATAGTAACTCTGCCTAAACCGGGTAAAGCTCCCAATAAACCAGCCAATTTTAGACCAATATCTCTCTTAAACTCGGACAATAAAGTCTATGCTGAACTCCTGGCCAGAAGATTAATGAACATAATTACTACTATCATACAATGTGACCAGATGGGCTTTGTGAAGGAAACCTCTGATGCAACTAGGATAATTGTTAATATTATATATCATGCTGTGAGTAGTCAAACACCTTCTCTGCTGTTGTCCATAGACGCAGAGAAGGCGTTCGACAGGGTACACTGGAACTACATGAAAATGGTGATATCTAAGTTTGGATTCCAAGGTCCTATATTGAAGGCTATTCTAGCATTATACTCACATCCTTCAGGGGTGTCCCTTGTCAACTACTATCTTGAATCTAATGACATAACCCTTAGCAGAGGCCATAAGATCCCACCCCTCAATCAAAGGCTTCCAATTTGGTCATGACAAGCATATTATAAACCTGTTTGCGGACGATGTGATATTGTTGCTGACTAACCCGCGTACATCTCTTGAACACGTACACCAAATCCTTTTTTGGGGACATACAGTATCATATTATAAAGTCAACTTTTCCAAATCTCTAAGCCTTTGTGTACCTGAACACATTCAACACACGTTACAAAAAGCATTTCCATATTCTTGGAGCACAAAAAGATATAACGTACCTAGCGGTCACGTTAACAAGTACCACAACCGCATTAGCGGATGCCAATATCAAACTGCTGGATGGGGAAATTAGCAGCCTTCAAGATGTCACTCTTGCCACAAATCTTATACATATTTAGAGCATCACCAATTCACATACCTCAACACTATATTAGAACAATGTCCAATCTCATGTGGAAATTTCTGTGGAATAGCAAAAAGCTAGATGTCCCAAACATAACCTGACTCCGCATAAACGAGTAGGAGGGGTGGGCCTAACAGACTTACATGACTATTTATGGGCATTCAATTGGACCAACTTAAATATTGGTTCTGGGGTCATGACAGACCAATATGGGTAGATATAGAGGAAACAACAAAGACACTGAAAACCTTTCTCATGGGGGACAATTGAACACATTGGAATATAAAACATCTCTCGCCACCAATTAAGGTGTCCATCAAAGCATGGAGATACCTTTTGTCCTTAAAACACACTGAGTAAGCAGTCATAGACATCCAGCATCCTCTTGACATCTTAGAAGCCCAAATTCCTATGTTATCAACCAAACCACTTTCAAAACAGGGTATTATTTAGATCTCAGATCTGTTTACGGACAAACAACCTAAATCAGCTGAACAAATTCTCCATGAATATAACCTGCCTAAAACAACTCTATTCACCTGTGTATGTATCTCCCACTTTCTGAAAATAAATCCTATCACAAAGACAAAGATACCTACCAAAGTTTGCAAATTATATTCCACAACCCACAATAACATCAAGGGGATATCTATCTTCTATAATCTATTACAAGATAAATTGACTTTTAGGAAAATCGCTGCAATCCACAAATGGGAATCAGAGATGGGCACCACACACATGGGCGCACAATGGCAATCTGCTTTTACGGAAATCCATAAGGCTTCCCACTGCACCAAACACTGGGACCTAATGGTCAAAATTACCAATAGATGTCACTACACACCTTACAGACTAGCAAAGTTCTTCCCAGACTGCTCACCCCTCTGCTGGAGAAACTGTGGTACCACAAGACACTTGCTACATATGTTCTGGTACTGCCCAAGCATAAAAAAGTCTATGGAATCAAATATTTCAACTAATTTCCTTACTCACTGGTATCCTCACACCTCCCAACCCAGAACTAGGAATTCTACACTTGGGCATTGAGAAATTCCCATCACACTGCAGATCAGTGGTCACCCACATTATTTTAGAAATAACGATGAACCTACTACTCCGCCATTGGAAAGACACTACCTCTACTAACCTCTCGGATGTGATACAAGCTGTTAATAGAAATGACACCTTTGAACGCCTCATAGCAATAAACTCTATATGTTGTAAACTGTGCGATAAAACATGGTTAATTTGGACAAATAGATTCAATAATTGTGAATACAATTGCTGTTGTTGTCATATTAATACCACTGGCATTGACTGATCAGCAAGTATTTTCACTTGGTGTACTGTGTCCTCTGCACAGTGTGCACCTAAAGCCACGTGAATACAATTGCTGTTGTTGTCAAATTAATACCACAGGCAGTGGCTGATCAGCAAGTATTTTCACTTGGTGTACTGTGTCCTCTGCACAGTGTGCACCTAAAGCCACGTGAATACAATTGCTGTTGTTGTCATATTAATACCACAGGCAGTGGCTGATCAGCAAGTATTTTCACTTGGTGTACTGTGTCCTTTGCACAGTGTGCACCTAAAG
This sequence comes from Rana temporaria, assembly GCF_905171775.1. Lineage (NCBI taxonomy): Eukaryota > Metazoa > Chordata > Amphibia > Anura > Ranidae > Rana > Rana temporaria. The sequence continues at coordinate 276,250,279 of NC_053491.1, forward strand.
TTACGTCAATACATTTGCTGGTGTTCTCATATTAATACCAAAGGCAGAGATCTGCAAGTATTTTCACTTTGTGTCCTGTGTCCTCTGCACAGTGTGCACCTAAAGCTACGTCAATACATTTGCTGGTGTTCTTATATTAATACCACAGGCAGTGACTGATAAGCAAGTATTTTCAATTGGTGTACTGTGTCCTCTGCACAGTGTGCACCTAAAGCCACGTGAATACAATTGCTGTTGTTGTCATATTAATACCACAGGCAGAGGCTGATCAGCAAGTATTTTCACTTGGTGTACTGTGTCTTCTGCACAGTTTTCACCTAAAGCTACGTGAACACAATTGCTGTTGTTGTCATATTAATACCACAGAGTATAAGCTCCAACTAGAGTATCTGTAAGGGGTTGCAGTGCTGTGGCACCAACACCAGTGCCTAAGGCCCAATTTTTCGGCCCCTGTTTAACAGGGGTGTGTAATTACAATTTTTGATGCAATACTTTGCAGCAGGGCTCATTAGTGCGCTCCAACTAGAGTATCTGTGCGGGGTTGCTGTGTTGTGGAACCAGTGCCTAAGGCCCAATTTTTCTGCCCCTGTTCAACAGTGGCATGTAATTACAATTATTGATCTAACATTTCAAAGCAGGGCCCATTCCTGTACCCACCAAGAGTAACTGTGAGGGCTTACAGTGTTGTGGCAACACCAACACCTAGGGCCCAAATTTCTGCAGAGTATATACGGCAGGCCCCTACTTTCAAACATCCAACTTACAAACGACTCCTACTTGCAAACGGAAGGAGACAACAGGAAGTGAGAGGAAATCTACCCTTAGGAAGGGAAATTATCTTCTGTAAGAGGTGTCTCCTGCCCACTGATGCTTTATCACCAATCCTTGTTTCACGAAAAAAAAAAACATTTCCAAAAAAACATTTGTCAGTGGGACAGAAAGTGAGGTGCAATCTTCTGAACAGATGCGCACAGACAGCAAAACAAATGTTACAGGGCTGATAACCCTTCTCTATGTTTTCCAAAAAGTTTAAAAATATTTTTTGGGCTGAAGCTACACTTTAAAAAAGTACCAGTTCAAAATTACAAACAGATTCTTCTTAACAACAAACCTACAGTCCCTGTCTTGTTTGCACCGCCTGTATACTGCTGTTCAAAGTATATAGGGCCAAAGGGGCTGGTAATGACCTGGGGGGAGGGGGGGGAACCCATGCTATTTTTCTCAATGATTTTCATCCATATTGCAGGGACCAGACATTACATTAAAGCCGCAAGCAGTTTTAAATTACTTTTTTCATATAGTAATGGCATTTTGTGCAGGGACAGTTCTAAACATGTGCCACTTCACAGGCATACTATAGACACCCAGCAGGTACGATATTTAAAGGAATTTTTTTAAAAAATCCACTTTAAGCATCATTAAAATCACTGCTCCCGAAAAAAAGTTTTTTTTCCATTGATACATGTTCCCTGGGGCAAGACCCGGGTCCCCAAACCCATTTTACGACAATAACTTGCATATTAGCCTTTAAAAATAGCACTTTTGATTTTGAACGTTCGAGTCCCATAGACTTCAATGGGGTTCTAACGTTCACGTGAACGATTGGTCCATTCGAAGGTTCTGGTGCAAACCGAATGGGGGGGTGTTCGGCTCATCCCTTATCTGGAGTCTTACCTTATAATGAGTTGCCATCCACATATGCTGGTGATGTCTACAATATAGTTAAGTCTCACTTCTGGCATTGAAGTTCCACTGTGTGGTTTTATATCACTTGAAAGGCCTAGGACTGCAATATTTACAAAATCAAGTTAAAGGGCTTTATATTGGCCTTCTTGCAAGCTGCTCTTTTCACATTTTAATTTAATTTAATTTAGTTTTGTTTTAGCTTTTAACATTTGAATTCCACATTAAAACATTGAAATGACTTTTACATAGAATTTCCAGAAGTATCCTAATCTGACTTGATATTTGTATTCTGTACTCCCCTACTTTGCAGTTCTCAGGCTAACCTAAGCTCTATTGCTTAAAGAATAGAAGAGCACAGAGAAGACACATCTGTCAATACAGGGGGGATTTACTGAAACTGATGCACATAGAATCTGGTGCAGCTGTGCATAGAAACCAATCCGCTTCTAGGTTTTGTCAAAGCTTAAAGAGGAAGTAAACCCTGATAGGTTTTACTTCCTCTTTATACCCCTGCTTTACCCTGCAAAGTAAAAGCATAATGGGCTAGTAGTGTGCATTGCATACTAGCCCATTATGTGGCACTTACTTGCAAATGAAGCTTGCGTTGTCCCCGCTGGTGGCCACATCAATCTTTGCCCCTCTTCCTTCCAGGGTCGTCGACTCCGGCTCTGTGACTGGCTGGATTTGTGTGACGTCACTCCCACACATTCACGCAGGAGCCGTCAGTCATGGTACTTGCTGGGGGACTGTTTCTTCACAGTGCATGTGCCAATGACGTTGGCACAAGCGTATATGGTAAGTATCTCCAAAACTGTGCAAGCTTAGGAGATATTTACAGTACCTACAGGTAAACCTTATTATAGGCTTACATGTAGGTACAAGTGGTATAACTAGGTTCATAATCACTGACTTTAGAAGCTGATTGGTTGCTATGCACAACTGCATCAGATTCTGTGTGCAACCCCCCCAATATGTGTTTCAACTGTGTTTTAACTGTGTGCATGGAGTTCCAGATTAATTGTAGACTGCATGTAAATAATAAAAAAATTAGTAGCCTGATATGTTACATTTGTAGCCTTGTTTATAACATGCAGTACACTGCACTCTCACATACATATCTCCAGCAACGTCATCTATTTGCTGTTGCCCTGCAATACCTATTACTGTCATTTTCATGCAGAGCACAATAGTCAGGCTATTTTATTGCAGGAGATATTTAAGGTGAAGGGCCTGGCTTATGACGTTCGATTTGAAGAAAAGCATGATAATAACAGCTACATTGCAAGGACAAAGTGGGACTGTCAGCTGCTAGGCATGGTTGTTGCCTAAGAAATTAGAAGGAAACATGAAATTTCATAGCTGAAATTTTAGCATTGAGTGGAATTAGCCTTTAAGAAAGAGAAGCAGACATTGGCGATTTCAGCAAAATTATATATGACTTTTATTTTATTTTACAATGGACTGAATGTCACCCTGGCTTACTGTTGCCTTGGAGATCCATATCTCTCTTTTCTGCAGAGATATAGAACTCCAACACACCATAAAATATGTACTGAACATTTTTATTTTCCATAGTGTAGTTAAAAGAAAGAGTAAATTAACAGCTGCACTAGCATTTTATTGAGAAAAATGAAGGCAAAGCCACCTAAGGTATAAAGCAGGGAAAGTTGACATTTGATTATAAAATGGATAATATACGTGCTATAGGGGACACATCTGTGCCGGCAGTATACAGATGTCTAATGATTTGACAAATAAGTATTTGCTATAATTTGATAGCACATTGTTAGGCTGCAGAACTTCAAATAGAAAAACCTACATTTAGTGTACTGAAAAGCAGGCTGGTCTTGGATTGAGCAGAACTATTTCCAGTCACCTCCTGCAGAGTGCAGAATTATTCTTTGCATTAAATGGAAATCAGATTTAAAACTAGCATCAAAAATGGGATGAAAGAAGGAAATAAAAGGGTCAGTTAGATACTAGGTATAGTTGCAGTATAATCTCTTCAAACGGCTGGTTACACAAAAGGAATTTGCACATATAAATGTAAAAGGCAAATGGCAGAGGTGGCATTTTGATCAAAACGTATTACATTTTTTTTGTATTTGAAATATGCACATTAAATTAGGTAAGTCCATTAAGACAGATCAGTAGCATAGCACCACCTCAGATTTGATCATTTTCAGTGTAGATAAACATTATGTGGTTCCCACCCAAGAACCATAAATTAAAGTCCCCTAACATGATGTCCTGTGTTGAGGGAATAATAATCTACAATCCATGTTGGATCCAGGTTGGACTCCTAGGGCCGGATTCAGATACAATGGTGTATCTGTCCGACCCGCGTAACGTATCTCCGATACATTAAGCCGCTCTAACTTTGGGCGCAAGTTCTTTATTTAGAAAGAACTTGCGCCCTTAGTTACGGCGCCGTAACGTATGTGTTGTGGCGTAAGGCCACGTAATTCAATTGGGGATGTTTGGGGAGTGTATTATTTAAATCTAACTTGACCCTGCGCTTTTGACGTACTATTTAAACGGCGCATGCCCTGTCCGTAAAAAATCCCAGTGTGCATTGCTCTAAATGACGTCGCAAGGACGTCATTGCTTTCGACGTGAACGTAAATTATGTCCAGCCGTATTCGTGAACAACTTACGCAAACAACGTAAAATTTCAAAACTCTGTGCGGGAACGACGGTCATACTTAACATTAGCTACCCCTCATATAGCAGGGGTAACTATACGCCGGAAAAAGCCGAACGCAAACGACGTAAAAAAAAAAGTGCCGGGTGGTCCTTCGTTTCTGAATCTGCGTAAATCCTCATTTGCATATTCCTCACGTAAAAATATGGAAGCGCCACCTAGCGGCCAGTCTGGAATTGCAAAAGAACAAAAACATACAGCGCACAAGGGTTAAGTGAATGTCACTTTATAGTCTGTAATGTGTGGAAAAACATATATGCATGAAAAATTGAAAAGTTGAAAAAAAATTTTGAAAAAATTATTTTTTTTTTTAAAAATAGAAGTAGCCACTAATAGCACACAGGAAAAAAGCACATTAAAATTTTTTAAAAATACCAATAACAATAGTCCGCATAACATAAGCAGCAGTTCACGTGGAGATGGTAGAGTGAAAACACATACACTTCGGGGGAGATGTTTGGGAGTGAATCCAAGTAGTGTGCATACACTTGTATGCAGAGGTAATGCAATACCTCAACAAAAGCAGCCGCTTCTACGTCTCAATGCAGGGAGATGGAATCCGTTGGTGGGATGATGACAGCCACACTGGGAGCAGATGTAGAAGTTATATCCATGCAGAGATGGATACTGCCGTTTAAAGACCACTAGCTCAGGGGCTGATGGAAAGGAAACATTCCTCGCAAACAGAGATCTCCAGCGGCAGGGGAAGTCCTGGAGGGGAGCCACCAAGCCGGTTCAGTGACGCAGCCGCGTCACACGGGAGCGAGGAAAGGGGGATGGTAGCCTGATGGAGTCACACAGAAAGCAGGAGGTGTCCGGACACCTTCGATCCAGCGTCAGGTGACTCAAAGCACCAATCAGTGTGGGCAGAAAACGAGCAGTAGAGATGCTGGCGCTAGTGTCACTGAGAGGATTTCCCGAGTGTCGGCACTACACATCAGCTGCAGTGTGCTTGCTGCAAACATATAGGGGCATCAAAGATTGTACTGGTGAGCCGTGACTGACATGTTTCGCGTGCCAGGACGCTTTTGATAAAGCGTCCTGGCACGCGAAACATGTCAGTCACGGCTCACCAGTACAATCTTTGATGCCCCTATATGTTTGCAGCAAGCACACTGCAGCTGATGTGTAGTGCCGACACTCGGGAAATCCTCTCAGTGACACTAGCGCCAGCATCTCTACTGCTCGTTTTCTGCCCACACTGATTGGTGCTTTGAGTCACCTGACGCTGGATCGAAGGTGTCCGGACACCTCCTGCTTTCTGTGTGACTCCATCAGGCTACCATCCCCCTTTCCTCGCTCCCGTGTGACGCGGCTGCGTCACTGAACCGGCTTGGTGGCTCCCCTCCAGGACTTCCCCTGCCGCTGGAGATCTCTGTTTGCGAGGAATGTTTCCTTTCCATCAGCCCCTGAGCTAGTGGTCTTTAAACGGCAGTATCCATCTCTGCATGGATATAACTTCTACATCTGCTCCCAGTGTGGCTGTCATCATCCCACCAACGGATTCCATCTCCCTGCATTGAGACGTAGAAGCGGCTGCTTTTGTTGAGGTATTGCATTACCTCTGCATACAAGTGTATGCACACTACTTGGATTCACTCCTAAACATCTCCCCCGAAGTGTATGTGTTTTCACTCTACCATCTCCACGTGAACTGCTGCTTATGTTATGCGGACTATTGTTATTGGTATTTTTAAAAAATTTTAATGTGCTTTTTTCCTGTGTGCTATTAGTGGCTACTTCTATTTTTTAAAAAAAAAAAAAAAAAAAAATGTTTCAAATTTTTTTTTCAACTTTTCAATTTTTCATGCATATATGTTTTTCCACACATTACAGACTATAAAGTGACATTCACTTAACCCTTGTGCGCTGTATGTTTTTGTTCTTTTGCTTTTTGCCCATGTCTCCTTAGTGGTTGACAGCTGCACGGATTGTGTTTTAGTGAAACTTCTTTAACCACTGACCACACTGTGGTTTACCGTCCTTATGGTGTAGCGCTTCATGCGGGTGTTTCTTTGTATACTTTGAGTCTGGAATTGCAGCCTAAGATCCGACGGTGTAAGACACTCACACCTGTCGGATCTTAGGGATATCTATGCGTAACTGATTCTCGCATAGATACGACCGGCGGAACTCAGAGATACGACGGCGTATCAGGAGATATGCCGTCGTATCTCTTTCTGAATACGGCCCCTAGTTTTGAAACCAGGCTGACACTGACTGATTTGTATTGCACATTTACAATTGCCCAGCTTGTAAGTATGTATATCTCATACCCAAGGGACCACTTTGGAATCTGAAAATCACTGCAAAGTCCACACTACTCCAGTAATCTCTCGGTCCTCTATGACTGACGATCAGCGGCATCTCATCGCAGGGGAGACCAGGGCAGGTAATCAGGGCCATCCATAAGTGCTGCCCATCAGTTCCCATCAGTGCTGCCTATCTGTGCTGCCTATCAGTGCCCACCAGCGCAGCCTCATCAGCGTACATCAGTTTAGGAGAAAAACTACTTATTTACTACGTTTACTTACAGAAACAGAGAAAAACTTCAGTCTTTTTTTGTAAAAAATAAAAAACCTCAGTGGTGATTAAATACCACCAGAAGAAAGCTCTATTTGTGTGAAGAAAATGATTACAAACTAATTTGGGTACAGGAGGGTTGCATGACCGCGCAATTGTCATTCAAAGTGCGATAGCACTGAAAGCTAAAAAAAAATGGCCTGGGCAGGAAGGGGGTGAAAGTGGCCTGTATTGAAGTAGTTAAAACAATAAAAAGTTTATTTAACCACTTCAGCCCCGGACCATTTGGCAGCCTAAAGACCAGAGGACTTTTTACAATTTGGCACTGCGCTGCTTTAACTGGTAATTGCGCAGTCATGCAATGTTGTACCCAAACAAAATCTGCGTTTTTTTTTTCCACAAATAGAGCTTTCTTTTGATGGTATTTGATTGTCTCTGCGATTTTTTTTTTTTGCAAAATAAATGGAAAAATACCAATTTTTTGGCGGAAAAAAATTATATTTTCTACTTTTTGTTATAAGAAAAATCTAATAAACCCAATTTTAGTCATACATTTAGGCCAAAATATATTCAGCCACATGTCTTTTGTAAAAAAAAATTCAATAAACTCATATTTATTGGTTTTCGCAAAAGTTATAGCGTCTACAAACTAAAAACTAGGGTACATTTTCTGGAATTTACACAGCTTTTAGTTTGACTGCCTATCTCATTTATTGAGGTGCTAAAATGGCAGGGCAGTACAAAACCCCTCCAAATGACCCCATTTTGGAAAGTAGACACCCCACGACCTGCTCGTATAGTTTCTTGGCCATGGAGGCAGAGAACACGGGCAAATGGTAAACTGGGTGAATGGACCAATATAACCTCAGCGCACTCAATTTAACTATGCCCATGTCGAGGGATAGGCCCAGAAAGGTCTTAAATTCGGAAACCATAATTGGTTTCCATTTTTTGGCAAGGGAGGACTGGGGATTAGTGGCGATGTATTAACCAGCATACAAATGACTTTGGTCCACAATAGATCTATAGAGATCTTCCGTGAAAAACTTAAAAATTGCAAAAGTGGTGGGCTCCCAATTAGGATTGGCAAATTCTGCAGGAAGGACACTATGGGCACGACGGGCCTGTCTTTGTCTTATTCTTGGTGGCAGCGTGACACTGCTTGTGCTTGCCACCTCACCAGCTTTAACGGGACTTATGGGACTCCCCAAGTGTTACTGCAGTGCTGGATGTACGACCAGGATGTACTAGGTCGCTCGCTTTAGAGGCGTTTTACCGCTGTTTAAGCAGCACTTTTGCCTCGCTTTTTGGCAGCTAGCAGGGCACTTTTAACCCCAAAAAAGGGGTTAAAAACTTCTGTTTTATGTCACTTTGAAAGCAAGGCACTATAAAAGCACTGTCCATTCATTTTAATGGGGAGGGGCATTTTGAGAGCGCTGTATACAACGCTCCCACCCCGCCCCAAAGATGCTGCTTGCAGGACTTTTCATAATGTCCCACAATTGCACCACTCCAGTGTGAAAAGGCACACTTAAATGATTGGGAGGTGGTTTTTAGATGCTTAGAAGAGGATATTTTCAGCACTAAAGCACCTGAAAACCACCCCAGTGTGAAAGGGGTCTTAGTGTGCCACCTACTTTTTTACTTTGGGTCCCCAAGGCTGAACCCTACAGGGGGAAAACATATATATTTATGGTTCAGAGAGTAATGCATATGGCTACTAATGTGCACTACTCATTCCAAGAAAAAGTGAGGGGGAAACAGAGAGGTACAGAATCTCATGGAGAACCTTACAAGGAGGCAGGAAAACACAGTAAGAAATTATTTCATGAAATATAGACTACATGGCCATTGAATGCTGGATGTGTATGGATTATTTTTATATAATCAGGATGTTGTTTAGTGTCACTTTAAAGTCAAACAGTTAAAACGTTAAATAGGATAATAGTTTTAAACAGTTATAAACTGTTAAGCATAAAATGCATTAAAAAAGTTTAGTCTATTGATGTAGTAAATAGTAGTGTAGTAATTAAAGTAGTGTAGTGAATAAAGTAAATGTCATTCTTGCAGTCCCTGTACAGCAGGGCTGGAATGTGAGAGGAAGGAGTACATTGAACCAATCAGTCCATGTGCTGATAAAAAGCATGCTGATAGAAAGAAAAAGCAATGTGACAGAGAGTTGAGCTCAATATTGTGCTGCTTCTCCTTTCACCGTCCAGTCATTGGCTGTGGTAGATCCAAGAGGGTCTGGGCTCAGAGGTGGTGGGTTGAATGATGCTGACAATATGACTTATGACATCTAGCTTACAAAAAAGTATTGCTGGATTCTGTGGATTAAGACTGAATATTGCAGCAAACACTAGTTTTGGTACAGTATTTTATAGTTAAAGAAGCTATTGATTATTATCTTTTTTTTTTTTTTTTGCCTGGTGTTCTGCTTAAAAAATGTAACAATATTTAGTATTTAGGTATCAAGTTATTTAAAGCGTACTAATACTGATAAATTTGGTCTGGGCATCTAAGTTTTAATGATCCCTGATCACAAAGTGGTTAAATATATTTCTATTGACTCTCCCAGGCATTTCTAGCTAATTCACCTTGAAAGCTAAAAGGGGTCAAGTACTACCTTGCTTAAGGATTTTACTATCTCCATAGCAGTGCCCTTGGTTCTGCCGCTCTATGCGTAGAATTTACTTTGCCTGTTCTCGATCTGTTCATTACTGAAGCATTTTGAATCTCTACCTATGCTTAATTAATAAAGAAAATCAAAGGAAGACAGTGATATGACTATATATACTATTATAGCCTAGCTTGTCCCCTTTGGCATAAACCACAGCTGTTGCTAAGGAGCTTACTGTCAGCTGCCCCTGACATTATTTCTTTTAGGAGGGTGTGCTTGCGTTTTAATAAAGCTAAAGAAATAAATTAATTGGAAACACACACGACTAGTTCTCTCTCTTTTAGAACAGTATGTTCATTCTGTAATACAGCTGCACCAAGGGAAGGAGTCAACAGTTCACATGGGAAGGGAAAGGCATAACTTCTATTAATATTAGACATTAAATGAGGATAAAGAAAAGCCTCCACTACTCACAAAGTACTCCACATACCTGCAACTTTTAAAAAAAGTCAACAATGGGGTTGATTTAGGCTGGATTCACACTGATACTACATGACAGTCATACAACTTTCAACCTACTTTGCTGTGTGACATCGGTCCTACATTGGTCCTACATACATCCGACTTAAAAGGAACAGGATACTACTTTGATCCGACTTTGTGATAGTCTGACTTGTTCTCTGACCAATCAAAACAATCCCTGAGTGAGATAAATTCCTTGTACTGCCTCTGTAATCACATGTCAGAGGTCAAAAGTCGGATGGTAATGACAAGGCTCCTACTTTGGTCCGACTTCAATGATATTCAATGGGCTGAAGTAGGATCAATGTTGGACCAAAGTAGTACATGGAGCATTTTCAAAGTGGGAACGACTTGTTAAGACGGCTCTCATAGGTAAACGTTGATTTTCACATGTCATGCGACATGAGCTCCCAATGTCGGAGCGCTTGTTGTACCAGTGTGAACCCAGCCTAACCAAAACTGGAGAGTGCAAAGTCTGGTGCAGCTGTGCATGCTATGCTTTGACAAAAATAAATAAATGGAAGCTGATTGGTTTCTAAACAGAGCTGCACCAGAATTTAGCACTATCCAGTTTTTGTAAATCAACCCCAATGTGTTGGTTTTCTACAGGAGAGCAGTAAATGAAGATGTTGTTTTTTATTCATTCATTCCACGCTTCTGTGAGCACCATCTGCACATACAGTATGCGCACTGTATACCCTCTTCACTTTAAATTTCCCATTAAACAGTAGATTTATGAGCACTGCTCAGCACTATCCAGCATGCAAGCTGCTTTCAGATGAAACTGCAACCATTTAGTCACATGCATATTTTTTAAATCAAATGACATACAGTTTTAAAATTAAAATGAATAAATAAAGAGTGTGTGTGTGTAGAAAATATTTATAAAATAAGAAATGCTATGGGAAATGTCCCTGTTATGGTATATCAAGTTTTAACAATTATTCAAAGGCTTGAATAAGAAAATATTTTGGTATACACAATATTTCAGAATATCTAGGTTTGTAAGACAAAGATCAATGTACAAAGCCCATTAAAAAGCATGGCAACCAAACTATCTGGAATTTGCAAATCACTGAAGTGATGACAGTAAACCGAATATGAGGATAATTAATGAGGCTTTTAAAATACTAAATAATTATAAATGACTTGTTCGAGTTTGGTAACACAGCAATATAATCGTATGGTCTATTTAAGTACGGTATGTCCATGTGCTTTGTTATCTTAAAATCACATTTTAGACAAATCAGACAAAGGCTGATTTCATGCATCCCTGTTTATTTCCCCATCTAAATTGAAGTATATTAGGTGATGTGATGGAGGTTAAAATATATGGCTCTCAAACACACGCACATACAAACAGCATCCAGATCGGGTCTAGAGATCATCCTCATAAAGCTGGGACTTTCTGAAAACTGATTTACACACTTCCATTGATCTCTCCAGGATTGATGGGTTTGACTGACTTGCCCTCTCTGAGATTGAAGTCATCACCACACATGGTCCAATACCCAGCAGGAAAGGTTCCAATGAAGGTTAAGTAGAAATTATTGGCCAGAAGTGAATCTAGAAACAGTCAGCTCTGCAGTCATATGTGAAATGTGTGGCTTCCAAAACATTTTGATTGCAACCCTATCACAATAACAGAAAAATAACTCAAGCCAAGCAGGTCAAATTATATATTTGAAAATAATAATAATTATTCGGCCTAAGGCACTGGCCCTGAATTACTCACACATTTTCTGCCTTAGAAAGTCATGATGGAATTTGCATGGTGTTTAACTTCCTGAAAGACATATAAGTAATTTTAGGAAGCAGACCCTAAGTGGGTCATTCTGTTTGAGAACATAGAAACTGACTTTTTATTACTTTCTAAATTGGCTACTGAATTCTCAAATGCTTTCTATTAAAATGTGCAAATAAACTCTATCTATTGTATTTTAAAAATATCTTCTCCTTAGCTTAGGGAAACAGGGTTTGATATTAAATTAGCATATTAACTGCCAAAGACCCTGATACTCTAAGGCTGTATGAATGTAGAACTATGGCTTCCCTTAAAATAATGTATTACAGCACTTAATTATAAGTGCATCTATATATGCAGTTTTCACTTCGTTTTGTCCCCTTGCGCAAATACCTGCTGAGCCCTACATTTTAGTCAACCTAATGCATCTTCCTATAAAGGTCCAGAAACTATGCAGTACTATTCCTGAATTCAGAGCAGAGTTGCCACCTTAATTGTGTTCTCCTGCACTATGTTGGGATGAAATGAGGTTGCAGGTAGCATAAATATTAGCATTTTTACGGCGGATTCATAAGCATGTGGCTTGTAACCAAGCAGCTAGCCAGCTATACTGAGTCCTGTCAACTGCTTTCCAGATTGACAGCACCGACTCTGTTGCTGAAACCCTCCCACTGTAAACTGCAGTGTCTTGGAATGAGAACATGTGAGACACAAATAAAGGAGGATTTGTATAGTAAGTTAAAGTTTGATGTTTACTGTATGAGGTTTAAGTATCACAGAGTAACTGAATTTGGTGCCATACCATTTATAACCATTATGGCACTTAAAGTGGACCTCAACTCAAATAAGGGACGATTTGCTATGTTATAGGGAACATACAGTGTTGTATACTAACATTGGAATCAGGGCTGGTGACAGCATATAGGCGGTGTAGGCAGCTGTTTTAGGGCACCAGGATGAGGGAAGTAAAATCTGAATCCCCAGTCTCAGGAAAGGGTAGTGCGGTGGCCCTAGCATTGGATGATCCCACATCTCTGCATAAAGTAAGGGGCTGTCAGAGGGGCTAAGCAAGCGTGTTATTGGGTTTACTTGTGCAGCATGAGAGCTGTATAGCTGTCCTCTCCCTCCCTCCCTCTTCTTCTTTCCCTGGGCCATCTGGGATCTCTGCCACATCTCCCTAGCTCCTTTCTTCTCTTGTTGAGACTGCCAGTGGCTCCTGAAGTGGAGGACGAGCAGCATGTCCCGCTCGGCACTGCAGCCCAGTCAGAAGAAGCTCTCCGACAAACTGGCTAACCTCAATGACTGGGGGTTCAGCAGAAGGTAAACCATAGGTGCAGAGTCTGAGCCTGGAATTATGACACCCTCTCCTGATAAAGTGGGGGACATCTGAAACAGGAACTGTTCACCAATCACTGATCTACCTCCCCTATCACTGGCCAGACATGGAGTACACTGAGATGAGGGATCCATTGATCTGTCCTGCCCACTGATTGTTGTCATAGACCAGTGTTTCTCAATTCCAGTCCTCAGGCCCCCCCAACAGGTCAGGTTTTCAGGATTTCCCTCAGATGAAAAGGCTGTGGTGATTACTAAGGCAGTGAAACTGATTAAATCACCTGTGCAAAATAATGGAAATCCTGAAAACCTGACCTGTTGGGGGGGCCTGAGGACTGGAATTGAGAAACACTGTCATAGACAGACCCGGGCCCTCACACACTGGACTCTTACCAGTACCAGTTCACACTAGAATGCTGTTAGGGAAACGCGCATTCCATGCACGTTTCCCGCACTGCATTCAAATTGCACCGCCTTTGTGATCTTCAGCGGGTGTCAGTGCAGTGTTAAACTGGACAACTTTGGTTCAATGTAGCGCAATTTGAGCTCATTCAAAATGAATGGGCTAAAATAGCACCATACTGAATCACATGTAAATTGCACAGGAATGCACTGCAGCTCCTGTGTAAACCATATAGGGTTCAGAGTGTGAACTGAGGCTGAGCCCTGGTTCACACATGTGCAGTATGGAAAATGCTACGATACCTGTGCTTTTCCCACACCACACTGCAAACACAGTTTTGTGATGCCCTGCAAGTGTCAATTTAAAGTTACCGACACCCCTAAAGCAGGTCGCAAATGCAGTGCATTTTTCTGAACTTTTCTATGGTACAAAATGGCCATACGATCTGGTTCCAGTGCAGCTCCAAAAAGGTGTCTGCATATCTGCTGTGGTGCAGCTTGAACCCCGATTGCAACATCTATAAAAGTTGCAACCTAAACTTGTCTTGAATGCCTTCTGACAAATAGAATGGCATTATATCAAATGTGAGTGTGCCTAGATACCCCTGTACCTGCCTACAGTCTAATGCTGAGTTCACGCTGGTGCATTGTGTTTAGGCTGCAGCGTTTCTGTGTATGGCATTTAGGTGCGTTTTGCACACATTTTTAGCTGCAGTCCTATAAGATTTTTATTAGGTTGCATGTTTTTGCCGTGGTTTTTGAAACACACAAAAGATGTGGCATGCAGGACTTTTGATTTGCTTTAAAAAAAAAGCGGCAAAAATGCACAGCCCAATGGAAGTCAATGGGGCCATTGGCTAAATATGCATGTAAAATGCATCTTAACTGTGTATACACCTTAAAACAAGTAAATATAATATACATATTCTAAATATAATATAGCGTATATACTCGAGTATAAGCCGAGCCTGAGTATAAGCCGAGGCACCTAATTTTACCACAAAAAAATGGGAAAACATTGACTCGAGTACAAGCCTAGGGTGAGAATGCAGCAGCTACTGTAAGTGAAAAAGAGGGTCAACAATGCCCATGTGTGTGCCTCACTGTACCCATTTGCACGGCTCACTGTGCTGAAACCTCACTGTGCCCATTACAACCTCACTGTGCCCATTACAACTTCACTGTGCCCATTGCAACCTCACTGTGCCCATCCTCCCTGTTCCCATTACCTCACTGTGCCCATTACCTCACTGTGCCCATTACAACCTCACTGTGCACATTGCAGCGTACCTGAAATTCTTGACAGGCTGCGCTGCGGGCGTACATTTTTTAAAACTTGCGGCTTCCTCCTGGTCCCGTCTATCATGGACATTCTTTCGTCCTCGGACTCAGTTTCCCAGCAGACACTGTGTTCAGTGTTCCGCCAATCGCGGACATTCTTTCATCCTCGGAAAAGAGAAGGTCCGTGATAGGTGGAAAAATGAACACAGTGTCTGCTGGGAAACTGAGTCCGAGGATGAAAGAACGTCCGTGATAGGTGGAACACTGAACACAGTATCAAACGGCGATCACAGAACGGAACGGGACCAGGAGGAAGCCGCAAGTTTTAAAAAATTTATATTTTCAGCCCTAAATAAAGGGCTGAAAAACTTGGCTTATACTCGAGAATATACGGTACCTTCCTATCTATTTATTAATGCTAGCAACATAAGGATTAAAAATAGTCAATGCTGATTGAGAGAGTTTAGTTACGCTTTAAGATATATGATGAAAACAAACAATTAATTACTACACCTAAACACCTCTCTAAAGCTATTAAAATGATAGTGACTGCAGGTCAGCATTAAATGATTGACAATGAAGAGGTGTAAAAAGTTTGCTGTGACCCAGGGCAATCAGATTTTTAGCATCCTAGAGGTGATAGACAGATGAACTCTGGTTTATGATTGGTATGAATTTCCCAGTAAATGCCCTTTGCACTCTGTTATTACACAATCAATATTTTGGTCTCAGCCATGTACAGTTAAGAAATGCATATTTTAGGTGTTGGCATAAACATTAAATTTCCTTCAGCCAAGCTAATAGAAAAAAAAAATCCTGGAAGTTTCATAGCAGCAGGTATTAACACAGTACTCTAGGGGGCTTTTGCCAGAATTCTGCTAAAGTGCTCACAAGTCACATTTCCATATTTAACTAATTTCAGTTTTTAATTAGCTCCGTGTGAAAAATTAAGGTTCGTGCTGAGCTAAGCTGTCAGCACACACACACTTGTTCCTTTTCTTGCTTCTCAGGACAATTAATGTGGAAATAGTTGATGCAACACTAAATGTGATCATGCAATGCTCATTCTCACCTAAACACCACTGGTGACCATTAAATCAGTGACACTACAGTTCTTGCTGCTAAAACAAAGATTAAAAAATGAAATAGCTTTGAACGAAAAGGTCAACAGAAATGTTAACATAAAATGACTAGTAACCTTGACAACCCTATCAGGGGATCCCGTAGCCAAGATCAGCAACTGTTATTGGTATGGTCCTTATTTGCATCCTCAAACATTGCCGTGCTATCACCCATTACACCAGTTATCAGACACGTGCAACTGAGTTGACATCAGCCAACACACATACCACAATGTTCAGGAACATCACATATTATTCCAGTGCTTGTTGTTTTTTCCTCTCTCTCGATCTTCCTACCTCCTACTGAAAGATAACGGATTCAGACTCTGCACCCATCTGCTTTTCTGCTATTGCACAACTTGAGGGTACTGCAGCCAAAAAACAAAGCATCCAGTACAGAAAACCCACTGCTAACAATCTGTATTGTGGCCAGAGCAGATTAATGCAATTACAAGCTAAAATGTGTGTTTTGGCACTCTGTTTTTGTTATGTGATCGTACTATGAACTCATTTATTTTGGAATAGAGGGAAATGTTCCATAAGAGTTACAATTTACATTGCAATTCATTAGCCAAGTGAAATACGTTTTACTCTTTGATATAAATTGCAGTTTGCATATACTCAAAGTTTAAGATATGCATATTTTAAATTATGTGACTGCCGCTGCAGAATAATTTACCAAAAGCCAATGAAAAGGCAGTAAACAAGGAAATTCATCAAAATTATGGAATTGAAATCTCAGTGCTTTTTAAATGAAATTAGGCAGGCAAGGGCTGGTGTGATTTCTGTAGGCATCATATAGTTTTACTTATGTGAAATATGATTCCCTACTGGCATATTAATGTTAGAATTCATAATAGGAATTTAGTATTATTCCTTCCCCCTACTAGCATAATCTGCAAGCTGAAACTAACCTTCATCTTCTATTTTCAATTGTGCAAAGGTCAGTCTACAGTTCTGGAGTTAACAATTTTGATTTGAATAAGTCATTCTTTTTATTGAATGGGCAAGTATGCAGGGGTAGAGATGATCTGGAGTCAGTACATAGTGTACATTCGTGTCAGAATTGAATATTTAGCATACATCAGAACAACTCAGCAGGTTGAACGAAAAAAAAAAAACCTGACAGCCCAGGTCGGAGCTGATGTACTAACAATCTGAGGTTAGTACATCAATCTCCCCTGTTGTGCTATTGTGTTCTGACACAGAATACTCCAGTCAGCGCTTTCAGACATTTTTCAGTCATGACCTCTCAACAGAAGCCAGCTAAATGCAGTACACATGGGCTATTGAACCAGCCCATGCTGCCCGACATTCGACCTGTGTGTACTAGACTTTAACCAAAAAGTAACAGGATATTCTTTGCCCTTTGCTGATGACATCTAGTGTTCACAATAATAAGTTACTTTTGTAAAATAGGAACTTTAATTAACCGCTTCAATACTGGGCCTTTTCACCCCCTTCCTGCCCAGACCAATTTTTCGTTTTCAGCTCTGTTGCACTTTGAATGACAATTGTGCAGTCATGCAACACTGTACCCAAATGAAATCTTTATGTTTCCCCCCCCCACAAATAGAGCTTTTGTTTGGTGGTATTTGATCACCTCTGCGGTTTATATTTTTTGCGCTATAAACAAAAGAGTGACAATTTTGAAAAAAACACAATGGGCCAGATTCAGGTACAAATGCGACGGCGTAACATATGTCATTTACGTTACACCGCCACAAGTTTTCAGCACAAGTGCTTGATTCACAAAGCACTTGCCTGTAAACTTGCGGTGGCGTAGCGTAAAGCCGTCCGGCGCAAGCCCGCCTAATTCAAATGGGGCATGTATCATTTAAATTAGGCGCGTTCCGAACGTACCTGCGCATGCTCCGTTTTGAAATTTCCTTTGCGCGAAATGACGTCGCACTGACGTAATTTTTTGAACGACAATGTGCGTTATGTCCTTTCCTATTCCCGGACGTCTTACGCAAAAAAAAAAAATGTAATTCGACGCGGGAACGATGGCCATACTTTAACATGGGCTGTCTATTTTTACACCACCTAAATAGTAATCGCAACTTTACGATGGGAAAAGTCGTCTAGCGGCGACGTAAGAGAATGCGACGAACGCGCGTACCTTCGTGGATCGCCGTAAACAGCTAATTAGCATACCCGACGCCGAAAACGATGCAAACTCCACCCAGCGGGCGCCAAAGTTTTGCATCCTAAGATCCAAAGGCGTACGAAGCCGTACGCCTGTCGGATCTTAGCCAAATGCCGTCGTATCTTTGTTTGAGAATTCAAAATAAAGATACGACGCGGCAAATTTGAAAGTACGCCGGAGTATCAGCAGATACTCCGGCGTACTTTTTCTGTGAATCTGGCCTGATATTTTTTTCCTTTTTGATTTAATAAATGTCACAATTTTCTTTTTACATTTTTTTTTTTGAGAAATCAAGCAGGGACTCCACATTTTCCACCAAAGGACTAATTTACATAATGTGGATTGGTCTGTGTTTGGCTATGTTGACCTTAACTGAGCTGGGCCTAATGTAGGCCCAACACAATAACAAGCTAACATTGTGTTGTTTCCAATGGACCCAGTTCAAAACAACATGATGCTTTGGTGTGCACTGGGAGAAAATGTAACATGCTGTATTTAAAGGCAGCACAACATGTTACAATGCATCACATGTGATATGAATCCAGCCTAAAGCCCCGTACACACGATCGGACCTTTGTCCGACCAAAATCACATCGGAATTCTGATGCAATTCTATCGGAATAAAAGAGAACATGTTCTCTATCTAAACTCCGATGGAATTCATTAGAATTTCCGATGGAATTACTCCGATGGGGCACACACGATCGGAATTTCCAATGGAAAAAGTCCGTCTGACTTTTTCCATCGGAAATTCCGATCGTGTGTACGGGGCTTCAGATGGGCAAACTCTGTTCAAAGACTACACATCCCATTAGCAATGTAGTAGAACCAACTTCTAGGGGACATATTGGTGGGTGGAGGTTTGGTCATCCAAAGACAGACAGTATAACAGTAGTGATGTTAGCATACCACCTTTCACTTTGCTATACCTTGGTAGTCTTAGTGGCTACAGCAGCTGTGGAAGTGACAATGTTTCTATGACAAAGATGCTACTTAAAAGATTTGCTGGCAGGAAAAACAGATGAAAAAAAGTATTTCACAGACGGTTTAGAAAAAAAGGAAGACTTTTATATGTATAACTAGTTTAAATTGATAATCAATATTAGACATAGGCCATAGTTCGACTTTATTGTGGTTACACTACCAAATATTTTTTTCTGCATGTTGACGTTTTCTGGCTCCACTGTATTGCTGTTTTTTGTAACCAGATAAAATGTCAATGCCTAAAACCTGGTACACACTAGTATTTTTTATTTTTTTTGTTCAAGCCAGAGGGCTGAACAAAAAAAATAAAAATACAAGCTCAGGAGGAGCTGCTTTACTAACAATCTGCCCTCCCTGCCAGAACACACAGGTCAGCGCTCTCAGCCATTGGCCAAGCGCTGATCAGGTGCCGATCGACAGACCTTTTTTGGTCATGCCCCTTCGACAGAAGCTGGCCGAATGACCGGCTTCTGTCAGAACAGCTGCCATACACATGGACCAAATGTCAGCTGGTTTCTTTTGAAACGGCTTATTCCGGCAGATATTCGGCCCCTGGGTATGGCCCTTGAGGGCCCTCTTGTGAATTTAGCTTTTTAAATTATTTGTCTTCACTGTAGTCCTCCTCTGCTGCACCTGAAAAGGAAATGTTTTCCTTGTCCTCCAATTCTTCTATACACTCCACCATCTTTCATTTGTACCAGATAAGATCTGCAGTCCTAAAAAATTAAACTTTTCTAACGTGGGAGTCATGTTCATCCATGTCTTTGCATAATGAAATGATCTCACTGCTTTAAAGCAATCAGTGAACTTGAATCTCTGTTGTAGTACTTACCATACATTTGATTTTTCTCTATTTTTCTCTGGGTAGGGCAGATGGAATGAGTTTTGGTTGCAGCAAAATTTTTGTCCTAGGTAGAAAGGAGCGCATTCACCGGCACGGGAGTAGCTAGTTACTTTTGAGAACAAATGTTTGATACACTGAACAGTTCCCTCAATCCATCCTGGTCACTTTTGATATTAAAGACAGGGAGTTTTATGCTGAAATTCATAAGCCACGGAAAATTCTTTAAATTTCTTTTGAAGTAAACTAAGGGCTATTGGGCCTGATTAATCGAGCTGCCATAGCACTTATGGCATGATAAAACTGGCCTCTTAAGAAATAATGTCAGTGATATTACTTGGTTCATCTAAGACAGAACTACCTCATTTAACACATAGGATTCCTCTTGGAATTATAGCACCTGATTCAGAAAGCTTCTCCTAAATGCTGATTTTTGCTATTAAGATAACTGGAGCTTTTCATGTGGAAGAAGCAGGTACAAACATAGTTATCACTGTCCAGAAATGTTCCTCTCACATTGCAATAGTGCTGCTAGACTATTGAAAAAAACGATTTTAAATAAAC
Organism: Rana temporaria; assembly: GCF_905171775.1. NCBI lineage: Eukaryota > Metazoa > Chordata > Amphibia > Anura > Ranidae > Rana > Rana temporaria. Next base: position 276,270,755 of record NC_053491.1, read on the forward strand.
AAAAATAAAAGTCGTATTTATCATAAATCCTGTCAGTGACAACTGAAGGCACTACCTTTTAATCTTTAATTTCCATCACTGGGTTTATTAAAAATGTTTTGGTTATTCCCCCATTGCTCTCTTAAAACAATTAATCATTTTATTGATTTCATTATAATTAACATCACAGACAGGCTTTAAATCCCCAGCTAGTGTCACTACCCTTTCTCACATGTTTATTGATCACTATCTTTCTATAAAAAAGATGGGATTATATTATATTATAATATATTTAGGATATTTTACATTTCCTGGCAGGGCTCCTCCAAAGGTCAGCACAATCTAGGCCTCCTCATCTTCCCCCTTACACGGGACACCCAAGGTACTATCTACTCAGTTCTTAAGCAATTTGGTTGATGTTAATTAAAACACAGGAACATTTTTGGAAAATTCGATTAGCTCGTTTTTTTTTCATTCCTCTGTAATTTTTACACCGTAGCAATTCTATTTATGATTTTGAAAGTACTCATTAGAAAATCTCTGTGTAGTGGAGTTGGTCCTTCCCTTTTACATTAACAAACGTGTGGAAATTGTGTTTAACCATGCATGTACAGAATCTTCTGCTTACTGACCAAGCCACACTGTGGTCTTAGCAGGTTTTTAGGAAAAGCAGCTGCAACTATTTATGCTATTTGTGCTTTATAGGAATCTGCCTCTGTTTGGCCATTCTTGGGCCCTATTGCATAATGATTGTATAAATCTTTCCACATGCTTCTTTGTGTCCTGTACTATAGATATGCATATATGCATGTATACAGCTTGCCGTTGTCTTTGTGATAGGCCTGTAATGTCCACATAGCAAAGGGCAACAGAGATCCACAATGGTCATTGTGAACAAACTCATATTTCTTTTATTATGGGGCCCCCAGGCAATAGGAGATTATGGGCCCCCCAGACAATAGATTATGGATCCACACAGTATACACACATACAGTATGCGTACACAGTATACACAGAATACACATACACACACTGAACATGTACTGGAGAGGCGGGGCAGCTATAACCTTGGGATTTTTAGACCAAAAGGATGTCGGTAAGGGACATTTCAGAGACAGATGTGAAAAACACAGATTTTCACATACTGTCCCTGGTTTTACTGAGACTGGCAACCCTGATAGGGCCCCCTAGTGGCATGGGGCCCTCGGGCAGTGCCAAGTGCCCAAATGGTCAGTCCGCCCCTGGCTATGACCTGTATTTACCACAATATTTTGTGCTGCTTGGTTCACATGTGGTCATATATATTGTATGCTGTCTTTGATTTTAACTACCCATTGGTACTTGCTATTATGTCAACATTATGTACATGGAATGTTATGTGTCTATGTAGACACCACCTGTATATATGTGAATCAGTATCATAATATTATACAAATCTGCCCAATATATTTTTTCTTCAAACCCCCACCAGTCTATCTAAAGTCCCAAATTCCCTTTTTACTTCATTATTTGAATATGGGATGGAGGCACATCTTTTGATGAGCCTCATTCAAAGTCCCATAACTCCCCTTTTTCTTTGTATTTACCACAATTGTAAAGCCTCATGCACGCTGGACATTATAAAACAAGCCAGTAATGTTAGCTGTAGTAAGTTGTAGCTGTAGAGTGAGTTTTTAAGCATTTATTGGCCTAATGCCGCGTACAGATGGTCGTTTTTTGTGATGAAATAAAACAATGTTTTAAATCATGAAACAAAACAACGTTTTTCAAACTTCATTTTCAAAAACGATGTAGCATACACACCATCGTTTTTTCCAAAAGCTCTAGCAAAGCGCGGTTACGTTCAGCACGTACGACGGCACTCTGTTCCATTCAAACTCGCTTCATAACTTGCTTCTGAGCATGCGCGGGTTTAAAAACGTCATTTTAAACGTCCTTTTGCCCACACACTATCATTTTAGATGACACAAAAAACAACGTTTTGAAAAACGACACAAAAAATTCAAGCATGTTCGTCGTTTTTCAGAAGACATAAAACGACGTTTTCCCCACACACGGTCATTTTAAATGACGTTTTTAAAAACGACGTTTTTTTTCATCACAAAGAACGAGCGTCTGTACGCGGCATTAGGACTAAGGTTTTTACAGCTGCTGTTTTTGGCTTCAGATGTTTTTTTTCTGCAGCCAATAAACTCCCCAGCATGTTATCCTATGTGTGCATGCACAGCTATATAAACTCTCTAATTCTGATAAAAAAAAAACATAAAAATTGAGAAAAAAAACCCAAAAATCACCGAAAAACACAGCTATTCAGCGTTTTTTAACCATAAGCTTTTGTGGGAATAAAGTTTTGCTAAACAAAAGTGGCCCAAAACAAGTGGCCCAAAACATTTTTAAGCTGCTCCCAGAGGTAATGATTGCTAAGAAAGAATTGCTAAGCACTACCTTTGACTATATTAGACACAGTAATATAAAAGGAAATCAAAAATCTTCAATGAAATCACCTTAGGCTAGGTTCACACTGCTGCAAATTCAAAATCGCGGTAAAATCGTGATTTTACCGCAATTTCACGGCTGCGGTTTTGCCGCGATTTTGCCGCGATTTCGGCCGCGATTTAAGAGGTATCTATGCAGGGTTCAATGTAAATCGCGGCCCGAAATCGCAAAAAGTAGTACAGGAACTACTTTTTGAAATCGGTGCAGCGCCGCAGATGCGGCATCGCACCGATTAGGACAGTGCCATTGCCGACAATTGCCGGCAAATGCCGCCGATTTGAGATGCGATTTGACATGTGAAATCGCATCTCAAATCGTACCAAATCGTACTCAGTGTGAACCTGGGCTCAAAGCCTTTAGGGATGGTGTCCCAAAATCCCCACCTGTTGTTTTGAAAGCTAGTGTGTGATGGTTGAAGTCCTAGATGCTGTGTTTCAATGAAATCATGGTACCTATGGAGTAGGATTCTGTTAATCCAACTAACTGTATGATACCTACATTACAATTACCTCATATATTTATTTCAGAACTTTCAGAAAATTATATACCTTGTTATTGTTGTGCCATGAAAGTATTGTATTTTAGGCTGCCCAGAGTTCATTTGTTCAAGTGTTCATCATACCCAGCAAAAATGCAACATGTACAGCCTGCATACAAAAAGGTGAATACTCGGCAGATATAAGAGACACAAATAAATGCAGCTTTGCATTCATTTTTTTTATGTATTTAGCATAAGTACCTGAATTTGAATTGGCATCAGCATCTTGCATTTCCCTATACAGCAGCACTCAAATTGGGAAAGGGTAGAGCAGTACTGGGATGTGCTGTACGAAAGCACGCTGTCAAGGAACATGCCATAGGTGGGGAAAAGAGTTACATAGTTAGTCAAGCTGAAAAAAAGACACAAGTCCATCTAGTTCAACCAAAAGAAAATAAATAAATTAACCTTCATCTACACAACCCTATACTCACAATTGACCCAGAGGAAGGCAAGAAAACACCTAATACATATAAATTGGGGTAAAAATGAAGAGTGAACAGAGGGAGGGCCTCAACATTATGATACTGCTTTTTCTCTATCCATCTAGAAGGTCAGAGTTTGAGAGAGGACACCATTGAACTCCTGAATTATTAATGGTGACATTAACACGGTTGTGTTTTAATGAATGGGCTGATATACAAATCCTTGTGGCAGCTAACACAACTGTTATAAATGTATTTAATCAGCATATTTGGATTTTTTTCTTTGTGTTCAACTTTATTAATCTGGCCATGATTATATATTTTTTTATTTTTTACAGTCTGTGGTGATTTTTCTGTGTGAAAAGATACTGCCAGTACACACAATGGTATTATCTTTTATAATAACAATAACAATTTATAATGAACATCAAAGTTAATAGCCCATCATGTGTCAGATCATACTGCATACATATTATAGAATGTGCATATTTAGACATAGTAGTTGGGCAAAGGCTAATACTGGTATTAGAACAATTAGCTCTCTCTTATTCTCATACTAATTAATTTCATGCATGCTTCTAAGGTGAACTTTGAAGAAAGCCCAGATTAATCGTTGGTGGCAAAACACCCACTTAGTTTAGATTAACAGTTCGGCATGCAGCATGTCCTGCTTAGTAACTTAATTAAAAGTTTCAGAGTAAGGAGGTATTTTCCTTTCTCTGTTTGGAAAACTATATTATTAAAGGAGATTTGCCGCTAATAGCCTGGTGAGCCATAATTATTTGTTGATATTAATAAAAATGGATATTAACATTTCAACAGCTTCCTGTGGAATCATATCTGAATAATGATGCCTATTATTTCTTACCCAAAACCTTACCAGCCATATATGAAAAAATTATTTGATAGAATGATATCCATGAACATTTAAGACAATTCATGTGAAAATGAGAGGCGACAATGATTTTTCATTAACTTGCATCAGCACTCATGTCAAAAATATTTAATTCAGGAAGCAATATACCCGTTGAAAACACAAGAACAAAGGTCCCAAAATGTCAGCAAAAATGTTCTGTGTAGTGCTGGAATCAATAAATATCCATGAAGATCCTATAAATGTAGAGGGACAAAAGGCAAGTATAAGTTAATACTGCTGATGTCATACATTCCAAACGTTTTTCACACTAATTACATACAAGAACCAGCACCCATAATAGTTTTTCAGTTTAATATAATGGGTTTAATTTTTCAAGTTGCAATATGTGCTATTGCAGGCTAAAAAAATTATATTCAGCAATATAAGATAATTTAAAGAGAACGTATTCAGTTGGCATGTACGTAATAGATGTAGCAGATTGGCTAAAAAATTACACAGCCTCTGCCAATAAGGAAAGAAAATGCCTTTTACCATGAATTTTACCACGCAGGCTAGTGTGAATGTTGCCTTAGTCTAAAACCAGTATCTGACAGGTACATTCTGCTAGTTCTCATTCGGGAGATTAATTTTTCCATAGCATGGAATTGCAATCACCTAGGGGTTAAAGCTTAAAATGCAATCTCATCCTAACCCTTAACCTGAATCTAAAGTGCTACATTTGATTGTTTTCCTTGGCCTAAAAATTACATAAAGGCCTTGATTTGACTTGCTTTGCTGTCTGAAGGCCAGTCCATATTTGGATCATGCTTCAGAGAGCAATTGATATTGTATCGCCTCCTCACCGCTTATTTTAACCCTTTAATTATTGGAAAACCACATTGAAACCATTCACATTGCAAGTGGTTGTGGGGTGGTTGCAGCGTGGCCCTATTCACTTGAATGGGTCAGGCTCAGGGGGTGGTACTTCCTGCCAAGCGTGACAGGCAGTATAATCCCTGCTGCAGCATGTTTGCACATCCAGCCGCTGCCTCAGCAACAACAGGAGGAGAGGTGGAGGGGAGATAAAATAGCACCCTCCAAAAGCAAGTGTAAACAAGGCCAACTGCTAACCTAAACATACTCTTAAATCGAAACCTAACATATCCCCTAACCTATCACCTTAGCTTTAAAACTAAACTTCAGTGAAAAATATTTTGATTTTGGACAGAGTGAAAAATGGCTGTCATATTATTATTGCCATCTATGTCAAGACAGGAAGTCATGGGAAATCTCTAAAATTAGAACACACACAAAAACCAAAGTAGAGTGTTGAAGGTATCTCTCAATTGTGATTCTATTGTTATCCATGCCCTCCTGTCTTGTGATAACTGCACTTCCTTTATTCTTGTATGTGAAGCAGGTACAGGAAGTGACGGAAACTCAAAACAAAATGTATTGTGGCATAACAAATGGCATAATAAAATATAAGTATTTTAAGGTGAGTGTTTGAAAGGGAAGTAAAAGTAATGCTCTGTGAAGCCTAGTGGAGCAGAATTGTCCCTGCTCACCCACCCTAGACCATACATAGTGAACACACTGTTAACATGAGGAGGAGAATGAATCCCCCTCACCACCACCACCACCACCACCACCTTTCCAGCTGTCTTCCTATCCATCAGTGTCTCTGCAGTTCCCTGCATCCCACTCTGAATAAGTGAGTGACATTGACATACTGTAATTTCTCTCAATAGTCATAGGCAGATAATGATTTGAGTTGGGAATTCAAAAATGATATTGGCTTCAGGCAATCCTGGAGATACAGGACCTCCGTAAATTGAGATATAAACTTGAATAACCAAATATATAAATCCACTCTATGCATATAACATCATTTTGTATGCCTAGATATCTTGTAAAGCTAGCCTGTACAGGGAGAAGAGCAATGGGAGGAACTCAGCAGATCTCCCCCAACAGAAAATTACAATGGGGCAGCTACAAGGCTAGTCGCCTTGCACAAGATGACAGAGCAGCAATGATTGCTCTTTATACGAGGAACATCCATGACAGCAACAAAGTGCATTCTGAACTATTGAATGGATCTGAAAGAAATACACAAAGGATAGGCACCATGTTAGCCAATAAACTGTCCTCTAAAACACATTTTTTCACTTTCTTGAAAAGTGAAAGTTCTATTCCTCCCTATATTATTATCCTGAAACTGAGAACACAGATACGTTGTCTACCTTCCTTGCCAATCATGATATCCCTTTCATATCTCCTAGTCACTTCAATCCATTTGACAACTATATTACAGTGGGTGAAATTTTGACAGTGATCAAGCAAATGTGAACAAGCTCTGTTCCGAGTCCAGACGGTTTCCTAAGCTTATTAAAAATTCAAGGAAGTTTTAATACCCCATCTGGAAAATTTCTTTAATGCCCTCAGGACAGGAGAAGCTCTAGACTCTGCTCTTAGCACAGCCTAAACCCCAAAAAGATCAAGGAGAGGGGGGGAAATACAGACCTATCTCATAGAATAATACCAATCTTAAACTTTTGACAAAAGTACTGGCAAATAGATTGTTTTCCTTTATCGTATCTTACATTCATAAAGACCAGGCTGGGTAAAACCCAGGCTGGCAGGGACCAGATCAAATCAGGAAAGCTATTAGGGTTATGTCTTTATCACAGTCATGCTGGGATGGTGCCTTCACCTAAGAAGGCTTTCTGTTATGAATCCGACCTACACAAAGCATTTGATTCGATATGATGGGCCTACCTGTTTTGCATCCTGGAGGTTTCTTACCCAATTTTTGCAAATTCTAAGATCCCAATTTTCCCATCCCCAAGCTCAAATTAAGCTTTAGGGTCACCTTTTTGATCCCTTGATAATCTCTAGAGGTACAGTACTCAGCGATAATAAATACAAGATAGGGATTATGGTGCTCCAAATAGTATATGTCTCTACAAATAAAAATAAACAGATGCTTGAAAGAGCATATAAAACCCCAAGTAAAAGTATAAATAAGGGCTAGAAAGTGGCAGCCATCCTCAGAGTATGTCCAGGAACTCTGTAAGGCATGTAAAAAAGAAGAGAAGGGGATGTGCCACCTAAGTGTAGTATTTAAAATGTCAGCATTTATTGCACAGTTATAAGAACACCAAGGCCGGGTACTCACGACCAAACATGTATGATGAAAGCGGTCCGTCGGACCGTTTTCACCGTACATGCCTGCCAGAGGGCTTCTGTACGATGGTTGTACACACCATCGTACAGAAGTCCGCGCGTAAACAATACGCGGGGCGTGTCCGCGTCGTCGCCGCGACGATGACACGGCGATGACGCGGAGACGTGGGCGGGCCTGCCATTTAAAGGCTTCCACGCATGCGTCGAAGTCATTCGACGCATGCGAGGGACGGCGGGCACCTGGACATGTACGGTAGGTCTGTACTGACGACCGTACATGTCCGAGCGGGCAGGATTCCAGCGGACGGTTTTAAAACACGTCCACGAATATTTGCCCGCTGGGAAAAGGCCCGGCGGGGAAATGTTTGCTGGAATTCGGCCCGCTCGCGCCTACACACGACCAAACATGTATGCTGAAACTGGTCCGCGGACCAGTTTCAGCATACATGTTTGGTCGTGTGTACGGGGCCCAACAAGAAGCAGAGTTAATTTATGCTTATCACTATATGATCTGTCTTGTCATCTCCACCGTCCTGCAGAATTCCACGGGCAGTCCAAAGGACTGGAATGAGATGTAACAGGCTGGGACACCTTTCTGTCCAGAGATGCAGAGATATTCATGTAATAATATCATGTACTGGCCCCCCAAAAAGCGGTAGCTAGCGGCCATGTTCTTCAGGATTCATTATATCGCAGTCAAGACTCTAGCTAGTGCTTTACAAGACAGTCCAAATATTAAGGGCATTGAAAGCGTTCCTAGGGAATATAAGTGTGGCTCTATTTGATTATGATTTCTTATTTTCCCCATTACCTCTATTCCTAACCTCCTGCAAATTGTATATGATTTTGGCAAAAACTCTGACCCTAAAATAAAATTATGATGGCTTTGAATGTAAATATCTCTTGAGAGACATTGGACATTCTGTGTGGCCATTTTTCTTTTCTCTGACAGGAGGTCTCTCTTTCATATTTAGGAGTCCATGTCACCACTTCTCGATCACAGTTATACCATCTCAATTACCCCACTTTACATAAACACTTGAAGGAGGAAAATAACTGGTTGCTTTTTGATATGTCATGTAGAGGTAGTATTAATACAATGAAAATAAGTATACTACCCAGATTATTATATTTATTCCAACTTATTCCTGTGGCAGTAAGCTGTTCAGACTTGATGAGGTTTCAATTGAAAAAAAATAGCTATAATTGGGGAAAGAAGGGACATAGATTGCCAAAGAAGGTTCTATCCACCTACAGGGTCTCATGGAGGCCTGGGAGTTCCACATTTTGGCATTATTACCAAGCAGCCCAGTTGACATAACTTTTACATGTATACTCTATAAGGGAAAAAAACGAAGGGCCAGATTCTCGTAGATCAGCGTATCTTTTTTTCCGGCGTAGCGTACCCTATTTACGCAACGCCTCCGCAACTTAGATGGGCAAGTGCTGTATTCTCAAAGCACTTGCTCCGTAAGTTGCGATGGCGTAGCGTAAATAGGCCGGCGTAAGCCCGCCTAATTCAAATGTGGAACAGGGGGGCGTGTTTTATGTAAATGTTAGGTGACCCGACGTGATTGACGTTTTTCACGAACGGCGCATGCGCCATCCGTGGAATATTCCAGTGTGCATTGCTCGAAAGTACGCCGCAAGGACGTATTGGTTTCGACGTGAACGTAAATGATGTCCAGCCCCATTCACGGACGACTTACGCAAACTAAGTAAAATTTTCTAATTTCGATGCAGGAACGACGGCCATACTTAACATTGGTACGCCGCATGTATGCCACCATATAGCAGGGGTAACTTTACACCGGGAAAAGCCTAACGTAAACGGTGTATCTGTACTGCGTCGGCTGGGCGTACGTTCGTGAATTTGCGTATCTAGCTGATTTACATATTTCTAGGCGTAAATCAGCGTACACGCCCCTAGTGGCCAGCGTAAATATGCAGTTAAGATCTGACGGCGTAAGAGACTTACGCCGGTCGGATCTAATAGAAATCTATGCGTAACTGATTCTATGAATCAGGCGCATAGATACGACGGCTCAGACTCAGAGATACGACAGCGTATCTGGAGATACGCCGTCGTATCTCCTTTGTGAATCTGGGCCTAACTGTATAACTATGGAGCAACAAGCTAGTCAACATTTTATGATAGAGTTGCTAATATGGAAATCTCCTGTTATGACGCCCGCACTTTTACATTCGTTGGCTCTTTGGGATCAAAGGAACTTAATGTTGGAGTTTAACTAAGTAGCTCATTTATTTAATGCTTGGATGATAGAGTGTGTTGATGGTTTCTGGATAAGGGGCTATACCATATTGAGCACTATTTGACTCCCGCTGAACCTTTAACCCTACGCCTTTGTTTTGCTTAATTTGAAAATGCCCCAAATGGAAGTCTTTCATAAAAAGTGACACAATGTTAAAAACCACAAAGACCGTTTGGGACAAGTCCTTTATTAAAAAGAATTATTTTTGGGGAGGGTAAGTAAAAATAATAAAAAAAAAATATTGTGATTGCATAAGTGTGCACACCCTCTTATAACTGGGGATGTAGCTGTGTTCAGAATTAAGCAATCACTTTCAAACTCATGTTAAATAGGAGTCAGTACACATCTGCCATCATTTAAAGTGCCTTTGATTAACCACAAATAAAGTTCAGCTGTTCTAGTAGGTCTTTCTTGACATTTACTTGCATCCTACAGCAAAAGCCATGGTCCACAGAGAGCTTCCAAAGCATCAGAGGAATATCATTATTAAAATTTATCAGTCAGGAGAAGGGTACAAAATAATTTTCAAGGCATTAGATATACCATGGAACACAGTAAAGACAGACATCATCAAGTGGAGAAAATATGGCACAACAGTGAATTCAGTCCACTCCAGAAGTGCTGTTTAGTGCTTGCTGGCCCACTTTCCTTAATCAAATGGAAAAGGTTTACAAAGAAAATCATTTAAATGATGTTCAGCCTAATTACACTTTCTAGCAGTGTGGCTGTTCAAGCCATTTACCTTTTCCCTTCAGACCATCTAACACAAAGTCTGTACCTTGGCTAATTTCCAGCTCCCTGCTGCTATGTTACTGACTGGACCTGAACTGTGCATACATACATGTTTTGGCTGCCCTTTGGAGCCACTCTGACTCCTGGGGAAGGATTGGAGTCCTACTGGCCCCTATGCAGATACCTCCTATCTCTCAGGAGGTGTTCTGAACTAGTGTCAGTTCCTAGATTATAAGGGCTGTGAACGCCTGCTGGTTTCTGTGAAGTCACTGGATCAGACACTCCTTCCCCTCCAAAGCATTTTGAAGTCTCTGAGCTCCAGGCTCTGATTCCCAAATTACAAGACCCAAAGAAAGATGAAAAATCATGTTTCTCCACTCACAACTGACATTCTGGAGCCCCACAAACTGTATTATTGAGAACCCTGTGTTGTTTTCTCCAGTTTGTTCACAGTGGCAGAGCCTCGCACTGCCACACTTGTTTGTCCAACATTCTTTTTCCTGAGGTTAAGGGTTGGGTATTCTAGGCTTATGTCTTTACCTTACAAATATTCATCTGTCTACAGGCAACAGTCTTTCCTTAGTGGTGCTACCTACCTTGTCTGGAACACTAGACCCTTTTTTTGGTAACTTTCCTTATTATTAACAATTTCTATATTACTAGTCTTATTCAGACATTACTACTTTAGGGCATCCCAATTGTCTATGATTATGTACAAATTCTGTGTGGCTCAAAGTATGATACAAATGATTTGGTCTTACCGTAAGCTCTTTTTCTTGAGGTCCATTGAGTGACCACTCTTCTACATTCTGCTCGTTCACAAAACTGAGACATGATGGAAGCGGGGTTGTACAGGGTTGTGGCGTAATGTTATTTGCCAGTGTAAAAATCTCCCAAAGGCAGGAGTATACCCATTTGTCTATGATTATCCTCAATTACTGTGTCCTTTAATGTACTTCAAGAGAATGATTTCATGGCAAGTGTAAAAATACAATAAAAAATATATATTGTTTGTATCTGTCATAGCTCACATCTGTATTTGTTATTCAACATCTCAACATTTTTAATGGCTTTTTAAGAATAAATCTTTTGTTTCTGTGTTATCATAACAAAGATTTTCATTTCCAAAAAAATATACAGAACAAATGACACTTTTCATTATTGTTATGCATAATTTGATCTGTCACATGACCAGCTTTGAGTTAGAAGTGCTTTTGCTTTATTTTATTTCTTCTATAAAGAATGGAGGGAGAATTGCTTATAACAGACCACTGTATGCCTGGAATGGCATCCTGCAAAGCTAATTGCTCTACTGCTGGGCTTATCTGCATGTGGATATTTTTACTTTCTGGACAATGGTCCAGCCATCCATAATCATATAATCGAATACATTCCTGGTGACAGAGCACAAAGGGATAATGAAAGTGGATGTGCAATCTGCACTCTCCTGTGTATAAAAATAAGAAAAGCTTCCATACCTCAGCGATAATCAAAATTTGAAAAAAAAAAACATAATTCCCTGGATAATAACTGGAGAGAGTCTGAGAAAGATTGCAATCTGAAGATTGTCACAAGGAGTTCATTTTATGCAATCACAAGCATTGATTAATGTATCTGCCATTTTGTGCTCTCTGACTAATCTTGGGACTGTCATGAGAATGGATTAATGCAGTGCCGTTCTTTGTTCTTGTTACAATTTTAGTCACCAACAGTAACTATCTAAGACTTTGAGTGGTGCATTTTGCAGCCATTGTTGTCCCCAACATTGTCACGGTTTAGCAACATGAGAAAAAGCTAAGTAATCAATACACCATAGGGAGAAATATTTAGAATGATAGGGCTAATTGGTTAGAAGATTCATAAAAAAGTGTTTTCTGGACTGTCAAGGTGAAATTACCCAATCTATATCTCTGTCACGATTACTTATTTACTACTTTAGATGTGAGGATTAGCTAAATGTATAACCACCATTTTTTTTTAAATATTTTTTATTCATTAGACTGTGATCATGTTGAAATATAGCAGTACTAATTTTGTGAAAATAGTACAGCGCTGCGTGTCTATATGTCTATATATATATCTTATATAAACAAATAATTAAACAAAAAATTTATGAAAAAAGAAAATAAATAAATTATAAAAAACAGTTCATGTGTAGGTTTCCAAAGCTGTCACCGCTGTGAAAAATCCTATTTAAATGGATCCAATATTCAGTGCACAACACCACCTGCTAAAATTCCTGCTCACCTCAATGATGAGTATAAAACTCATAGACAGATCACTCCATGTGTCCACCACGATCAGTCCACTTTACCAATGGTAACAATTCCTACAGTCTCCAGACTGCACCTCCTGTGTGGGTAATCAACGTATAACTTGTCTCCAAACACCACCTTCCTCCATTCGCTTTTTAATAATCAATTCCACTTATCCAGGGGTTAAGGACATGAAACAAAAAACACACGTACCAAAGTGTTCTCTGCTTTTGAATGTATTAAAAAAGCCCCCCTAAAAAGTTCCACTTACAAGAAATAACTATAAAAACAGCATGTATCAAATCACCAGCTCATCCACCGCAGATCTAGACATCACAGATAAGACTCCTCCCTTCTAAACACATGTCGGCCTCTCATTGGACTTCATCGGTAGATCCTCTACTTCTACTGATGAAGGCCAATGAGAGGCCGACACGCGTTTAGAGGGGAGGAGTCTTATCTGTGATGTCAAGTGAAGCACCGTGGGTCTATATCTGCGGTGGATGAGCTGGCATTTTAGTCGGTGGTGGTGTGCACTGAATATTCTATCCATTTAAATAGGATTTTTCACAGCGGTGACAGCTTTGGAAACCTACACATGAACAGTTTTTTATAATGTATTTATTTTCTTTTTTCATAAATTGTTTGTTTAATTATTTGTTTATATAAGATTTATAGATACGCAGCGCTGCACTATTTTCACAAAATTAATATTGTAGTAGGTGTGGTGTATCACTTTTAGGCCTAGTACACACGAGAGGATTTATCCACGGATACGGTCCACCGGACCGTATCCGCGGATAAATCCTCTCGAGGATTTCCACGGATTTGGATCCGATTGAGTGTACTCACCATCGGATCGAAATCCGCGCCGAAATCCCCTCGCGATGACGTGTCGCGCCGTCGCCGCGATGATGACGCGGCGACGTGCGCGACGCTGTCATAAAAGGAATTCCACGCATGCGTCGAATCATTACGACGCATGCGGGGGATCCCTTCGGACAGATCGATCCGGTGAGACTGTACAGACCACCGGATCGATCCGCGGGAGCCAATTCAAGCGGATAGATTTGTAGACATGTCTACAAATTTTTATCTGCTGGAATTGGGAAATTTCCGCGGATAAATATCCGAAGGAATGTACACACCATAGAATCTATCCGCTGAAAGCGATCCGCTGAGATTTTTCAGCGGATGGATTCTATCGTGTGTACGGGGCCTAAGTGTACATTAGCTGTGTAGACACTAAGGCTGAATTCACACCTATGCATTTTTTATGCTTTTTTCATTTTGCAGATTTGTACTACAGTCCATTTACCATGGTTTCCTATGGAACACGTTCTGTAGAGCAAATCTGCAAAATTCAAAAAGCACTACAAATGCATAGGTGTGAATCCAGCCTTAGTGGGTTATTTTTGTTGTTGTTTCTTTCCTCACGTCATTATAGGAGTCATTTATTAGTATTGTGGCGCTGATTGTTTTTCTCACAATATAACAGTACTACAATCATTCTTTGAGGCAACAATATAGTGTAAATTTTTTTTTTAAAATAATTAAATAGATTTTCTATAGGGTATAGTAAATAAAGAGCCATGTAATGTAGGATAAATACTGAGAAATACAGTATATTATGGTAGGAAAAAATAAAATAAAATTTAGCTGGGCAGAACCAGAAGGCAAGTGAACAAAAAATGTTTGACAAAATGTATGAATATCATAGACCATCACATATCAAATATAATGCCGCGTACACACGACCGTTATTTATGTCATGGAAAAAAACAAAGGGCCAGATTCTCAGAGGAGATACGACGGTGTATCTCCAGATACGCCGTTGTATCTCTGAGTCCGGCCGGTCGTGTAACTCGTCCGTGAAAGGGGCTGGACGTAATTTACGTTCACGTCAAAACCAATACATCCTTGCGGCGTATTAGGAGCAATGCACACTGGGAGATTTCCACGGACAACGCATGCGCCGTTCGTGAAAAACGTCAATCACGTCGGGTCACATAGTATTAACATAAAACACGCCCCCATGTCCCACATTTGAATTAGGCGGGCTTACGCCGGCCGATTTACGCTACGCCGCCGCAACTTACGGAGCAAGTGCTTTGAGAATACAGCACTTGCCCATCTAAGTTGCGGAGGCGTAAAGTTAATCGGATATGTTACGCCCGCGCAAAGATACGCGGATGTACGAGAAAGTTTTTCTTGACGTGATTCCTCTCAAACCTGCCTTGCATACACACGATCGTGATAAAAAATGCTTGTGCAAAGCACGGTGACGTACAACACGTACGATGGCACTATAAAGGGGAAGTTTCATTTGAATGGCGCCACCATTTGGGCTGCTTATGCTAATTTCCCATCTCATAACTTGCTTCTGAGAATGCACGTTTTTTCCCCCCTTGTTAAAGCATACACACGACCGTTTTCACAACGTTAAAAACAAAGACAAAAAATAGAGCAGGTTCTAAATTTTTAATGCCCATTTTTCTTATCGATAAAAATGCTCTGGAGCCTACACACGACCGTCTTTCACGACTAATTTTAAAAAAAATATTTTTATCATCATGAAAAAAATTGTCGTGTGTACGCGGCATTAGACGATAAAAGTGAATCAATCTTAGAAAGGGGAAAGGAACAAAAATTTTAAATAAAAAGATATGGCTATTGGAAAATGTACCCATGTGTTTTCTCTATAAGTTTCTTAGATAATCATATTTTCTTATAAAATTCCTTACAATGGTCAAACATCGCCCTTTACCACCTTTTGAGTAAATAGTCTTATCAACTGTGTTTTAGGTCCAGAAGGCTAAAGGGACATCTTAGACCTCCTAAGAGAGACCTACATAATATGTATGGTATATTACCGTATATTTGGTATTTAACAAATCCTATTTTACTAAAAATAGGATGGTTGACAGATTATGAAACATGTCAGATGGAAATACAGGTATACACGTGTTTGACATAAACTAACTTCACCGGGCAAATAACATTTTTAAAGCTAATTACCTTGCCCTTCTCATAAAAATGTTGAATTTATGTAGGGAACTGTCCCAAACCACAGTGTTGTGGGAACATAGAAAAGTTCTTACCTAAATATTTATTCCACCCCACATACATTATCTATTTTGAACTATACCTATTCCAATATTATCATCCTGCCTTAAAAATCTTAATGCTTTTTGACAATTTATTTTGGCAACATAAAAAGAGATAGATCAACAAATGCTCTTTTTATGCTCCTTATATAAAATATAACATTGGTGGACCCTTTCTACCAACAAACACGGTACAACTTGAACAACGAGTCTTCTACAATTCTTCAAGCTTTACTTCGGTCTGTGACATTGACTCATAAAGTTAGTTGACACTATTTGGACACTATTAAAGCGGCACTATGTACATGGCTATTTGTTCAACTTATATTGCAGTTATATTCACAAGATGTTTTTCGATCCTTCAAACATATTTCTTCTACTTATGCTACAACTAGTAAAGACTTCTTCAAATACTTGATAATTCAATATTTGCTATAATACTTCAGAATGTTTCACTTTGAATCAATTTTTATTTATTTTTTCATGAAAACAATACCTAAAAATCTAATTAGAAATGTTTCTTCTTTAACCACTTGCTTACTGGGCACATAAACCCCCTTCGTTCCCAGGCGAAATCTCAGCGTCCGGCACTGCGTCGCTTTAACTGACAATTGCGCGGTCGTGCGACGTGGCTCCCAAACAAAATTGGCGTCCTTTTTTCCCCACAAATAGAGCTTTCTTTTGGTGGTATTTGATCACCTCTGCGGTTTTAATTTTTTGCGCTATAAACAAAAAAAGAGCAACAATTTAAAAAAAATATATATTTTTTTTACTTGTTGCTATAATAAATATCCCAATTTTTTTTTAAAAAAACTATTTTTTTTCTCAGTTAAGGCCGATACGTATTTTTCGACGTATTTTTGTAAAAAAAAAAAAAAAATCGCAATAAGCGACTGGTTTGCGCAAAAGTTATAGCGCCTACAAAATGGGGAACAGAATTATGATTTTTTTTATTATTTTTTTTTTTACTAGTAATGGCGTCGATCTGCGATTTTTATTGGGACTGGGATATTGCGGCGGACGTATCGGACACTTTTGACACAAATTTGGCGCCATTCACATTTATACAGCGATCAGTGCTATAAAAATGCACGAATTACTGTATAAATGTGACTGGCAGTGAAGGGGTTAACACTAGGGGGTGAGGAAGGGGTTAACTGTGTAGCCTGGGTGTGTTATAACTGTGTGGGGGGTGACTGGGGGAGGGGACCGATGCTGTGTCTCTATGTACAAGAGACACAGATCGGTCTCCTCTCCTCTGACAGCACGTGGAGCTCTGTGTTTACACACAGAGCTCCACGTCCCTGCTGTCACCTGCCGTGTCACCGACGATCGCGTGTACCTGGCGGACATTGCGGCCGCCAGGTACACGCATCGGGTCTTCGCCGATGCGCCGGGACAGTTTTTACCCGCCGCGTGCCACCCAGTGGCACGCGCGGGTAATGCACATACAAGGCCGTGTTTAAACGGCCACTTGGCACTTGAGAGCCGCGCTGCGGACGTATTTCGTCTATAGCGCGGATCTCAAGTGGTTAAAGGAGAAGTGCAACCAAAGCTCATTTGTCTGTACTTCTCCTGTGGATCACAGGGGTGCAGTTCGTTCTGTACTACTGTGACCCATTTTTAGCTGAAGCCTGCTGTTGGCTAAAATCACATAGTCGGTCCAGGCTGGGGCAAGATCGCAACAATGAAGTCAGGATCTGCCCACATGCCTGGACTGACACCCGGCATAGCCTCTCAGTAAGCTGCTGAGAGCCAGAGCCTGCCGCTCCAACCCCTCAGTAGCTCCATACTCCAGTGAGCAGGGGGGGGGGCAAAGCAGACAGCTGTGACTGAAAGTCACCAGCTCTCTGCTCAGGGAGCCCTGAGAATCAAGTGATTGGTGGTGTTAGATCGCTTAGTTCTCGGTCTTAGAGTCGTCAGGGGACAGATGCAGCATCGGTCCAATGCTGCATCCACCTAGGTAAGTATGATTCTGAAAAAAAGACCAATACTTCTCTTTTAAGGTGCTACCATATTCTAAACTCTTTTACATTCCTGTCTGGGCATAGCAGCAAGTTATACAGATATTTTCTTTAAAGGTCAAATTTGCTTTAAATAATGCATGTTTTTGTTAACATATGTTGTGGCGGATACAATGGCCCGGATTCACAAAGCATTTACGCCGACGTATCTCCAGATACGCTGCGTAAGTGCAAATATGCGCCATCGTATCTATGCGCCGTGCCCACAAACTAAGATACGCCTAAAAACAGGCTTCATCCGACCGACGTAACTTGTCTATGCCGGCGTAGAGTGGGCGCATATTTACGCTGGGTGCATTTGCCGCTCCCATTGATTTTCTATGCACATATGCAAATGAGGAAGATACGCCGATTCACGAACGTACTTGCGCCCTGCGCATAATATACGCGGTTTGCGTAAGTCGTACGTCGGGCGTAAAGTTATTCCCTATATATGAGGAGCAACCCATGCAAAGGTCTGCACCAGGGAACACAAGCCGTCGTATTTTACGTCGTTTACGTTGGACGTGAATATGGCTGGGCGTAGGTTACATTCACGCCGTAGGCAGTGATCCGTCGTATCTTAGGCAGATGTTCCGATGTCATTCTGAGCATGCGCACTGGGATGCGTCCACGGGACGGCGCATGCGCCGTTCAATATACGTATCTGTCTGAGACGCAGCCCATCATTTGCATGGGGTCACGCCTCATTTGCATGGCTCACGCCCACTTCCACATACACCGGCTTACCACTAGGAAACCCTGCACAGATTTGGCAGCACTGGCTTTGTGAATCCAATGCTTGCCTTTATGCACTGCGTCGGCGTAGCGTGAAGAAGATACGCTACGGCGGCATAAATATGCGCTGCTGTTTGTGAATCTGGGCCAATGTTTCTAAAAAGTTAACTGCCCAGTTAACCTGCCCCAGTGACTATTATTCTCAGTCTGCAAGTGCTTAGATTATTTTTCCAGACAAAAAAATATCTGTACAGGATGAGACTTTTGAGATATTCTGGTCACAGCAGTGTATTTGTCACAAATACTGGGGCCTTGCTGAAATGGTCTTTCCTTATAAAGCAACAGAACCGCATAACACTTTTATTATGGTAATGTCTGATTATGAAAACATTATTATTAATATACATATTATCTAAGAGAATTGCATCTTGCCCATACACTAACCAGGAAATTAATACAGACAAGACAGAGACCAAAAAATCTCCAAAAGCAGCAGGTTGTGGATTGTGTTGCTGCTCAGCATCTGTATTTATAGATTAAACACTAGTATGGTGTATTTTAAACAAAGACTGGAACAGTATGTGAAGCTATGCCAGTAATAAAAAGCAGTGCATGACATACATTCACAACTGGGATAACAACAAACCAATATCTTTTTACTTGTCAGGTTTCTGATTTAATGAGCAGGGCCCTTAGACAGCTCAATGCAAGTTGTACCTGCTGCAGTTCGTGGGTACGGACATCTGCCATTGTAATCCATCCTCATGACAGATGCAAACTAGAGAAGTGGTTGTAGACAGCCACCGCAGTGTAAAATAAAACTTGGTGTATTATTTGTTAGAAGAACATCTAAAATAAGGTTTCAAAAATATGCATATTGATTTTATATTGCATGTACAGATGCAGAACAAACAAGAGCTTATCAGAAGATTATTTTCTGCCTTGTTAATAATGTTTTTAGTGTTGGTATTACAGTTTTTATGTGCTAGGAAAATAGCTTTTATTATCAAAGAACCTCTGCAGATTCCCATGTCATGGACAAATGAACAGGGAACTATAACTAAGCAAAAGGCAAAGACAGTGTGCCATTTGCCACTGAATATTGATAACAGTAAAGATAATAATATTGTTAAATAATATTGGTATATAATATTGTTAAATATTGCTGCATTTTGCAGCCAACTGGTATAATTGACAATTGTTTTAAAGTTGGAATCATCTGTGATTATGAAAGGGTACTTTCTAGAAGTTACAAACCCTAGAATGGGGGTAACCAACCCATAGATCATGATCTACCTATTGATAATCAGCAGGTGATGGGTAGATAATGTGCCCTCCTAGCCGAACCCCAGAACCTGGACAGGAGTGGGGGAGGCATATGCTCAAACCCTTCTGTGTTTTCCTCCTGTAGCAGCTGAAAGCCGGCTTCTCGTTCTCTCCCTCCCTCTGGTATTCAAATGCTGCAGGGGAAAATACAGGGGAATCGTTGCTGTAAATGTCGCCACCTTGTCGCCACCTCTTTTCCACATTGTCCTTCCTTTCACTGCCAAGATTCCCCTGTGTGCTCCCCTCCTGTGAGCTTCCCTTACATTTTTGGTTTTGGGTTTAGAACAGCTTAAAGAGGATCTAAACCCTCCAATTTTACTTTTTGTCAAAATAGTTCCATTCAGGTGTGAACAATAACTCAAGTGACACAAAAAAAGTTAAAAAGTCCAAATGTTGATGCAATAATAGAGAAAAGTATAGTTATTATAGAAAGCTATCCACCACGTGCAGAAATGATAACGTGTACTTTAACCGCCGTCTCACTATGCACTCACCAAATTTAACCATGTCAATACTGGGCACTCTCGCCCCCTTCCTTCCCAGACCAATTTTCAGCTTTCAGCGCTCTCGCATTTTCTCGCATTTTCAATGAGAATTTCACGGTCATGCTACGCTGTACCCAAATGAAATTTTTATAATTTTGTTCACACAAATAGAGCTTTCATTTGGTGGTATTTATTCACGACTCTGTTTTTTTAATTATTTGCGATATAAGCAAAAAAAGAGCAGAAATTAAAAAAAAAAAAACAATATTTTCTTCTTTGCATTTTAAAAGAAGTCCAATAAAATCGAATTTTTCATAAATTTAAGACAACATGTATTTGTGTATAAGTATAAGGGTATAATAATTGGTTTGTGTGATCATGTACATATGTACGTAGATGATCATGTGCAGATATGCGCAGGTGATCATGAACATATGTATGCAGATGATCATTGGGACATATGATTTTACTGTTACATATGTGGGGGACAGGTGTTTTTACTGTGTGGGGACATGTGTTTTGGGGACACTATTTTGGGGACTTGTATGTTTATATTGTGTGGGGACATGTGTGGGGACACTGGGTCGGTGATCAGTGTGTAAAAAGCTGTAAAAAACAGCTCATACTCACTGATCACCAGCCGGCTGCAGAGATCCATAAACACCTCTATTAGATCTCCATTACAAGCAGTCCACCAGGCTTCTTCTCATTTATGGTATAAGCTTCCTCTTATAACTTTAAAGGTTGCATAAAGAAAGCTCACCACACAAAGCCCATAAAGTATTATATAGTGTAGTATTTCTTTATCAAATTGTAAGGTTTAAAAATATTGTTAAAATGCTGCAGCATACCTCTGTCAATATATAAAAACAAGCATTCAACTGGCCAGACTTAGAAAGATGGCATTCTGAGAACCAGAAGTGGTGGCGTGACATCAGCATGTAGGACCCTGGTGGAAAATATCTTATTTTCAAAGTTGTTATCCCCTATGTGCATTTGAAATATTTAAATTTGGTGAGTGCATAGTAAAATAAATAATAAAAAAATAAAATGCCCCATCCCTCCATGCTCGAGTGCAGAAGTGAATGCGTACGTAACTCACGCCCCCATATATAAAGAGTGTTCAAACCCCACATGTGAGGCATTGCCACGATTTTTAGAGAAAGAGCAATAATTCTAGCACTAGACCTCTTCAGTGATTTTAAACAGGTAACCCTTAAAAATGTTTAAAGCATCGCCTATGGAGTACTGTAGTTTGTTGTCATTCCACGTGTGTGCAATATTAACCACCTCAATACCGGGCACTTTCACCCCCTTCCTGGCAGGGAAGGGGTTAACACTAGCAGGTGATCAAGGGGTTAATGTGTTCCCTAGGGAGTGATTCTTACTGTGGGGGGAGGGGATTGACTGGGGGAGGTGACTGATCAGTGTCCCTATGTACAAGGGACACACCATCGGTCTCCTCACCCTGACAGGACGTGGATCTGTGTGTTTACACACACAGATCCACGGTCCTGCTCAGTCACTGGGCAATTGCGGGTGCCCGGCGGGCATTGCGGCCGTCGGGCATACTTATTAAGTCCCCAGTGACGCGGCGGGTGTGTGCCCCCTAGTGGCCTTGGAAGGCAAAGACGTCATATGACGTCTTCCGACATCTTCCAAGAACGAAAGCCTTATCGTCCCGCTGTCTTTAGATGGTGGGCGGTAGGCAAGTAGTTAAAGCATGACATGTTAGGTATTTTTTTACTCAGTGTAGCATCATATTTCACAGTATACACAAAATAGGGGTAACTATTGTGGTTTTTTTTTTATTATTAGTTAAAGCATATTTTTTCTCAATTTTTTTTTAAAAAAAACTGCTTAGCAAATCTAGAGTGACGCAAAATATTGCAACGATCTCCATTTTATTCTCTATGGTCTTTTATAAAAAAAATGGGGGGGAGGGTTTAAGTGGTTTTCTAGCAAGGAATATTAATTTAAACTTATTAACAAAAAGTTCCAGGAAAGGCCTGGTCAGCAAGTGGTTAAGACTGAAAGTAAATATTAACAGAACTGGCTTAACTATTATTTGTAACCATTAGCAATGTTCTTTATTCATGAAAACAGGAAGAAAAGAGCCCACAGCAACCAGTCATGTGCTCTATAGAGCAGGTTAGAAAATACATTTTCACCACAGATTGAATAATATGCACAGGATCTCCACCCATTTTTTTATACCATGCCCAGCATATTTCTCTTTTTCTGTTTTACTTCATTTAGCCTTCCAGCTTATTTTCTTCCATCTATCCTGCCCCTAGCTTTATTATGTAACTGTATCAGGCTCAGCCATTTCTTAAGGCAGGCAGTTCTATTAATCTACCACTATTTCTAAAATGGCCTGTCATAGTTTCCCCCGAACCTCCCGCTCTTCCATCAGCCACATAAGACATCTTGTTTCAGTGCTCCTCTTTCTCACTGAGATATATGTATTTGTAAAGATGCTCTCGCATTTCAGCTATTTCTTCTCTCCTCCTAGGCGTACATATTAAAATGAATGTATAGGGGAAATTAAATAATATTTCTAGGCTAAAATTGGCCATACATAAAGTTACAGCCTTTTTATTATTTGCATAAACATAGCAGGAATCAAACACTCTGCCTGTTTAAGTAGACAGTTGTGCTGGGCAGCATTGGAAACACTTCACGGGTATTTGAATAGCAAATGAGCTTCCTCGATCTCTGTCTTCTCCTGACATGCATTTGAAACTGGGGACATTTATTAGGGAAAAACATAGCAAACTATACGTTTCAAGACAAGATGATGGTGCATTGTATATAATCATTGGACATATAGCAGCAGTGTTGTTTGTGTGTTTCTATCCAGCAGCATTTCATTGCATTCATTTACAGATTAAGTGTAAAGATGGAGGTGGTGTGGTACCACTATGGAGTTTTAAGAAGCTAGCTTGTCAATTTATTTATACGCATTTTCATACTATCTGATAGAATTAACCAGCTGAGCATTTCCATTTCCCACGTACAGTGTTCAATCAATGGCTGCAATGAAGTGGCATTTCAATCAATGGAAACCTTGATTTACTAGTACCAACTGAGTGTCAAGAAGGAGGGAAATAATGATAATTTCCTTTAACATTTACTGCATTCATGTCTTGAAGTCAATAACAGCTGCAATACACCACCAAGAACTAATGTACACTTACCTTTTTCATAATAACAAGTAGTATATACCCTTAAACTTACAGGCATCATAGGCTGTGCCCTTGATAAAGTGTGCCTTCTTTGGAATATTTTTCTGGATTTGTTCTGTAGAAATGAGAATACAGAGTTAAAATCCTTCTCCTCTTTTGCAGAATTCTATGTATGTTACTTTTCTTTTAAATACAGCATTAAAGTTGTAAACATATCTTTTTAAAATAACATTTCATATGTATATGTCATACTTACCCTTACCTGCTCTGTCCAGTTCTTGGGTCCCCCACTGGTGCTCCAAGCTCCCCCCAAACCTCCTAAGAGCACCCCATAGCAAGCTGGATGCTATGGGGGCAATTATACAGGCTTGATCCTGAACCATGTATTGTGTGTCCATTGACACACAGAGTGTGTCTTGGCCCTGACCCCTGCTCTCCGCTCAGAAAAAGAGAAATAAAATAAGGTCTGGTGTGACCCCTCTGGCACCTCCATCCCCAGTAGTACACACAAAGACACAAGAGATAGCCCTGGAATTTTAAATGAGGCGAGAGAGATTTAGCCAATGTTCACAGTAAACAATTAAACAGAATCAATTTATTAATTTCAAAGTGTGATGTAACAGAGGGGCAACAACAATGATTGTGAGTTACCCGGCATAATAGCCAATGTACACAGCACAGATTAAAGTAAATATATAAAGATTTATTACAAATGTTATACATCAATGAGCAACAATAAAGCTTGAAAGTTGCTGGGCCAGTGGATACACATATACAATAAGAAAATAAATTGTGGATACATATAAACAGGGAAATATGTAAACATAATGCAGACATCAATAATAACCAGCATGTACCAACATAAAATAAGCATTAATAAAATCCCTATGCATTTCGCGAGACCTTACTCACTTCTTCAGGGGCGGATGCATAAATGTTGTATCTGCAATGTAAGTGATAAAATCAATAGATGTATGTTGTTAATAAATGGAGGCAGGCGGAATGATTGGCAAGAGAGGTCTGAAGAGGGACCTCATACTTACCGACGGGCTGAAATAAATCAGCAAACGCTGGATATCAAGATGGCGGCCGTGTAGTGTATCCAGCTCGGGAGCTGAGGAGATGGAGCAAACAAAAGCCACAACAGGGGAAAATCCAGAGAATCAGCATGGTCTGGATAGGGGTATTTCTCACTGCAGTCTCCACTTAGACCCTTCAGCTGCTGCAAAACTATAATTTCCATCACGCCTCTGCCTGTGGGAGTCCTGCTTGTAGCTGATGCAATGCCTCATGGGACTTTTCATGACAGCTGGAGGGCCGCCAGTTTGAGAACCCCCAAGTTAGAACTTTTTTAACCACTTGCAGACTGCCCGCTGTCAATATACGCTGGCCCTTTGACGTTAAATATCGTTGTTATGGTAGCAGATAGCGGTCCACTTGAAGAAATCCACGGCGGATTTACAGCGAGATCACTTTTATCGGTGGCAAGAGAGGGAACCACCTCCCCTTCCGTCGCGTCCCGGACGTTTCCACCGCTTACCGGAGCCATCGATATCGATGGAGACGATCCAATCCTTTCCCCTGTTTGGCACTAAGTCGAGTGAGGAAATGATGACCCCCACTCGACTCTGTGCTATTGATGACGGCAGCGATTTCAAACGTAACTTCCGCCAAATGCCCTGAAAGGGCCATTTTTTTATTGTTTTTAAGTGTAAATGTGATATCTGAGGTCTTTTTGACCCCAGATCTGACATTAAAGAGGTCCTGCCATGCTTTTTTTTCTATTACAAGGGATGTTTACAATCCTTGTAATATGAATAAAAGTGATACATTTTATTTTAAAAGGACAGTGTAAAAATAACAAGTAAAATAAATAAGAAAAATAAATATTTAAAATGCCCTGTACCTTAAGCTTGCACGCATAAGCGATCGCATACGTAAGTCGCACCCACATATGAAAATGGCCTTCAAACCACATATGTGAGGTACCCCATGATTGTTAGAGCGAGAGCAATAATTATAGTTCAGGACCTCCTCTGTAACTCAAAACTGGTAACCTGTAGACATTTTTAAACGTTGACTATGGAGATTTTTAAGTGCCAAAGTTTGACGCCATTCTACGAGCTGGTGCAATTTTGAAGCATGACATGTTGGGTATCAATTTACTCAGCGTAACATCATGTGCAGGAAGGAAGATAGACACAAGACCCATGTCACTCATAAAAATAGGTGACATCCTATTCATAATTGAGTGCTGAGTGGATATGGTTCTGCAACTGGAAGATCCAATAAACTTACCTTGTGCACAAAAAACTAAAAACATCTCAAATGGCCGAGAAGCTTCGGGTGGCAAATGTTACCCTCTCTGCCCGCAACCTGGATGTAACTCAGACTGTGAATGTACTTAACATGTCAGACAGGGTTCTAAGTGACGACACATTTTCTTTGCGTTCTAAAGGTCTTAATTTTTGCCCCTACAGACATTTTAATTTGTTTGACACAATCTTGGACATAAATAAACTTGTGAGAAATATTACTATCAAAAAACATAATTTTTCAGACTCTAATGATGCAAGTTTGACAGGTAATTCAGACATGGACGTGCTTGCTGAGCATGTTGATTCCTTTACCCTTTCTTTTAGAGAGCAGTGTACAATCAGAGATTTTAAAGATTTAGCAGATGAAAGTGATGTTGATAGTGCCCACTGGGAGGATCATGGAGTGACCCGCTCTGTCATTTTGAGGGTTCATTGGCTGACTTCTAGCCGATGAATTCATGTGGTCCTGAGATGGACAAATGTCAAACTTGGTTGAAAGTGATTTCACCTCTTTGGCAATACAGCTGCATGATAGCTCCCATATACAACATAATAATCTGACTCAGAAAGAAAGGGCAGCCCTGAGGGAACTTATAAGGGACACAGCTATCACTATACGCAATTCTAACAAGGGCGGTCTAGTGGTGGTCATGACTCATGAACATGGAAACATATAGACAAGAAGCCCTGCGTCAGCTTACAGATACGGATACATACATTAGGTTAATGGGTGACACCACCAAGAATTAGTTAGAAAAGGGGTTAATGTGGGTATCTTCTCCAATAAGGAAGCTGAAATGTTAATTCCCAAACATTCTATTTTACCCACATTTCATCATTTACTGAAAACCCACAAGGACTTTTGCCTCCTACAGGGTAGACCCATTATTGCTGGTATTGGCTCCCTAAATGATCAAGGAAACTCTGCCTATTTCCCACGTCCTTAGCACTGTTAATAACCTGATTACAGTTTGGTGTCATCTGTTAATCTGAAAGGGAGCAGTCACAGGTGTTGGGGCCCGGAGCTCGGTCTGGGGATTGGAGAAATCTCCCACCTGAGAGCTCTGCAGGCTTGGCTTGCCTTGCTTGCTTGTGTGCCTGGTCCTTGGATGGCCCGACTCCATCCCGCAGACATTGAACAGTCTGTCAGTCACACACACGTACGACACAAGGGCTTCTCCCCCCTCGCCAATCAGCTCTTGGGTTTTTATTGCGGCTGGCACGGTGAAGGGGGAAATTCAGCATGATATCATCATGTTTGCCTCACGAGTAGTGCACAGCATCTGCTAGACCTGCCCCCAGCCAGCGCTGACCAAATGCACTCAGATTGTCTCTGGCGGCTCTAGAACTGTGCAGTTCTGAGCTGATCCATCTCAGCCATTTTTCACTGGCACTTTTCCCCTGTTATGGGCATTTATGGGCAGGAGAAAGGTGCTCAGTTTTTACTTTGTTTGTATTTGTGGTTGGCAACACTGCATGAGAATTGAATTAATGTATGATCCAGCATAATATTCTGTCTTTTGTGGTGCTGTAGGATCTCAGCTGTTTATGAAATGACTAAAGCATTTTGTGGTTTTCCTGCTTCTTCCAATCAGTATAAGAGCCTATGTTAGACCTTTGATACTTCTATATTAAACTGTAGAATGGTGGGGGCAGTGATTAGAACAGAAGAGGGTGGAACTTAGAAAATTTTACTTATTTCTAGCATATACCTAGAATTTAGTGGATCCCTAGGTACAAAGGAATGTTTTAAAATGCCCATACTTTAAGGGTTATGTTATTTTTTTGAAGACTTTTATAATTAAACAAGCCCCATTCCATTTACTGTACAATCAACATGTATGGTCTAAGGGGACAAAGAAGGCCAATATAAAGCAAAACAATCAATTTTTGTGCATGTATAACTAGTATATCTATGGTAAATTGTATGGCTGTTTAATTCTGTGGATTTAAATTAGGAATACTACACCACATAACTATGAGCTATGAGTAAAATCAATATATTACACTGCACTGGAATGACAATTGTTTAATGTTATATTTACATTTTCAGTGCTATCTGGTATTTAGGCTGTCAAATGCCACAGTGTCTCTAGTGTAAAAGAGAAGGGCTTAACTATATGCAAAATGAAAGCTTTATTCGACTAAGATTTAACATCTTGTTAAATCAACCCTCCTCACTGGAAACTGACTCAAATTAGTGGGGTTCATTTAACAAAGAAGAACAGACTGTTCACTTAGTAAGGTGCAGTATATGTTTTTTTTAAAGCCGTGTTAACTTCAATAAGCAGTTATGTGATAGCAATATATGAACATATTTTTACAATATTTACTGACATATACATGCTAAAATGAACAGCATGTACTCCTAGTAAATCAAGCCCAGTGCATTGCTAATGAGGTGACTACCAACAAAAGGGTTAAGCAGCACAAAGTTTAAATCTACTTTAAATCTTGTAAATAATGTTGCAAAATACAAATTGCCTTGCACTAGAGTACACTTCAGAATCTCCATGTGAACAAGGCCAAAATCTCACCTGCCTAATGCTGGCAAAAAGTAGATTGAATGTCAGAAGGAGGTCAACTGCAGCATAAAATTCACCTGTTAATTAACTGTTAAGGATGTTGGAAGTGTTTGAAGCTTGACCAAAGTGCAAATGAAATGTACCAAATGTAACCCTGCAACAACATAGCAGACAGAGCCCAGTTCAATAGCTTACCTTTTCAGTGCCTGCCTACCTCTTCCCCCCTACCCACCCCAGAATGCAAATTTCACCTATTCATGTAGGAACATTGTGTGCCCAATGTGGCAGCTCTCAAATCTTGCAATAGATTGCTCAGGCTCCAATTCCTGCATTCTGGGGTGCTGGAGGGAGCATACACATTTATCCCTAAGTTCAGGTCTTAGGGAAGGCATTATAAAGGTGTTATGTAGCAATGGCACTATAAAGATCAAGGGTTGTTTATATCAGCAATTAGATATGTGCAATTAGTTTCAGTCCGATTATAAATTCGGATGAATTTTTGGTTATTCAGAGATTCAAATGTATCCAAATCTCTGAATGAAATAGTAATACATTTTGCTGAAATGTGTTTAATTTAATTTCATATATTAGTTTTCTAATGAATTCCAAATTGTTTAAACTATTCAAATTTTGATCGAAAAAATTGACCGATTTGAATTCTGTGTGAAGAATAGCTTGTTGTATGGAGCAGTCCAGGAAGTTGGCCACGGTGTCCTTAACAACCGAGAACTCATCAGCTGTCAGTGGACTTCCCCACTGGGAGCTGAAATGTAAACAAAACAATGGCGGCAATAGAAATTTCAGAAAAAAAGGCATCAGTTCCCCCCAATCCATACCAGGCCTTTCAGGTTTGGTATGGATTTTAAGGTGAACCCCATGCCAAAATTTAAAAAAACGCAAGGGGTCCCCCCAACAAACTGACCCTTATCCAAGCATGCAGCACCCAGGCTCCCATCATTCCTGAACCATATTAGGCCACATGCCCTCAACATGGGTAGTTCCCCTACCCATTCACCAAAAAAGTGTAAAAAGTAAAGACACAACAATAGTTTTTGACAAGTCCTTTATTAAAAAATAAAAAACAATGTCCCCTGATGTAGATCTATTGTCAGCAACGCCCACTGACAACTGATGAATCATCGGCTGTTAAGGAAACCCTTAACAACCAGCTATTCTTTACACAGAATTATGCCGCGTACACACGACCATTATTCATGATGTTTTTCTCTACGTGATTTGCCGTGATTCCTCTTAAGACTTCCTTGCATATAGACGTTCGTGAAAAAAAATGCTTGAGCAAAGTGCAGTGACGTACAACACGTATGACAACACGTACAGCGGCACTATAAAGGGGAAGTTCCATTCAAATGGCGCCACCCTTTGGGCTGCTTTTGCTAATTTCATGTTACCACGTGTTAGTAGAAGTTTGGTGAGAGACAATTAAGCGTTAAATGCACCTAGAGATGTTTACATGCATTTAGGTGCGTCTGCTTCTAAATGCCTGTAAATGACTGAAGCCAGCTCATAAAATAAACTAGCGGTTGATATTAGGCCAATAACTCTTTTTAGCCTTTGACTGCCATGCTATAATGGGGTGACAGTAAAATGTAAAACTTATATGTGTCGTTTTCCTCTAGGTTCACTGCTTCTTTCCCCCCAAAAAAACTACTGAGTGGTTCATTGGCATCTGACCAAATTGTTTTTCTGATACTGTAAAATCTCCCCCCCCCCCCCCAGGACAAGAACTGTTGTGAATTGTTCTTTGTACTTGTAAAGTATAGAGTATTGTCTAAAGAAATATGAAAAATAAAGTAAAAACACAATACAGCTTCTAATTGAGGTTTTAAAGGGCATACAGGCAGATATTATTTGCTATTATCAGTTTCTGTTGTCACAGCTACACATCTGCAGACCTAAAGAGCCAAGGCTGTACAATCATGGCAAATTGTCTGCAAAGAGATATGCATGCAAATTGCCCCAATTAATTTGCTAATTGCATCCAATGTTTGTACTTCAGATCTTGTAAGTATCTGACTTGGCTGTACACCACAGAGCAAGTGGTGCTCCATTTTGCATTTGTTGTCAGGAAAGCAGGTAATAATAGTATTGGAAAGCTCTAATGCCCTGAATACTATGCCAGATTTCTAGCTATTGACAGAGCTGTATGCTGGAAACACTGATGCATTTTACTGTATACCAGTAACTGCAAACTCATTCAGCACAAAACACCTTTGAAATAAAAACAAAATAATATTTGTGATATTGTGAATAGTGGTATGTAGAAGAATGCTTGGTGTACCTAAAAAAAATATACAGCCCTGAAAAACTGCTGCTGATATTACATTTTATAAAAAAAAAAAATTAAGCCATTTAGCGCCATTCCAATGCCTTTGTTCACACTATGGATTGGCTATGAATCGCACAGGAATCGCACCACATTCACATGCGATTCAATGTGGTGCAATTTAAACCTATTTATTTTTAATGGACTTAAATCAAACCACATTGCACCAAAGTAGTGCATGCACCAATTTTTGAAATTCACTGCAACCGGTCCGCATGGTCATTTTGTACCATGCAATCTGGTTCAGTCAAGCGTACTGCGTTAGTGACCTACATTTGGGGTGTTAACAATGCACTGACAGCCACTGCAGATCCTAAGGGCAGTACAATTTGAATGCAGTTTAGGAAACACACAAGGATTGTGGGTATCCCACACAGCGTTATAGTGTGAACCGAAGCAAAATGCTTAGGTGGTCTTAAAATATCACTAGCATTTCTGAACTGCTGATATGTAGGTGCACAGTAAGCTTGAGCTACCCGCTGCTAATAATGAGTTTTGCATTAGTGAGATTTGCTAATCAGCATGCCTCCGTATTGTATCCATTAACATTAGAAAAAATTATGATATTATAATAATGTGTTTTTTGTTAATTTTCAATCTTGAAATTAATTTTTTAACAAGCAGTTATAAGGTTAGGAGTATACCCGTGCAATAGAGTGTTCTCCCGATTGTAAAAACATCTACTGTGCCCTGTAAAATGGTGGAAAATTATTCATCCAAACTACTCATATACAGTTGTATCACATGTTATTTGTAGCCTGATCTTGTGGAATATCTAATAATACAGTATACAATAACCTTTGCTTAGAATTCTGCAAATTTTTTGAAAAATCAATACAGTTAAGCCCTGTACACACGATCGGTCCATCTGATGAGAACGGTCTACTTGACTCTGAGCATGCATGGATTTTTTTTTTTTTCATATTTATCATTTTCTTTATTTTTCCCTTTAGTAAGGGTCACAGAGAATAAACATAACATATATCATGGGTACATAAACATATAAAAAGTCCACTGTTCATTCTTACGGGGAATCAACGGGGGAACAAGGGGTATCAATCAAGTTGAACAGTTAAATACCCTATCTAATATCATCCTGGTTCCCCTACTCTGTTCTTACTTAAACCCTCTTTTTGATCATATCCCACTTTCCCCTTTCCCCAGGGCCCATGAGTTATTCCATACGTCTGTCCCATTATGTTCCCCTTACCTTCCCTGTGGCCTACCTAGTTCCGCCCAAAACTTAAAACCAAAGCAAACCCTCCCCCCCAAAAAAAAAAACTTAATATTTTTAAACAGTTCCCCCCCTCCCCCCCCCTTCACTCCTCACCTCCTCTCTGCCGGAGACAGAAGATCCCCATTTGGTTCTCCTCTTCTACCTCTCGCAACCTGGGCCCAACACAATAGATTCTACCCCCTCCCATCTAATCCTCCAGTAATCTCTTCCCTTCTTCCGATTTCATAAACTGGTTCCACCTGGACCATGTTGCTACATATTGTTCCCTTTTATTCCTCGCTGAGAGGATTAAATCCTCTATAGCTCCAATCTCTCTCACTCTATTGAGCCATCTCGCGATAGAGGGTGGTCTACTATCTCTCCACTGTAATGTTATTCCGATCTTGGCCGTGTTTATCAAATGGCATACCACCGACTTTTTATACTCTTGCACTGGGATTTGTGAGCTATGGAGTAGAAAAAAGGCCGGATCATCCGGAATCTGACGTTTCGTAAATTTTTGAACAATTCTCTGGACTTCCTTCCAGTAATCTCTTACTTTTACACATGACCAGAATATGTGCACCATAGTTCCCTGCTCCAAGCCACATCTCCAACAGTTCTCTGAGTTTTCCTCATTAAATTTATGCAACTTTACTGGTGTATAATGCCATTGGGACAATAGTTTATAATTGGATTCCTGTATACGCGTAGATGTTGAAGAGTGTAATGCTAGATGAATGCATGGATTTTTAACCGATGGTTGTGCCTACTAACGATTGTTTTTTTTTCTATCGGTTAGGAATCTATCGGTTAAATTTAAAACAAGTTGGCTTTTTTTTAACCGATGGATAAATAATCGATGGCGTCCACATACGATCGGTTTGGACCAATGAAAACGGTCCATCAGACCGTTCTCATCGGTTTAACCGATCGTGTGTACGTGGCCTAAGTCAGAGCAAAAAGTATTCATAGGTATCCAATCTGTTGCATAATTACATAGTTACAGTACACAGTAGATAAGGTTTAATAAAGACAATAGTCCATCCAGTTCAACCTGTGGTAGGTGTATGTGTCTCAGTGTCGATAATCATTTCCCATATCCCTGTATGTTGTGTTCTTTAAGATGCATGTCCAAAAGTCTTTTAAAAATATCAATACTTCCACTGTGCTCTAATTTTGCTTTTTTACTGTTAATATTCTGTATCTAAAGAATACCTTGGGATTTTTTTTACTCTCCTCTGTCATATGTCTTTCGTAGCCTTTTTTAGCCACCCTGATTTCATTATTACACTTCTTGTTGAATTCCTTGTGGTGTTCGAATGCTGTTAGTGTAAGGTGACCAGATTTTTAAAATGAAATCCGAGGACATATTTTTTCTAGTTACTAGAACAATGAGCACTCTAATAGTTACTAGTCCAAAGCACTCTAATACAGGAAATATGTTACTGGCCAGTAACATATTTCCTGTATTAGAGTGCTTTGACAGGGGGCACAACAGACAGCAGCATTGTCAGGGAAGAGGAGTGTTGAGGAGTGTACTAGCAGATTTAAATACACTAACAAACAAATACAAATACTAAAGCTGCCAATCTGTGATACCAAATATTTAACACTAAAAAAACATTTAAGTACTGCTAAATTCACCTAGAATGCTATAGAACCTATTTTGCATAAATAAAATACAATTAGAACAATCAACACGTACAATGAAAATATAGTTCATGTGGTAAAGTGCAAAGTACCTCAAATTATGTCCCATATACAGTATATTCAGATATATTAAAGTGCAAAGTGCAACAAACAAATCATACAAAGTACATAAAATGCCACCAAGTGAATTAAGGCCAATGATTTAAAGGGGAAAACTGTTGACATATGTTGACTCAAAGTAAATCTGCATTTTATTCCCAAGGTGTAAATCAATGCTTCCACCACCATGCACCACTATTAAAAAAGACCTCTTATCAAATAATATGGTCCATTCAATTATAAATGATCAGAAGCACCACAATTCAATGACCTCTTAATGGCCTCCAAGGGTACAAACTCATCTCAGATTGAACCACCAGTGTTGCCATCAAAGAGATAAAAAGGTGCAGAACATAGTGAAGTATGTAAAAACTATGCCATTATTAAATAGTCTCGGTATGCACTTACATATTGTAACATCAAACAGCGCATTGCTAAAATCGCATGATCCAGTATAACAGGCTGGCCCTCAACGCTGGATTTGTGTTTGTGATAACAAATTTAAGCCAAACTTTGTTTTTTCCTTTTCATTTTGGCATAAAGGTTTTACATTAATAACTAAACCTGATCATTGTAAGCTCCCCATGATCTGTAATGCCGCGTACACACTTGGATATTCCGACAACAAAACCGTGAATTTTATTTTGACAGATTGTTCGTTCAAACTTGTCTTGCATACACACGGTCACACAAATGTTGTCGGAAATTCTGAACGTCAAGAACGCGAGCCGTCCAACACTACGACGAGCAGAGAAAAATTAAGTTCAATGGAAATTCAGACAGCAATTGTCAGATGGAGCATACACACGGTCGGAATATCCGAACAAAAGCTCACATCGAACATTTGCTGTCGGAAATTCCGACCATGTGTACATGGCATAATAGTGCTTATTCTTCAAACAGACTTACTGGCAGGTGAATAAAGAAGAAATAAAGCCTAAAAGATAAACAAAAAAAACAATGCAGCCTTTACATCTAAGAATTTGTAAGCTGCATTATAATAAATGTATGCTTTTTAATTTATTACTGTTTTACTTCTAACAAGTATATATTTAAAATATTCATAGGCATCATGAGCCCCAGATGAGGTGTGCTATAAAGCTATAACATTTATTTTAATAACCCTTGTGATTTAAATTGAAATAATAGTTCCTCTGCTAAATGTACCTACTAATTAATAAATTAGCAGCTACAATTCCCACAAAGGGCTCACCAATAGTTTTCATATTCTGATATTTGAAATGTTATACTAGCTCGCTTGTCCTTCCTGAGTGTCGACACATGTCTGCCTTGACCTATATTTGTCGCAGAGCTTGAGAGTGGAAATAAGGTGTTATGCTGTGGGGCTGAAAACTTACACCAACATTGCATTGAAACTGCTCTCTAACAAGACAATTATTCCATGCCTTCTCTGTCATGATAGCAGGCTGTTGAACTGTGAGAAGTATCGTGCATTCCCAATGTCATTGTGTACCATAGATTTATGAAAAAGGTGTAATTGCAGTCTCTAGTGCTTATGGTTTTAAATCCCTGTCATATCACACCGTATTTTTTTAGCAGAAAAAAAAAAACATTTTATCCAGGAAAAAAAATCTTGCATATGTGTGACAAATATGAACAGATAAGTTACCTGATTGTGACAATTATAGCAGAATCAGATGACAATGGGTGTCTGTTGACACCATGGGACCTTGTCTAAAGAATAGTGCATTTGTAAACATTTGCTTCGATTTTTGGAAATAAATCCTCAGTCCACTGAATCCATCCTTGCTATCTATTTTCCATTAGTAAGATATACAGTAGCAATCCAGAGGCTTTTTCTCTGCTTTTTGATTTAGGCATGCCATGATTATTGACACGGATTGAGAAATTCTGTTTCCTATCAGAAATTTAAATATGAAAACCACTTTAAAGTTAAAATACAGCCAGGCTCTGGGTCACATTGAGAGGCTTTTTTTCAACAATGTGCAGGACCCAAGCTGTGCATAAAGCTGATGTTACATCCCTACCCATTCGTGCTGAACCACCACCTGGTCATATAAACGCTGCCACGACTGCATGCTCCAGAGACATAGAAAATTACAGTCCACATAATTTTTGGGGGCAAAACATTTTGGCTGGGTACAAGCCAATATGGTGCAGCCTAAGCCATAAACAGAATGGGGTTTACTCCACCAGCTGCAATGGGAGCAACTGTAGGGCCAGCAGTTTTGCTGAGCTCTCATTGAGACACTGGGGGTTATTTACTAAAGGCAAATCCACTGTGCACTACATGTGCACTGCAAGCGCACTTGGAAGTACAGTCACAGTAGATCTGAGGGAAAGATCTGAAATTAGGTGAACCTCTGTTAATTTCTATCATCCAATCATATGCAAGCAAAAATGCTGTTTTTTTTTTATATTCCTTGCATGTCCCCCTTGTAGTGCACAGTGGATTGGCCTTTAGTTAATCAACTCCACTGGGCATAGGGGTGATGGAAAAAAAAAATCTTCAGGTCTAGTAGTTATGAGAGAGACTTGTTCTTGGTTATGGGTGATGCTGGAGATGGCAAACCTATGCTTGTCTCTACTTAATGTGGCCCCATGCTGACCCTCTTCCCCTGTTAATGTACCATAATGTAAGCCTCTCAAATCCTCCACTATGTATTTATGCAATAGCCATAATAACATATACAGTATATGGATTGATGCAGATATGCCCTTGATAAATTGATGAGTGTCAGTATTACAAGGGCCCCTCAGGCGATGCTATTAGACTGATCAGTGCTGCTGAACAGCACAACCACACCAGACCAAGATTGATAATGCCCACTGTTTGCCTAGGAATCCTCTCAGAGTGTATATTCATTGGATTTTTATGCTACACTGCCTCTCACGCTACATAGACTCAATGTTGGAAGAGCAGTGGGTGAAGACATAGGCACATGGACACCTATGTAACTGCTCAGACCCCCTAAGCACCACCTTCTAATTCCATTTCTGTGCTGTGTAGCATCTCAGGAGAAATAGTCCACTAATGCATTAGGTCACTAACTAGTCATGTGCAATTTCAACACCATGAACAAAAGTTTAGGACATTACAAATAGAAATTATACCAGCACAGAGAGTATCCTACAAGAAAAAAAAAATTCTGTAACATTCAAAGTCTTTTTCCTATTTGTGCCAGTGGTGGTAAAGCTCAGTTGTTTTCAGATTTCTACAGACAATCTTCTTTATGATATCAGCACATTTCTGCCTAACTGTTTATCAATTGCCACAAAAGGAACATAGCACCAGCAGCAGTGTATCCTAGTTTCTGTTCACAGCTTTCGGAGTGAACAGTGTTTAAAATCATTTGAACTATACGCAGTATAATACTATCTGTTCTCTGGATATTCTGATAAATAGTATTTTTGATTCTGCTTAAACCTGTGAATTCCTGTAGAGAAGAGAATATTAAACTAGTGATATCGCTGTAATTAAATGAAAAGACGGCAGTTTTCATAAATGTGTAAGAACAGTGTAGTGTTTACTTCTTTTGACATATGAAAATATGCATTTTATATTTGCCTCTCATCACTTTGTCTTTCCTGCAGCAATGCATCTGCTTGGACTGAACTGGCAGCTCCAGCCAGTGGATGCACATACATTCAACAATGGGATAAGAACAGACAGAGACGACGTTGCAACAACGCCATCTGGTGAGATTATCAACAATTCTTCCTTCTGCAGTGATTGACTGTGTATACATCTGTGTCTATCTTCTCTTACTGTTTCATTCTATGTACAGTTTTTTTTTTACTTGTGATCTCGAAGTTTGTATCATATTTCAAATCAATAGATTCAAACTGCTTAAGCTAAAAGATTTTTTATTCCATGTGTACTGCTGAATTCAGTAATGTATCTTAGTATTTAGCTGTTATTAACCACTTAAGCCCCGAGCCTGTTTTTCAGACTCTGTGTTTACACGTTAAAAACATTTTTTTTTGCGAGAAAATTTCTTAGAACCCCCAAACATTATTAGCCAGATTCAGATAGACTGGCTTACTTTTGAGGCGGCGTAGCGTATCGCATATACGCTACGCCGCCGTAAGTCAGAGAGGCAAGTGCTGTATTCACAAACCACTTGCCTCCTAAGTTACGGCGGCGTAGCATGAATGGGCCGGCGTAAGCGCGCCTAATTCAAATGAGGATGAGGGGGGTGTGTTTTATGTAAATGACTCGTGACCCGACGTGATTGACGTTTTTTACGAACGGCGCATGCACCGTGCGTGGACATATCCCAGTGTGCATTGCTCCAAAGTACGCCGCAAGGACGTATTGCTTTCCACATGAACGTAAATTACGTCCAGCCCCATTCACGGACGATTTACTCAAACTACGTAAAATTTTTAAATTTTGACGCGGGAACGACGGCCATACTTAACATTGACTAGGCCAGCTATTTGTTCGACTAACTTTACACTGGAAAACGCCTTACGTAAACGGCGTATCTTTACTGCTACGGGCAAGCGTACTTTCGTGAATCGGCGTATCTCGCTGATTTACGCATTCTAGACGTAAATCAGCGTTCACACCCCTAGCGGCCGGCGGAACTAGACAGCTAAGATACGACGGCGCAGGCCGTCGTATCTTAGCTAGGTTTAAGTGTATCTCAGTTTGAGAATACACTTAAACATACGACGGCTTAGATTCCGAGTTACGACGACGTATCTACTGATACGCCGGCGTAACTCTTTGTGAATCTAGCTAATTATATTGTTTTTTTTCTAACACCCGAGAGAATAAAATAGCGGTCATTGCAATACTTTTTGTCACACCGTATTTGTTCTTACAAGCACACTTTTTTTGGAAAAAAAAATCACTTTTTTTAATAAAAAAATAAGACAACAGTAAAGTTAGCCCATTTTTTTTTATATTGTGAAAGATAATGTTACGCCGAGTAAATTGATACCCAACATGTCACGCTTCAAAATTGCGCCCGTTCGCTGGAATGGCGTCAAATGTTTACCCTTAAAAATCTCCATTATTCAGCATTTAAAAAATTCTACAGGTTGCATCTTTTGAGTTACAGAGGAGTTCTAGGGCTAGAATTATTGCTCTCGCTCTACCGGTTGCGGTGATACCTCACTTGTGTGGTCTGAACACCGTTTTCATATGCGGAAGCTACTCACATATGCGTTCGCTTCTGCACGCGAGCTCGTCAGGACGGGGCGCTTTAAAAAAAAAAAATTTTTGTTTTATTATTTATTTTACTTGATTTTATTTATTTTTACACTGTTTAAAAAAAAAAAAGGTCACTTTTATTCCTATTATAAGGAATGTAAACATCCCTTGTAATAGAAAAAAGCATGACAGGTCCTCTTAAATATGAGAGCTGGGGTCAAAAAGACATCAGATCTCATATTTAGTCTAAAATGCAATAAAAAAAATGTCATTTAAAAAAATTACAACAAAAAAATGTGCCTTTAAGACGTATGGGTGGAAGTGACGTTTTGACGCCGCTTCCGCCCAGCTATGGTATAGAGACGGGTGGTGGCCATCTTTCCCTCACTCATCTCCATACCAGGAGGACAAGGACGGCTCCGGTAAGCACCAGAGTTCACGGGAGAGCGGCGGGAGGGGGGTGCTTTACAGGCGTTTTTGCGCTAAACATAGCGCATGTAAAGTGCCTGTAAACTGCCTCTTCTGCAGCCCCAGTAAAAAAGCCAGAGTGCTGTCACACTTGGAAGGTGCCCTTGCAGGACAGGAAAAAAAATTCTGCAAGCAGTATCTTTGGGGTGGTGTAATAAGGGTGTATACACCGCTCCTCCACCGCCACTGCCCATTGAAATGAATGGGCGCCACTTTCAAAACCTCTTAAAAGCACTTTGAAAGCAGCGCTAAGAGGGCACTTTTAAGCCCTTTTTAACCCCTTCTGGGGGGATAAAAGCACCCCCGCTAGAGGTGCAAAAGCACAGCTATAACAGTGATAAAGCACCACTAACGACTACACCGCCCCAGTGTGAAAGGGGTCTTAGGGATGGATGTGTGCACTGGTTGCAGACAGTTCATATCAAGGCATGCACATCAATTCCTAATCGCAGGTAATTGCTCTATGTGCAATTATATGAGAACATCAGGGATGAGCTTTAAGTTGGATTGAATGATCCCCATGACACTATTGACCATATATGAATAATGATATCACCTAGGGGAGACCCCACCCCTTTGTTTATATCAGTGGTCACCCACTAGACCCATCATTCAGTGGGAGTGATATGATAGGACCAGACATGTGTCTAGTGGGTGTCTTTCAGAAATTAGGAGGGCATGGGGCATCATGACTGGAAACAGCATCAGTGATTGGTGATGGATGTACATTGTGTGGCAATTTTTGTTTTTTATCAAAGGACTTGTCAAAACAAGGTGTCTGTGTGTTTGTTTACACTTTACAACAGGGGTGCCCTCCGATGTGGCCCGCAACCTTCTGCTCTGGGATAGTGGGTCAGCAAGCCCAAATTGTGGGTTCCTTACCCACCATCCCAGAGCATCAGTGTTCTGAATGGAGCCGGCGCTAGAGGAAGCCTCCTGTCACAGGTGGA
Source organism: Rana temporaria (assembly GCF_905171775.1). Classification (NCBI taxonomy): domain Eukaryota; kingdom Metazoa; phylum Chordata; class Amphibia; order Anura; family Ranidae; genus Rana; species Rana temporaria. Next base: position 276,311,061 of record NC_053491.1, read on the forward strand.
GTGATCCCAATTGCACTCTGCCTGGGACAGCAAAGGGAGATTCCTGAATGGAAGATTATTATTAAAGGTCAGTTCTAAAATCACAGTGTATATATGGACATATCTCTTCTGCAGTGGTTACTGGGCTGCTTTCAAATTTATTTGCTGATGATCCACAGTGCACGTGCAGGTTACTTCTGTTATTATCTGTGGGTTTGGTGGGCTTTCAAAAAGTGCACCACACCTGCAGGATAATGGAAGTCTTTGGCAAAGTGCAGATAACCCACAGGAAAGCTACAGATACACTGCTCTGTAAACCACAGTGCATCAGTGTGAAAGTAGCCTTAGTGCCCCTTTCACATGTTCAGTCCGATCGGGTCCGCCTGTCCATTTTTCAGGCGCACATTCACCTCTATGGAATTGCAGATGTAAACAGACTTGTGTCTGTTTTCTCCCTCCTACCAATCTGCTAAAACAAAAAATAAAAAACAGAAGGAAGTCCGTCTGGGCAGATCAGAGGGCATATAGAGTAAGCCGGGCTGTGCCCATGTCCACTCTACATATGCAGAGTGGAGACGAACCTGTCATCTGCCCACTTCACTCATTGTGGCCTGTGGCCTTGTGGCTCTCACTCTTCAAAAGGTTGGGCACCCCTGCTTATTGTACATGGGTAAAAGGTGTATTGCCAGGGGCATGTGATCTAGTATGGCTCAGGAAATGGGGAGTGTTCTTTTCCCTACTTTCCCTCTTTGAGTACTTTAAGCATCATTAAAATCACTGCTCCAGAAAAAAACTACCTTTTTTAAAACTTTTTTTCCATTGATACATGTTCCCTGGGGCAAGACCCTGGTTCTCAAAGATGTTTTACGACAGTAACTTGCATATTAGGCTTTAAAATGAGCACTTTTGAATTCGAACGTTCGAGTCCCATAGACGTCAATGGGGTTCTAAATGTTCATGCGAACGGTCGGTCCGTTCGAAGGTTCTGGTGCGAACCGAACAGGGGAGGTGTTCGGCTCATCCCTAATCAGAGCCCATATATAAACCCGGTAGGGAGGTGTACACTCTCTCTTGGAGAATGGGAGCCAAGCATCCCACACCTAAGGCCTAGTACACACGAGAGGATTTATCCGCGGATACGGTCCACCGGACCGTTTTCGCGGATAAATCCTCTCGAGGATTTCCGCGGATTTGGACCTGATGGAGTGTACTCACCATAGGATCGAAATCCGCGCCGAAATCCCATCGCGATGACGTGTCGCGGCGTCGCCGCGATGATGACGCGGCGACGTGCGCGACGCTGTCATATAAGGAATTCCACGCATGCGTCGAATCATTACGACGCATGCGGGGGATCCATTCGGATGGATTGATCCGGTGAGTCTGTACAGACCAGCGGATCAATCCGTTGGGATGGATTCAAGCGGATAGATTTTAAAGCATGTCTTCAAATTTTTATCCGCTTGAAATCCATCCCAGGAGATAAAAATCCGCGGAAACAGATCCGCTGGATTGTACACACCAGGGGATCTATCCGCTGGAGCCGGTCCGCGGATGTGTACGGGGCCTCAGAAGATGTAATCAGCACACGTAGGCTCTGGACAGGGCAGGATCCTGGGTGGAGTGCACCTGTTCAGGGGAGGCCAACTGTAGTCATTCTGTCCCTATTTGAGGGGATAGGACAGTTTGCAAAAGGCCTTTTAGGCCCAGCCAGAGATCCCGGTGTGAGATGCTTCTCTGGAGGATCCCCAAGAGAGATGTGCCTAGGAAGGAGTTAAAAACAAAGAGCACAGTCTTATGAATAGTTATGACCCTGGGTAGAGGAGAGACTAAAAGGTATATGGCTGTGAAAGTGCTATGCATGCTTTCACTTGTGACTACTGTGGACTGTTCTCTAAAAGTGATTGACTGTGTAACAACAAGTGACTCCGAAATGTATGTCCTTTTGCTGTGACTGTAATACGGTTACCTGAACACCGCCAGTAAAGTGCAGTAAAACTACATTTATGTGTAGACATTCCTTTCTTGGGGACACAAATATCTATGGCTGGGAATGTCATGTGGAGACCTATGACAAGGAGCAGGGCAGAGGGTTTGGCATCAGGAAGGACAGTGTTCTAGGGCTAAAATGGGGGTGGGGATTTGTGCTTTTGGTGCCAAATTCAGCCAACCATGAAGTCCCTCTAACAAGGGTACCTGATTTTTCTTTGCTGCAGTTACACATACAGATCTTGTCCTTCCCTACTAGACAGTGAAAGGAGAAGCAGCACACTGATAAGCTCATCTATATATTTCACTTTCCTAGCCACTAACTTTTTCATGTCAATTAAAAAAAATCATCATGAATCACATAAAAATGTGCAAAACAGCCAGTGAAAGCTTATAAATTCTAAATATGCTACCAGTGATTATAAACTATAGTACCGTTTTAAAAAAAAAAATCTCAGAATATGTGTTTCTTTTAAAAATGTGTCTTATGCAGCCACATGTTATTGGTCAGAAAGAATATCTTCCATATGTTCACAAAAGATTTCTCATTACATGTATTTTAAACAGGTTAGAAACAGACTCCCCCTAATGTAAAAGCTATTTTTTAAGACACTGTATGTTGCACTCATGTCAGCCTTTGGCATATGTACCAGCAGGACTTTTCCTAATTACATGAGGACATCACTGTATCTCCTCTCACTCAGTGCATGTAATCAAAGTTGGCTTTCCGCTGAGACAAGCATATGTTAGTGTCACTACTATTCTCCTTTATGGGGCTTTACTTTCTGATCTCCTCCCTTCATTTTATAGTTCAGCCTTAAATATATGTAACCCTATTCTATTAAACTCCACATCTTACCTATTCTAGCTACTGGGATATCACTATGGTTTTAAAATATTGAGGCCAATCTAAAGACAATTTGACTGTGCACTTTGCAAGGGAAGTTGCACCTTTCAAGAGAGTTTTCCCCTGAAAATTCCCTTGCAAAGAGCAACTTCCCTTGCAAAGTAAACAGCTTATTTACCTTTAGTAAACCAGCCCTGTTTACTCCCCACAGTAATTAACTTAAATGTTTTTCATATGCCAATACACGTCTTAAACTTTACAAATTAATTGGAGGTTATTAAAAATATCCAAAATTGGATGAAATAAAAAATAAAATACAATAAATCTGCATACAAAAAAATATACGAAACCTGTGACAGGATGTATAGAATTATACAAACACATATATATAAAAAATGGTGGTAACACATATAAACAATGAGTTTCACATTTGATCAACGTTAGTACAACCAGAAGGTCTAATATTTACTAGAAACAATTTAGATCCAGCTCAAAATTTAAGCCTTTTGGCTACATAGTATCCATTAAAAAACGGTCCATTTGGTTGTTTCCAGATATTCCCCTTTTCAAATTGGATCCTCTCCAGTGTTTACCATTTCTATAGCCGTGAGATGAAACACCATTTTACTTAGATCTCTGCCATTAACCTTCCTAAAATGCTTATATGCCCCTAAGGTGTGTACAGTCATCAAATGATATTGGCCACCAACAGGGCAGGACTTAGTGTGGCGGGGGCCCCTGGGCTTGAGTCACCTCCGGGCCCTACCCTCTATACATTACTTTAAATAGAACAAAATGATACATACACAAGCTATGTATTAGAGCTAAACAATTCTGGATTAACTGAGAATAAAAATAGAGATCACGATTCTGAAGTAAACCCCGGCCGATTTTTGCAGTTTTTCAATTATTAAGTTATAACAGCTCATCGCAATGCAATACATATATATCCCCCAAAAACGAGGCCTGCAAATACCTTGTTTCAGATGGTTTTGTTCTCTGTATTTCCGGGTATCTCAAGCACCATCCATACTGTTGTTATGTGATTTAAATTGTGACGTCGCTTCCGCCCTTACTGTGTCCCTGTCGGTAATCTCGCACATGCGTCGTTGCGCCGTAACCATTCATTGCTGTGTCTGCGGCTGCTGTTTTTTTTTACTCTCCTTTTGTGACGTCTTCTTTAGTCACACAGGGGGAGTATCAGGAATAGTGGAAGGAGCTAAACACCGCAAGATTTCTCCTCTATGCCTGACAGAGAGGATGTTCTCACAGACTGCATTCCGGCAAGCTTTAAATGCCGGTTTAGAGGGGCTAATGTGCGCAAGCGCGGTGACATCATGCAAATGATCAGCTGCCTGTGTTATGGGCTATTTTTAAAGACAATGTTGTGTCCGAGGGTTTACATTACAACCACTTTAAATGACTGGCATATTATTGAAAAAAATTAAACGCAAGGGGCCCCCTATTGGGCGGGCCCATGGGTTTGGGCCCAGTCAAGCCCAATGGTAAGTCCGGCCCTGACCACCAATACTTTTATTTTTTGCGCTATAAACAAAAGGTGCTATTACTAACATACCTTTCTTGGACTTTGTACATATGTTCTGTTGCATCTTTGCTAAAATTGTCCAGTCACATTTGTTAAAGCTAAAATGTGTGAAGATGGCCAAAATACATGGTTGCAATGTACAGTAAATACTGTATATAACTGCTTTACTTGCCAATGAATTTACATTTCTAGCTAGACTTTTGCCTGCTACACATTCCTTTGCCAGATGGCAATACCAGAACGGTGACCTCATGTTTCTTTACAGCAGTTAGGCAATAGAGCTTTGTCACTAACCTGGCCCAGCATGTAATTGGATGGTAAAACTGATGCAGGACAGTAATGACATCCACACTCATCAGCACTCTGCTCTCTTCTCCTGTAAGCATGCTGCAAATGGTTTATTGTTGAGTACAGGGCATAACACAGACCTCTGTTTGGCCAAGTATGCTTCCATCTAGGTTGTGTTTGCTGTGTTGGTGATTACAACAGACCTATATCAGAACAAATTCATGCTAGTTTGGTGTAAAAATTGAAAGCCAATTTGTTCTGTTTTGGATAGAGTGTAAGCAGGATAAAACCACTGTCAGGTTTTTGTTGAGCTCAAACTAAGGAGATTTGCCCCTCTGTTTGTCTCAGTGACTATAGTCTATGAACATAAAAGTTATAGGAAATCCAAAATGTTGAGTTGCCACTAGAAAGAGAGGTGATGATAAATCTTTGAATAGGGACATCTGTTCAAGTGAACAGTTCAGAGGGATTTCCTCTCACTTCCTGTTGTGTCTCTGGTACAGGAAGTAATGGTTTCTTTTAACCCTTTTTTCCTTTAATTGTTATATTGAATTGTTTATTTTCATGTGTATTATTTCAGTTACATATATAATGGTACAATTGCATCTATTAACCATAAAGAATCGGATATCATTCATTTTGAAAATGAAACCATTGCACCTTATCACTTAGTATCTGATGATCCCTCATTTCTTCCTGTTCATTTCATTGCATGTATGCATGTTTGTGAATATGCAGGTATTTTTGGATGCACATGTATATGTATATTATCCATGATGTTTTACGATTGTTAGGCTCATGATTTTATTAGTTACAATTATTTTTATATTATATTATGTTTTGTTGTAGCCAGTAGTGTATTTAGGTTTTGTGCTACCCTAGGCCTGACTAAACTCGTGCACCCCCTAATTTAAATATGACCCACGTATTTCTGTCAAGGCCACACTCCTTTCTGTTTAAGACCCACCCTGAAATTTGTCGAATTTTCCGAGGGGGGCAATGGATTCCCTTAATTTGAATAGATTTTCTCTCACTTCCTATTTGGCTATGGGGCAGAAAGTGAAGGGAAATCTCTGCAATGGGGCAGGGATGATAAAAAATAAACTGACAGGGGCTATAACCCTCACTTACTCTATCCAAAATGAAAAAAAAAGTGTTGCCTATAGTTCTACTTTAAGCACACATTTCTGATAATTTGATGGAAAGGACTAAGAAGATATAGCATGCCAATGGCGCAGCAGAAAACTTATAGCACAGTGAGGAAGGTTTGTGGTCCAGGATGCTAGGACAGTCAAAATTAGAAGTGGTGCCCCCCCCCCCCGCCCACAGTCACAGAATGCTGGCTGCCTGCATACCGGAAGCAGTGCGGCCGCTTTATGGGGGCGCTAGACTAATTTGCCTCTCAGCCCAGTCTTCCCCATAAGACTGGCGCAACACTAACAGTGTAGTGCAAGGCGGGGGGATTCTTTCCATGCTGCCCTTCTGCAAAGTGCTGCCCTAGGCCTGGGCCTTGTTACAGATACAGCGTTGGTTGTAGCCCTGATGGAGTGGGAGTTTCTTTGACCCCCAAAACACATTGGCTGTCTTTTAACACAACATCAATAAGGCTGGGCTCACACTATTGCAAATTGGATGAGGGTTTACCCTCATTCAATTTGCACTACAGGAGATTGTGACCGGCTCGCTATTGACACACATCTGTGTTTAGTGTGAACCTAAACTAACCCTAAACTAATTTGAACCCTTATTTTTTGGTCTGTCACTATTTCCAAATATGCAAGTTTTTTCCTGGCAACCTTTTTGGAGTAACATCAGTAGGGTAACCTTGCCTGTTGTGAGCAGCCTAACCTGAGCCAGTGGGCTCTTATTTTCTCTTGCCCTCTCACTACCTTGTTTAAACTCATATCAAAGTCCCAGAGCTTCTTGGATGCCCTTTTTTTTTACATTGGAGTACACAATTATATAAGGGACTTTCGCAAAAAATATATTTTTCTTTTCCATAAAGTTTTATTTGGTGATTATAAAAACAATGACAGAATATCAAAGTAATACAGCACAAAAAAAACAACGTATGGTTACAATGTCAGGTAATATCAGAACTAATGATGTCAGATGTTACAATCTTTTGATAGCGTACAATCATTAAACAAAGAGAGAGAGAAAAAAAACATGAAGGTGTGAGCATTGAAAACCGTAGGATTCACCAGAGAAAAGATTCTCTTATGTTAGATTTATATCTGTTTCAACCAATAGGCAAGATGTTGGAGTAAATATTACCTTAACGGTTGGAGGAAGGAAATGGGGGGGATGGGGGAAGGAAGGGGGGAAGGGAGGAAAAAAAAAGAGGGGGGAGCTTATTATGGTACTTCTGAATTAGGATAATTTATTACTGCGTTTCTTCCACTTTTCCAGTATGATTAATAGCCTTGCTGAGGGTATCTTTATTTCTTTTGATATTTTTTGCACTGTGTTTCTGGCACTATATTCATTCCTAGTAGATGTATGTACCTTAATATTTATTATATAGGGAGATATTAGGGTATAAGCACTGCAATTTTTTTTAATATGATTTAGGCATTAGGCATTATTAATAAATGTTTTACACTGAGCACTTTTTACCACCTCCTAGCTGTTTACAAATATTGTAGATTATTTTACAACATTTACCTAAGCAAACTGTAGATCTAGATGGAAGTCAATGACTATTGATTGCATGTCAGTCGTTTCAGAATGCCTATCAGGATATATTGGCAATCAGGTAATTAAATAGTGCCCATCCCCCCTTTCTTGTAGTATTATTAAATCATTTACTCTTTAAGTGTTTTAATCAAGACAGATCACATATTCAAGCAAACTAATCTGATTTAGCAATTACCAGACAAATACCATATAACAAATTACAAAACACAAGGAAATCTTATAAATCAAAGACTAGACATGATTTTAAATTAAGAAAATTAAATAACTCATATTCTTTTGCTAGAGTTTATTTATTTTTTATTTATTTTTTATCAAGACCGTTTTGTTAATTTTTGAAGCAAGATGAAATGTCCTTTTTGAGTTCAGTAAAATGATTTTATGCAGACCCTTTTTTTCACACTGCACTTTTTAAATTTGTAAATAGTCCTGTACTTTTTCCATTAGGCCCCTTTCACATTGAGGAGTTTTTCAGGCGGTACAGCGCTAAAAATAGCGCTGCTATCCCGCCTGAAAAACTCCTTCACTGCAGACTCAATGTGAAAGCCTGAGGGCTTTCACACTGAGGCGATGCGCTGGCGGGAGACAAAAAAATCTCCTGTCAGCAGCATCTTTGAAGCTGTGAGAGGAGCGGCATGTATACCGCTCCTTCACCGCTCCTTCCCATTGAAAACAATGGGAAACCGCGGCAGTACCGCCCGCAATGCGCCTCTATAGAGGCGCATTGCGGGCGGTATTAACCCTTTATCGGCCGCTTGCGGGGGTTAATACCGCACCGCTAGCGGCTGATTCCTGCGGCAATCCCGGCGGTATAGCGCCGCTATTTTTAGCGGCGTTATACCGCCACCGCGTCTCCCGCCCCAGTCTGAAAGGGGCCTAACTTAACAGAAAATGTTTGAATCATACCAAAATTGAGTTTTAAAAGTAAGAATCCTGGGCCAGATTCACGTAGAATCGCGGCGGTGTAACGTATCCTAGATACGTTACACCGCCGCAATTTTTCATTGCAAGTGCCTGATTCACCAAGCACTTGCGATGAAAACCTACGCCGCCGGCCTCCGGCGCAAGGCGGGCCAAATTCCCGCCATACTTTGCGCGAAGTGACGTCATTTTTTTGAACGGCAACGCGCGTAGCGTAATTCCGTATTCCCGGACGGCTTACGCAAACAACGTTATTTTTTAAATTTCGACGCGGGAACGACGGCCATACTTTACACAGCAATACGATTGCTGTGTAAAGTTAAGGCACAAAAAAAAGCGACTAACTTTGCGACGGGAAACTAGACTAGCGGCGACGTAGCGAACGCGAAAAACCGTCGGGGATCACCCTAACTCTTAATTTGCATACCCGACGCTGGTTTACGACGCGAACTAGCCCCAGCGGCGGCCGCGGTATTGCATCTTAAGATCCGACAGTGTAAAACAATTACACCTGTCGGATCTTATGGCTATCTATGCGTAACTGATTCTATGAATCAGTTGCATAGATACGCCGTCGTATCTCATTTGTGAATTTGGCCCTATATACCTGGGAATAGCAGTATTTATGACATCTTTTATAATACACATAATACAGAAAGTTCATAATCATTCAGGTTAGTTAAGCTTGTCCACAACATCTGTGAAAAAAAAATCTCTAAAAAATAATTGATTAGGCTGTAACTCGCATTGCTTATGTCACATTTATGCATACCTACAGTAAATATTTATTTGGTTGCCTTCAAAACAGAGAGTTCTGCATATGTCCCACTGCTGTGTAATGTAAAACCCATCTGCCTGAGTGTAATTATTTATCAGCAGTATTTACTAGGGAACTGACATACTACAAAGAGCACATTCAGTAGATATATTCACATCAGACCTTATGCCTTGGTAGAACATAAAATCCAATATCATCACTACTTACACTGGGAGCAATTTAGGGAAATGTTTTTTCATTGTGAAACATTCAAAAGATAACCCATGCAAACAGATTTAGAAAATAGGGATCTATTCATGAAGAGTTTTCTGGGAAATTCTCAGAGTTAATTATTTACAAACACTCACCCCAAGAGATTCAAGGCTTGCCTGTTATTTAACAATAATGTTCACCATAATTGCAATAGATAAATGTACATCAGGCAAATGCAGCAGCCAGTGAACAGCTGTCGAATTTCATATGTACAGTATCAGAATAGCTTTTACACTGCAGGAAAATCTCCTTGCCATAGCTCTCCATGGTGCTGAAACCATGTATATACAACGTCTCATCACTAATGCCGTGTACACACGATCGTTTTTTCAGATCAAAAATGTCAGATGGACTTTTTTCATCGGAGAAACCGATCATGTGTGGGCCCCCATCTGACTTTTTTTCCATCGGAAAACAAAAATGATAGTAAATTCCGATGGTCTGTGTGGAACTCAATCGGAGAAAAAGCCACGCATGCTCAGAATCAAGTCGACGCATGCTCGGAAGCATTGAACTTCATTTTTTTCGGCTCGTCGCAGTGTTTTACGTCACCGCGTTTTGGCACGGTCGGAATTTAATCTGATAAAAGTCAGCTTCATCAGAAATCCGACAAATAAATACATCGGATTTTATTCCATCAGAAATACGATCCCGTGTACGCTGCATTAGAGGGGTAACTTAGGGGCAGATCCACATACATACGCTGCGCCCGGCACATATGTAAGATAGAGTATGCTACGCTGCTGTAACTTTCTTGGCTTTGGTTTGAATCCTCAACGAATTCGCACCGTAAGTTACGGCGGCGTAGTTTATCTCTCGCGGCAGAATTCAAATTGGGCGGGTAGGGGGCGTGTTCCATTTAGATGAAGCGCATCCCCGCGCCGAACGATCTGCGCATGCGCCGTCCGTAAAAACTCCCAGGGTGCATTGCTCCAAATGACGTCGCAAGGACGTCATTATTTTCAATATGAACGTAAATGTCGGCCAGCCCCATTCACGGACGACTTACGCAAACAACGTAAAATTTTCAAAATTAGATGCGGGAACGACGGCCATACTTAACATTGAGTACGCCACCATATAGCAGCTTTAACTATACGCCGGAAAAAGCCGAACGGAAACGATGTAAAAAAATGTGACGGCCGTTCGTGGATCGTCGGAAATAGCTAATTTGCATACTCGACGCGGATTACGACGGGAATGCCACCTAGCGGAAGCCGAAAAATTGCATCTAAGACCCGACGGCGTACGAAGACGTACGCCTGTCGGATCTAACACAGATGCCGTCGTATCTTGTTTTGGGGATACCAAAACAAAGATACAACGCGCAAAATTTGAAATTACGCCGGCGTATAAAGAGATACGCCGCATAATTTCTTTGAGGATCTGCCCCTTACTTTTTAAAAATCAAAAGCAGCTTGCCCTTTCCCCAGAAATAACCAGTACATAAGCCCCCCCCCCCTGCATTTTTTTTTGGGGGGGGGGCTTTTTTTTATATAAAAAAATAAAGATATTAAACATGGGAATGATGAAACAATGTTTTTATTAGACAATTATTGCCTAGTACACACAATATCTACTCTAGATATGTATATGGATTCTCTATGGGCAGAAACGTGAAGTTCCAGTTTATTTCAGCTTTAACAGCAGAGAGCAAAAGCAAGCAAAAGAGAATGCCACCGCCTAAGTGTAAACCATTTATTAAAAACAATACAAAATGTGTAAAATGCACTCGCTGCATTAAGCATTCCTAATGCAGTAAGTACATTTTACACATTTTTTTATTTCTTTTAATAAATGGTTTACACTTAGGCGGTGGCGCCATCTTCTGTATGTTTTTACATATGTGTATTAAGTTACTCAACACCAGGTTTAGAGGAGCAGCAACCACATTAGTATTTATATGCAACACCTAAAAATGAGTCTTTAACTATTTGCTTCTATCCCCTCTACTAAGTGACTTTATAGTCTCACCCTTTTTTACCAATTACTGTAGACCCACTCTTTTTTGTTCATATACCTAATGGTCTAGATAGTGCCACCATAGCCTTATCCTATTGTCTTTAACAGCAGAGAGCCTGAAGGTATTGCCCAAACCTTTCCAACCCACCCAATCTATGTCAAACTATTCAAAAGTGATCTATTGCAATTGTCCCCCCTCTATATGCATTTGGTCATCCTTTATAATGTATATAGGAAACTTGAAGTGTATTTTTTTAGTGTTTTCTTTTTTTTTTTGCTTTATTCCTTTTTCTTTTTACATCGTGATCCTGCCAGTAAAATACTTTCATTCCTTGGATGACAATGTATGTACTATGGTTGATGGCCTGTAGTTCTCAATGAACTGCAAGGGCACTCTTGTAAGCTCTGGTAGATCATTGATTCTTCCTGAAATTCAGTAACTGTCTGCCTGTATTGGAGGTACAGGCAGACATTGTACTGCAAGATCCTAGCATTGCATCCATAATCTTATTGTCTTGGTTCTTATTTCTTATTTCATAATTCAGCGATCTTACTTGAGCGATCTTACTTCAGCTTTTCTCAACTGGGGTGCCATGGCATTCTGGTATGCCATATGAGCTCATCACGGGTGCTGCAGCATCTTTATTGAGCTCCCACTGTGTCGATGTACAATTTGAAGCGACACCAGTCTCAGTCACGTTTACAGGCCTGAAACTGGCGGAGTTCTGGTCTATACATTGGCACAGTAGGAGCTTGAGCAGGGAAAAAAACATGCAGAGTTCTGGATGGGGGAGGCTACTTCCTGACATGCTCCAGCTCCCCCTTACAGTGTAATGCTGTGCAAACACTCGGCAGTTACAGAAAATCAGCATTTTTAAAAAAAGTTGTATGTATGTGTGTATGCGAGTTTATATATGTGTGTGTATGTGGATGTATAAATTTGTATGTGCTTGTATATGTATGTATGTATGTATCGCAGTTTCTAAAGGTTTCTAAAGTGCGCATTCGCCGCAGACATCGGCGCCCATATCTTTTGTAAATATCTCCTAAACCGTGGAGGTTTAGGAGATATTTAGAGCATCTACAGGTAAGCCTTAATCTAGGCTTACCTGTAGGTAAAAGTGGGTGTAAAGGGTTTACAACCACTTTAAAGCGAAACAATAAAAGTTAAATATTATTTTAAATATTATGCCTGGGGGGGTCACCTTCGCCTGCTTTTAAAGTGGCGCATCTGTCTGATGTGCTTTACAGTGCCGCAGCAAAATTACATTTCTGAAGGAAAACATTTAATTTAAAATTGCTCACGGCTGTAAAGTATTGCCAACTCCCGCCAATATAGCTAAAAATCAAGGGGAAAAAAATAGCATGGGATCCCCCCAAAATACATATCAGGCCCTTCGGATCTGGTATGTATATTAAGGGGAACGCCATTCCCCCCTCCCTCCTGGACCATACCAGGCCACTTGCCCTCAACATGGGGAGGCCCCCTTAAAATCAATACCAAACCCAATTGGCCTGGTATGGATTTTTTTGGGGGGAAACCCATGCCATTTGTTTCTTAATTCTGTCATAGGGTTCCCCTTAACTACTTCAATACACTGTATTATATACTCTGCACTGTTTTATATATACTACACTGACTGCACGTTATACTCTGGAATGTATATATATATATATATATATATATATATATATATATACTACACTGACTGCACTATATACTCTGGCAAGTGTGTATATATATATATATATATATATATATATATATATATATATATATATATATATATATATATATATATACTACACTGACTGCACTATATACTCTGGAATGTATATATATATATATATACTACACTGACTGCACTATATACTCTGAACTATATTATATATTCTACACTGACTGACTGCACACTACACTAACCAGCCTCTAATCTCCATTCATTCACTATATACGTCAGCTGTGTAAGCAGCAGCCTTATATAGTGTGGGGTGTGGTCTTAGCCCCTGAGCCATGATTGGCCAAAGGCACCCTGTCGTTGGCCAATCATGGCTCTCACAGCACATTGTGCTGTGATTGACCAAAGCATACAGGTCAGGTGCATGCTTTGGCCAGTCAGCATTTGTCAATGCATTGTGGGGCACTTTGCGGCAGGCAAACATTCCATGAGCGCCCCTTATGTTCGACTCAAACATCTGGACCATTCCTACTGTCCCATAAGTAAGTTAATGTTTCTCCTGTCCACAGTCTGGGGTTCCGTCATTATCCAACTCTTATTCTCGCTGAACGCCATGTTTCCTGGCCTTCTCTTTCTGTGTTTTAGCATTTTGAATTCACCAGAAACTTTGTTATGAAGCAGTTTGTAATTTGGTAAAACATAGGTCTGAAGTTACTATCAACAATCAGTTTTTAGTTATTTTGTAGTTTGAGCATGAGACCGTAAATATGCATTTTATGATCAGGACAATTGAGACTTGAATTGACAAATTACCTTGCATGTAACTATAAATTTCCATTTTTATCCTGTAATTTTAACCTCTAAACTTTACACAAGCATATAAAAGTCTGAAAGTCATATCAAAAATTGTTTCAATGTAAATTGGACTCTTTTTGATTGAGCAAATTTTAGAATTTTTGCATTTTTTTAACTCACTTTTGAAGAACTTTAAAGGATAAGTTCAGCTTTTGGGGCAGAATTTCACGTATCACAATAAATAGAAGCATTTTCCAATGCCATTTCTGGGCCAACTATCCCAATGTGCGTTTCTGTCGCTTACCTCATCCACAGGAGATTTTAAATCTTGTCAGTTTATTTTAATTTTTAAAATGATTTTCAGATTCCAAAACTTCCTGAAGATTCTCTCAGCTTTCACTTCCTGTTAGGTCATCTCCCAGAAACCTTCACTTCCTTGTTGCATCACAGAAGAGGATGTGTTCACCACTCTGGACCACATCTCCCTCATTACAATACCACCTTCCACCTTCCTATACAATTTGATTGTACAATCTCGTTTAGATCTCCCATCATATGTAGTACAATGACCTGTCTAAATTGGTACAAATTGAATGGATTGTTCAGGTGTGTCCTCCGATTCCACAGTTCTGGTAAATCCAAAGGAAATTGTGCAGCGATTGTACAATCAGATTGCATAGTGTATGGCCATCTTTATACAAGTACGTAGGAGGATAGAAACATTCAGTTGTCAGGCCTCATTCACATCTCCACATAGTGAAAACTCACATTCCTGTATGCGTTTGTTTTGAATGATAAGTATTTTCACTCATTATGCGTAAGGCAGAACATTCACTTGAGTGGGCTTCCCTACACGCAAAAATCACCCCAGATTTTTTTTTGTAGCAGACCAAGGTGTGTTGCCGCAGTTTTCAGTGCGTTTGCCGCATTTGAGGTGCCTTTAACATGTAATGACAACACAAGCACGATGCACATTTGAAGCATTTCTGAAAAGTATGTCAAAGCACGCATTTTCACTGCTGTTTGCCATGTGTTTGGAAACACACAGATATGAATGGAGCCTCATTGTTCTGGTGTAAACACACCAATTTCACTTTAAGGCCCCATTCTCACCTAGAGTAATGGGAGTGCATGTTTATTGGCTAATTTTTCCAGTGACGCAAATAGGGAAGCCTGTTGATTTCAGCGGTCTGCCTTACACGTGGTTAAGTAGCTCATGGGACATTGTGGCATGGTGTGAGTTGCACATTTTTTACTGTGCTTATCATCTGTGTGTTTTTTTATGTGGCAAAATGTGTGTTTTCTTTTGTGTTTGGTGTGCCGTTAACAAATAATCACACCAGAAGCGCAACACACATGTATCCAATCAGTCAGGCTCTGGCACTACATCATGGGTGGTCCCATGGGCTGCAAGAGGCCCCAGGGAGTTTAGCATGCAGCCTGAGCCCTTCTAAAGGGACCCTGGGGAAGCCAGGCAAATGCATGTGTGCAAAAATGCTTGGGGTGCTGTGAAAACTTAGTTGATGGGGTGCTAATGAGGTCAGCTGGTTAACTCCTTCCTGTGTCTTACTGGTTTCTCTGTCTGTATACCAGGGGGTCTCTGAAGCTTTCTAAGAAATATAGCAAGGGCTAAGGTAGGGCCCTGTTCTTGAAATCAAGAAAGCTTGTATTTTTCTGCAACTGAAGTACATGAATGGCATAATGGTACATAGGGAGTTACATTTTAGAAGAAAGGTAAGGTGTTTTACGGTGTTTTTATGTAATGCTTCCACTTTTACAGTTCTTCTGCATATTCATTGATAACAGTAGGTACTTTTCAACTTATCATATTTTAAAAACAATTGGCTAAAAGTGAAAATAAAGCTGATAAATATTTCAATGTTGTCTCTATGGTAAAAGAGTCGTTCTAACCTTTTTGAATAGCATCTGCATTTCTAACAATACAAGTGCTAAATACATTTCCAACTGTACAAAATGCTCACAGGGGGCTCTTAGTACAAATGTTTACAGGCAGATAAATGTCAGTTCAACCTCACAATAGCATTTCACTATTTATTCCCACCTGTTCATGTGGAGTACACCTGTGATTTCTGGAAGTTTTGTCTAAAGAACATGGGAAGCTGAGTGATTCATGAAACCTCAGTGCTACACCAGACTTTTATGTAGTTATTTTCTGAGTTGCTGTTGCCTTTGTGTTTACCTATTTTATTTAGAACAACAGCTATAAAATAAAACACAGCCATTGATGTGGTGCCACTGAATAATTGCTGAAGACACAAGGGCTTGAGTTTTTTTTTTTTTGGAAGCAATATATTTGACATTCACTATACGTTCAATTGCATAGATGTATTCACCTGCAATTAATGTTTGGTAAATCCCTTTAAAGTGTAATTCATATGTCATTCAGTGGAACTTGTCTTGGAGGCATGAGTGGTTTCTATTTTCAGAACTTTTGATAATATTTCCTGCCATTAGAAAAATAACCGTGGCACCCAGATTTTCTATAAAAAAGATCACTTCATTAAATGTAAATGAAAAGGAAAAAAATAAAGAGCGCAACAAACATATGTGATATATCATAAAACTCATTCAAGTGTAAATAAATAGGTGTGAATATACCAGTTAAATAACTTAATACAAAAATGCACAACCAATGTGCTCCTAGCACAAACAAAAAGTCCATATACCAAGAAAATTATAGTGAATACAAATATTTTCTGTATACATTGCAATCGCTGTGATTTTCTAAAGTGCAAAGTGCTTCAATTAAAGTGCTTCACCCAAAGTGATAAATCAAAAAACATTTACCAGATATCATCAGTCACCAAGTGACAAACAAGCATGTAGTATAGGGTATGTTTAAGACATCTGAGGCCCCGTACACACGGTCGGACAAAACCGATGAGAATGGTCCGACAGACCGTTTTCATCGGTTCACCGCTGAAGTGGTCTGATGGTCTGATGATGCGTACACACCATCGTTCCAAAAACCGATCGGGTCAGAACGCGGTGACGTCAAACACACAACGTGCTGAATAAAACGAAATTCAATGCTTCCAAGCATGCGTCGACTTGATTCTGAGAATGAACCGATGCTTTTCTGTACTAACCATCGGTTTGGTCCGATCGGGCAGCGGTCCATCGGTTCGGTTTTGAAGCATGTTTTAAAATTTTGGACCGAAAGAAAACAGACCGATGGCCTATACACACGGTCGGTTTGCTCCGATGAAACTGAACTTCGGTTCATTCTCACCGGTTCGGTCCGACCGCGTGTACGGGGCCTAATGTGTCTGTCCAGGAATCACACGGCATGCGGCATCCATTAGTAGATATACCAAATTTTTAATCCAAACAGTAGTGGTATACGTATAATATATATATATATATATATATATATATATATATATATATATATATATATATATATATATATGTTTACCTTATGCTGAGCTCATATCCCAGTTATCTGCAAATTTGACTCACCCGTACAGAGCCACAGAAAGGCATAGATAGTGTAGTAAAGTCTTTTAAACTCTTAAAATGCAGCACTTAAATATCAGCTGTTCAGTGTAAAATACAGCAGAAATACAAATGCAGCTTAAAGGAGAGCAGAAGCCGGTCCATCACCAATTACTCCGTGGAGTTATTCAGCTGGTATATTTACACTTTTATTTTTTTATGATATATGACATTTTTTTATGATATATTACATATGTTTGTTGCGCCCTTTATTTTTTCCTTTTCATGATTATTAGTTGTACTAATTTTTAGGTGTAGCATCAGACTTATTAGAAATTTAAATTTAGCGCCGATACTCCACTTTTTTACTTCTCATTAAATGTAATGTCTATTAAAATTGCCTTATATGAAGAGGGAGAGGGGGTGGTCTATAGTATGCCTGTAAAGTAGAGCATTTTTCCTGTGTTTAGTCCCTGCACAAAATGACATTTCTAAAGGAAAAACTACTCGCGGCTATAATGAATTGTCGGGTCCCGGCAATACAGATAAAAGTCATTGAAAAAATGGCATGGAAAACCCAGAACAAAATGTAAAAAAAAATTTCCGTGGGGGTCCCCTAATTCCATACCAGGCCCTTCAGGTCTGGTATGGATATTAAGGGAAACCCTGTGCCAAATTTAAAAGAAAAATGGTGTAGAGTCCCCCTCAAAATCCATACCAGTCCCTTTAGGGCTGTTATGGGTTTTAAGGGGAACCTCGCGCCAAAATGTTAAAACAAATGGCGTGGGGTTCCCCCCAAAAATCCATACCAGACCCTTATCCAAGCACACAACCTGGTAGGCTGTAGGAAAAGAGGGGGGACGAGAGAGTGCCCACCCTCCTGAACCATACCAGGCCACATGCCCTCAACATTGGGAGGATGTCCCCATATTGATGGGGACAAGGGCCTCATTCCCACAAACCTTGCTTGGTAACGGGTACAAAAAAATAAAAATAAACGTTTCTTTAATTTCAAGTAACCCTAAAATAAAACCACAAATGTCCAAAACATTCACAGCCTAATGCCGCGTACACACGGTCGGAATTTCCAACAACAAATGTTCGATGTGAGCTTGTTGTCGGAAAATCCGACCGTGTGTATGCTCCATCGGACATTTGCTGACAGGATTTCTGACAACAAATGTTTGAGAGCTGGTTCTCAATTTTTCCGACAAAAAAATTATTGGCGGAAATGCCGACTGTGTGTACGCAATTCAACGCTAAAAATTATACGCATGTTCGGAATCAATTCGATGCATGCTCAAAATCATTGAACTTAATTTTTCTCAGCTCGTCGTAGTATTGTATGTCACTGCATTCTTGACATTCCCAATTTCCGACAACATTTGTGTGACCTTGTGTATGCAAGACAAGTTTGAGCGAACATCCGACGGGAAAAAAATCCATGGTTTTAATGTCAGAATGTATGCGGAATTACACTTCAGATTGTGAATTTTTGTTGTGGATTTCTTTTTAGCTCCCACTTTTTATGTTTTTTGTTTTCATAAGCGCACCTTCGGTAAAAGTAGCGTTCATAATGGAGATAGCGCATTCGTCACACTGTAACAGACTGGAAAGTGCGAATCGTCTCTTACCAAACTTTTACTTAACACGTAGTAACATGAGATTAGCAAAAGCAGCCCCAAGGGTTGTGCCAGTGGAATCGAACTTCCCCTTTATAGTGCCGTTGTACATGTTGTCCCTCTTAGACATAATCAGACCATACTCACTGGCCCAGATTCAGGTAGATCCGGGCAATATTTGCGTGGGCAAAGAGCAAAGATTTTTCTCTGCGCCCACGCAAATATTTCGATTTGCCCGCGATTCACGGAGCAGTAGCTCCGTAAATTGCGCGGGCGCTATGCTAATTAGCCCTGCGTAAGGGCGCCCAATGTAAATGATCCCGCCGGGGGATGGGAATCATTTAAATTAGGCGCGCTCCCGCGCCGAGCGAACAGCGCATGCTCCGTCGGGAAACTTTCCCGACGTGCATTGCGGAAAATGATGTCGCAAGGACGTCATTTGCTTCTAAGTGAACGTGAATGGCGTCCAGCGCCATTCACGAATCACTTACGTAAACGACGTGAAATTTAAATTTCACGAGCAGGAAGCGCAGCTATACTTTAGCATTGGCTGCCCCTGCTATTAGCAGGAGCAACCTTGCGCTAAAGTTGCCGTACGGAAACTCCGTACCTTGCGTGCCCAGGGCCTGCGCAACTTTTGTGAATTGGTGGTAGTATGCAATTTGCATACTATACGCCGATCACAATGGCCGCGCCCCCTAGCGGCCAACGCAAGAATGCAGCCTGAGATATGAAGGCATAAGGAGGCTTATGTCTGTCATATCTTAGGCTGCAGTCGGTGTAACGAGGTTCCTGAATCAGGAGCACTCGTTACACCGGAGCAAGTAAGCACTTGCGCCGCGCAACCTATGGTTGCGCGGGTGCAAGTGCTTCTTGAATCTGGGCCCCTGTTTTCCACAATACACTATGCACTCCGCTGCTTTGGTCAGCTTAGTGTATCTCAGGGTGACCAAGGTCTTTCCGAATCTTTGCATCCTCCTCTGTTGCATATTAGGCACACACAATTGAAGGTAAAAAAGCAGCTACCTATATATGTTCAGTGTATTTCCTCAATAATTGTCACTCACAAGACATTTTACCCAGTCTGCTTCTCCATTCACACCAATGCATTTTTTAATGCTTTTTGAAGAAAGGCGGGACATTATTTTTAACTTGGGTTCCTATGAAACACATTTGCATCAATGCATTTTTGTGCCTCTGCATTTTTGGAAAGGATCAGGGACTTTTTTAAATGCAAAACTGTGCTTTCCTGACAGACTCCATGGCAGTCTACATGTGGGTTAACCCCACCTCTTCTCCAATGCTATAGGACCCCACTCCCATAAATTTGAGCTCACCGCTAGAGACTGTGTTCCCTCAGGGGATAGCAATCAATCCATTCACATAACATCAGTGATTAGGAACAGCCTCTTCTGATGGCTTCAGTGTAGAAATCTCACCTGCCACTTCATTGCCCCGTCTCATGGGTCACGATCACAACCGATGCCAGCGGTACTGGATGGGGAGCCCTTTGCAAGTCAGGACTTGCACAGGGCAAGTGGGATGCCCGTCTTCCCAACCCGGGCTAGAACGTCCTGGAACTTTGGGCAGCCTGGTGTGCCAGTCAATATTTTACTCATCTCCTGAAAGGGGAGTCAGTTTTACTGAGAATGGACAACGCCACGTGAAGGGGCAAGGGGGCACTCAAGCCATCATGTGCTGGGCTCTGGAAAACCTGGCCAACATTTCAACAGTCTTCGTCCCTGAAGTCCAGAATGTACAAGTGGTCTTTTCGCGTGCAGACGTTCAAATGGATCCTGTCCTTGGGAGTCAATCCTGAAGTGGACCTATTTGCATCCCCCTGCAACTTCAAGATCAAGGAGTATTACAATCGGGCCTATGCAGCCAGGCCTTTGGAGTAGATGCTCTGACAGAACAGTGGTGCTTCAACATGGCATAACCCTTTCCCCCCCGCTCCCAATCATCTTCATTTTTTTTTCCGAAGACTCCAGGTTGAAGCAGTTGAAGTAGTAGTGATAGCACCTTAGTGGCTGAACAGGCCACAATTTCAGCTCCTGTCCCAGCTCAGCTTCCGGGACCCAGTGCTTCTTCCTCTCAGGTTGGATATTCTTTCTCAGGGGGAAGTCCTATCTGTTACTAAGACTAATGGTCTGGTTGAGAGGGAGAGGCTGGATTCTCCCAGGTGCACTTCATGAGTGATTTTCACCCTCATGTGGTCGAGAAAGGTGAGCATGAATGCATTTGTTGAATTCTCATCCTCTACGGGCAGATCGTTCAGATATCCAGGAGTCCAGGATGTCCTCAGCTTCATTTAACCCAGCCTAGATCTGTCTCTATCCATTAGCTCCCTCAGGGTCCAAGTCTCAGCCTTTTCGGCCTTCTCAGGAACATCATGGGCCATTCATCCTCTAATCCGGCAGTTTTTCCTCTGGGCCACAAGACCCAGGCCCCAAAGAAGACCAAGATTTCCCAAATGGGATCTTCCCCTTGTTCTTGACTCACTGACTGGCCTCAGTACCTCAGGATCTGCTCCGCTTTCAGTCAAAGACCTTTCTGCGAAAGTTGCTTATCTAGTTACCATCACTTTGGCCATAAGGGTTTCTGAGATTTGGTCCTTGGGTCATGAAGAACCATTCCTGACTTTCTTCCTGGACCGGGTGGTCCTCATCCCTATGCTTGGCTCAAATCCGAAAGTCACTTCCGTGTTCCATGAGAACCAATAAATTGTCCTACCTACATTTAGGACCCCGGGGACCAAAGTTCATCCTCTGGATGTAGGCAAAACACTGTAGGCAATACCTGCAAGTTACTTCCTCCTTTAGACGCTCTGACTACCTGTTTGTCTTACACTCTGGCAAGAAAAGAGCGAAGTGAGCTTCAACCAGAACAATTGCAGAAATGCAACGTAATTTGCATTTCTAATCTGCTCAACAACAAATTTTCCAAAAAAAAGCATAAAACACACAACAAAAACATGCCAAATCATGGTAAAAGTGAAAAAAAAAACACAAAAAGCACCACAGAAACATTCAAAAGCAAACTGCATAGGTGTGAATGAAGCCTTAAAAAGTGTGTGTATACTGTATATGTTTTTATATTCAAATCCAACTCAGCCCAATAAAATCTGTATCACATTAGAGTTCAGACATATTCACATTTACTGTAGACTTTTTTTGTGTAACATAGAACTGAAATGGAACCTTTTAATAAAAATCTTGCACGCTTTCTATCAAGAGTGCAACAGCAACTTAAATTTTTGAACTAGTTAACATCTGTATACTGTATATGAGAAGAATGATCAAATTTAGTGTTTTCAGATTTTTCAACTAGCTTGCCCCAAGGTCTGATTTACTACTACACAGTCTCAGAACAAGCTGCTGCTTAAACATTATGCAAACAACCAGTACAGTAAGTCTATTTTCCTTTCGTCCTGGTAAAAAAAATCCTTCATTGAGGGATGAATGCATAACACATAAAATGGAAAGTAAGGTTGATGATAAGAGAAGCAATAGTGGCTGTTTTCATTGTACATTTTCAGCTGAGTTATGCAAATCGACCTCTGCAATGGTATTTGTTTGAAAAAGAGAGTTTTAAATTGGTGCTATTGACCTTCACTTAAATGACATTCGAACGTCAAGCGGAGTGTTGCAGTGGAAATGCGGCTGTTGTCTGCAGGTGGCAATTGATGAAGAGATTGACTGACACTTTACTCGGCAACTCATTTTTGCTCTTAATTTGTGCAGGGGGAAAGGTTTATCCTCTTAAAAGATTTGAAATAAACCAGAGAGCACTGTTGATAAATAATCTTTTATCAGATCAATCTAAAATATAATGTAAAGATGCCAGGAGTAACATTACATCCAGAAAGCAAAACAATACAAATTTTATGTGCATAAATGCAGTTATACATTGGTAATTTTACAGCACTTTGTATGCTTTAAGAGAATATAACAAATATTACCAAAAATTACACTGACTATACAATATTTTAACAACATAACATGACACTTGCATTAGAGATAAATTGAACATGTTATGTATGCAAGATGCCCACAGGACACTCAGAACAATGATCTCTGTCTGCAAGATGCAGCTCAATGCATGTCTGAAAGGGTACTTTAGAATCACAGTAAGGCCTCGTACACACGACCGAGTTTCTCGGCAAAAACCAGCAAGAAGCTTGCTGGTTTTTTTTTTTGCCGAGGAAACCGGTCGTGTGTACACTTTTCAACGAGGAAACCGCCGAAGATCTCGTCCGGCCAAAAAGAAAGCATGTCTTCTTTTTTTGATTGATTGATTTGCGCAAAAGATGTAGCATCTACAAAATAGGGGATAGGTTTATGGAATTTTTATTATTTATTTTGTTTACTAGTATTGGCAGTGATCAGTGAGGCAGCAGACAGATCAGACACCTAACTGACATTGACACATTTTTTGGGAATCAGTGACATTATTACAGTGATCAGTGCTAAAAATATGCACTAACATTGTACTAATGGCAGGGAAAGGGTTAACATCTGGGGCGATCAAGGGGTTAACCGTGTTCCCTCAGTGTGTTTCTAACTGTATGGGGGATTGGCTGCCTAGGACAACACACAGATCCATCTTTCTGCATAGCAGAAAGACAGGATCTCTGTGTGATCCCCTGTCTGAATGGAAATCTGCCTTGTTTACTATGGCAGATCCCAGTTCTGTCACTGCGGAGAATGATCGCTGGTGGCCGGTGGACACAGAGTCCGCTGGACCCGCTGATTGGCTCCCCCACTGGCCAATTGGTGCACATGACCACAGATCGCCACATGAGCCCACGTACAGCTATGGCAATTTGCGCAGCCGAGCCAACCTGGTATACTGTTTGGCAAGTGGTAAATAATAGTGGTCATACAGCTCTTTCTTTTCATTGCCTATGCATTTGCCCAGGATACAAAATATTTTAATTGCGCAAAATGTGATTTATCTATGTATACCACATCTTTTAATTCACATACCTGAATTAGGGTTTAGCTTATGCTGGAAATCCTGAATTATACATGTATGTCCACAGGTATAATATTTTATGATAGTTATCTTTGTTTATTATTATCATATCATGAACAGCTGGACTTGTTTGCGATTAAGTGCTGATCAGAAAAATACTTGAAGATATTCTTAGACACACAACTTAAAAATTAAACCCTTTAGCATTAACCTCCCTGGCGGTATGATTCTTTCAGAAAAAAGGTGCTGAAAGCGGTACCATTATTTGCAAGAAAATTTGGTGTTTTATATTGTAGGCCTGTAATTCTTAGGAATAACTCACTTAAATCTGACCAAACCAGAGTCTAATAGGCATCCCGGGTATGACATTTTTTTAAAAACAAAATCATAAATTATACTATAATAAATAACTGTAAATAATTATAACAAATAATAATATAATTATAATAAAAAATATTCAATAATGTAATCAACTCAAAATCACTGAAATTTGCTCAGTTGCAGAATTGTCGCTGTCATTATTTTTTTTTTTTATGACGAATTTCCCCACAAATCGCTATCGCACAATTCTGCAAGTGATTATAATTTATTATCGCTGTTTTCTAGCTGATCTAAAACCATTTTTGACATAAAAAGACACTTTTGGTTGCTATGGACAATCTACAGTTTGCAGGGAGAAAGAAAGGTTTTTATTATATAAAAGAACATGTAGGGCACTGGGCAGACCACTAGGGACAAGGGGGGTGTGTATTTTTTACATACAGTACTGTAATCTATAAGATTACAGTAAACTGTATGTATAGTGTTTGTTTACGTTTTTGAATTTGGCGCCGTTCTCCGCTCCCGTGCGTCGTAACGTCGCAGGGAACGGAGATCGGCGGCACAGGAGGACGCTGTGTGAATCGAGCGAGCACCCGCTCGCTCACACAGCGCGGTGGCATCGCTGGATCCAGGGACAAGGTAAGTAAACCAAGCCTGTGGATCTAGCGAGGCAAGCCCGAGTCTGACTCGGAGTTACCGATCGCAGCACAGAAATCTAACCCCGAGTCAGACTCGGGAACACCGCCAGGGGGGTTAAATTCCTCTATCTTTCTTCACTTCTCAGTTGTTTTCTTTTAAAGCCTCATGTGTAGATGTGTACAGTATAAATAACTGTATGTGAAATATTAATGCGCTATCAGAAGTGCTAACGATTAAAATAGTATAAAAGTAAAAAATAAATAAAATCAAGGTGTATATAGCTGCTGAACTTTTAGAGTGTCGCCAGCACCAGTAAATATGTATATAATAAAGTGAAGCAGCGCTAGATACTGTGACCAATACACAAGTAATAACAAGTAATAACAAGTGCTAATATATATTGTGAATATAGATAAATAAATATTAATCTATAATTTTTAATATATAATATAATCTATAATTAATTAATAATTATTAATAATAATTATCTATAATTATTATTATATAATTATTATTATATAATCAAAAATTATGTGCAAAAGTGCAATCAGATAGCTTAATATATATATATATATATATATATATATATATATATATATATATATATATATATATATATATATATAGTCCAATAGTAGTAAGTGCATCAAAAAAACACAATGAATTTGTCGCTTCACATTATGTAAAAAAGTGCAAAAAGTCACGTGCAAAAAGCAGAGGGCGAAATGGAAGGGAAAAAGTGTCCAAGTGTAAATCAGCAGGATGAGATATGATGATAGCCTGTAGACAACCTTCCACAATCCACACCCAGTGTGTTCTAGCCTCTCACCTCAAGGATAGACCCCAATGGGTCTAGTCATGCATCAAAGATCCCGATAAGCTGTGCTGTCTTCCTCCTCAAATGGAAATATCATGACAGGACAAAGAATCATTGCAGACTCAAGCAAATTTTCCCATAAGAACCAGGCTCCACGACCTACTCTTCTGATGTTATTCCAATACTATCTCCAGATCCAGGGAATTATATACAGGAATGAAGAGCCTTCATAGTGTAGTAATTTGTTAAAAAAATGTAGGTTTCTTTTTTATAAATAATAAAACAGTTAAAAATAACTGTTATGTAGGAGCCGGGTGATGTTACCTCCGGTTAAGGCCGTGACCGGAAGTCCTTTTGTAGGGAGGAGCCGGGTGACGTTACTTCCGGTTACAGCCGTGACTGGAAGTCCTTTTGTTTGACACTTTGTTTGCTTTGCTGCTGGCTTTTGCCATTTTTAACTGTTATATTATTTTATTTTTTTAAATAAACCTACGATTTTTTTTAACAAATTACTACACTATGGAAGCTCTTCTTTCCTGTATTTAATTCCTTGGATCTGGAGATAATTGCTTTATAGGAAGTTGTTGTTGTGATGTGTGCCAAAGATGATTTTCTATTATTATTTACATGAAATCACACTGCATTCTCTTTAGCTTAATTTTTTAGTATCAGCAATATTTAAGTTGCTTTTTAGATAAATAAAACTTCAAAACATAAATATAGGTGATTCGCAGGGTATTTGAGAAAGAAAATCAAAGTATAAAATTGAAATAAACTATTTATTTGCCCCATTGAATCCCCAAAAGATTGGGCCCTGTTTTTTAATCATAATAAATTTATCATTGCTGTAAAACTTTTTCTGTCTATAATTCAGCACAGCATTTTAGCACAGATTTAGTTACGAGCCAACTCACATTACATAACCAGCACTGCTTATTTTATGGTGCTGTAATGAAAAGTTGGCAAAGCCCAGTATTTTTTCCTTATTCTTATATAATTTAAGTGCAGGGGATGTGCTCCAGTAGTTCCCTTTTGACAGGTTTGTTAGCCACTGATGCTCATAAGTCAAGACATTTTATTTTATTATACTCAGTTTGTATTAACCATTCTTTTTTAAAGCTTTGATAAAAAAAAATTCCAATTTAAAACATCATAGAACTTTGAAACATCAAACAAGTGGCCACTGCCCCACCTATAACAAGTCTTTGTAGCAAGGAGCACTGGAAATGTGACATATGTCAATCAAATACAAAGAGATTTTAAAGCTCCAACCAGTCAGTGACCAACCAAATTGACCTGTCTTAAAGTATGTGTTAAGAACAGGGGTTTAGTCTGCACACATTTGCAAATACAGTTGAACCTCGGATTACAAGAAAAATCCGTTCCAGGAGTATGCTCGTAATCCAAAGTATTCGCATATCAGCGAGTTTTCCCATTGAAGTCAATAAAAATGAAAATTATTTGTTCCGCATTGACTTCAATGGGATGCAATACCGAAAGCGGCCAGAGGTGGGGGGCGCCAGAGAGTGACTTAAGCGGTCGAAAAGACCCGAGGACACTTAGGCTCGGCTACTGCGCCCCCCTACCTCAGACCAAATGAGGTACTGCAGGCCTATTTTTAGCTCTGCTCGGGTCCTGCGCCCCTGTACTTCAGGCCAAATGAGGTACTGCAGGCCTATTTAGCTTGAATTCTGCTTGTCTTGCGAGTCAACACTTGCAAACCGAGTCAGAATTAAAAAAAAAAAGTTGCTCGCAAATCAAAACGCTCTCAAACCAAGTTACTCTTAAACTGAGGTTCCACTGTACACGTGTAAGCTACATGCCCCATCAAGGCACCCTGTTTTCTGTAGTCCCTAACTAACTTCTGAGAGTCTCCACAATGAGAGCACATGTATTTTAATGGATAGACAGAGGGCAGGTGAGCCTGGAAGGAGCCCACCCCTCCTTAACCTGCCTGGCGGTATTCCCGAGTCTGACTCGGGGTTAGATTTTCATGCTGCGAGCGGTAACCCCCGAGTCAGACTCGGGCTCGCCTCGCTGGATCCACAGGCACTGTTTACTTACCTTGTCCCTGGATCCAGCGATGCCACCGCGCTGTGTGAGCGAGCGGGACCTCGCTGAATTCACACAGCGTCCTCCTGTGCCGCCGATCTCCGTTCCCTGCGACGTTACGATGCACGGGAGCGGAGAACGGCGCCAAATTCAAAAACTTAAATAAACACATTACATACAGTATACTGTAATCTCATAGATTACAGTACTGTATGTAAAAAATACACACCCCCTGTCCCTAGTGGTCTGCCCAGTGTCCTACATGCACTTTTATATAATAAAAACTTTTCTTTCTGCCTGCAAACTGTAGATTGTCCATAGCAACCAAAAGTGTCCCTTTATGTCAAAAATAGTTTTAGAGCAGCTAAAAAACAGCGATAATAAATTATAATCACTTGCAGAATTGTGCGATAGCGATTTGTGGGGAAATTCGTCATAAAAAAATAAAAGTAATGACAGCAACAATTCTGCAACTGAGCACATTTCAGTGATTTTGATTTGATTACATTATTGAATATTTTTTATTATAATTATATTATTACTTGTTATTATTATTTATAATTATTTATTATATTATAATTTATAATTTTGTTTTAAAAAAAATGTCATACCTGGGATGCCTATTAGAATCTTGTTCGGTCAGATTTAAGTGAGTTATTTCTAAGAATTACAGGCCTACAATATAAAACGCCAAATTTCCTTGCAAATAATGGTACCGCTTTCAGCATCTTTTTTCTGAAAGAATCATACCGCCAGTGAGGTTAAAGGTACAGGAGCACACTGAACACCCAGCATATAGCACAATGACAATGCTATGTGCAGAAACGTCACTATGATCTTTTCCTAACAAACATATTGTATATATTAAACGTTATATAATTTACATTATATTACAGCATTGTATTGTGTTGCTTCATAATTTTTCTTGTCTGTTGCAATCAACATGTAAACGTCATGTATATAGTGCAGTTTATATTTATACTAATGGAAACAGGACAAATTGTACCATCTAATGGCATCTGTTGTCATTTCTGGTATCAGTGTAATCTCTGTGCTATAGTGCTGAACAAAAGCCATCATCTACATTATTCATGATGTCCTCATCAACCTTGTCATTGTTTCCTGTGCATTCTATTGCTTGTTCAAGAATAACTAGTTCTTGCAGCACTATGTCCTCTTCAGTCCACTTTGGCTCTAATCTCTGTTTTATTATCATACGGGCATGACCATCTGTTAGATCCACAGATTCTGAATATTTGTGAATACATGTTAAACCAGGTATGAATACAAAGCACAGCTGTTTATCACAAGCAGCACATATAAAAAGGTGCCAAACAAAAACGAAGAAAAGCAAAAGGTTTTCTGCATTACATATTATGTAACACTGGATATGAAAAGCACTAATATTTAGGAGATTATGGGATTAATTTACTAAAGTTAAAATTCACTTTGCTATGTGAATAAGGTAAATCTTTGATTACTTTGGTCATCCAATCATATGCAAGCAAAAATCATAGTCAACAAAAGATAAATATTACATTGTAGGCTCTTAACCCTG
This sequence comes from Rana temporaria, assembly GCF_905171775.1. Lineage (NCBI taxonomy): Eukaryota > Metazoa > Chordata > Amphibia > Anura > Ranidae > Rana > Rana temporaria. Next base: position 276,340,239 of record NC_053491.1, read on the forward strand.
GGCTACCATCAGCAAGCAGGTTCCCTGTAGTTGTCAGCCACTAGAGCTGTCTCTATAACAGCTTCAAAGAAGAAGAGAGTTCCCCACTGCTCACCAAAAGCTCCAAAACTGTTTAATTCATCCCTATTACTAGGATCCTTACAGAATGAAAAGCATAAAGCCCTGTTCATCGGACAAACCGATCGTGTGTGGGCCCCATCTGTCTTTTTCCCATCGGTGAAAAAAAAATAGAACATGTTTTAAATTTTTCCTATGGATAAAAAAAACTATAGAAAAAAACAATCGTCTGTGTGGAAGTCCATCGGACAAAAATCAACACATGCTCAGAATCAAGTTGACGCATGCTCGGAAGTATTGAACATAATTTTTCTCAGCACATAGTAGTGTTTTACTTCACCGCGTTTTGGCACGGTCAAATATTTGACTGATGGTGTGTAGGCAAGACTGATGAAAGTCAGCTTCATCGGATATCCGACGAAAAAATCCATCGGATTAGATTCCATCAGATATCCGATCGTGTGTACGCGGCTTTAGTGTGTTTTGGATGGACATATCTGTTTGTTTGCTGGATTACTAAACAGTTTTCAGGCTTTTAATATGGCACGCTTTTACTATTTATTCCTGGGAGCTGTTACAGAAGTTTTTTTTTTTTTTTTACTTTAATTTTACTTGCTTGCAACCAGATATTCTTTTCAAAGTAAACCTTTACCACATTCACTAAGCCAAGGAAAAATCACCTTTACAATATTAACTCTCCACATTTTGCCCCAGGGACATATACCTTGTTCTATGTTTATATGAGTTACTTTACTGTAAAGCTGTACCCTCTATTAAAGCAGAAAACAGCTATACTGATACCAGTACATAGCATAGTGTTGAATGTTTTGCTATTAAGAAATGCTTTTTTTCATATTAACTACAGTATATTTTTTCGGACACACTTTCATGGGATTTACCTTCTTCAGGGTCATGTCCATCCGGCAAACTGAGACACTATGAGGCTGATGTACTAAAGGATTTGAGAATATTCACAGAATGAATTTTGATAAATAAAGTAAATATTCACACATCATGTGCAGATTAATTAAGTAAACGGGAACTTTGTATTTCTACATGACTGAATAATTTAGGTAAATCTTCACACAATTTATTGTGTGAACATTCTTATTTTTTTTTTGTAAATTAGCCTCTGTATCTGTTAAAAGCAAGCATTACCAAATGCTGCACTATTTATTAGTAGAGGTAGTGCATGTTTTACCATTTATATATGGAAAAAGAAAATGGGAGAGCTGCCCCTTAAATGTCCATTTACTGTGTAAACACTAGCTATGGAACCACAATTAACTCTACATGCTCTATAACAGCATTTTTTTTGATTTACTGTATGGAAATTGTGAGTGCCTATTATGCTTATCTGGTCAATGGGCATGAGTGACTATATTTTAACAAGAGTTATGCCGCGTACACACAACCGTTTTTAATGTCATGGAAAAAACAAAGTTTTTCTCGACGTGATTCTTGTCAAGTCTGCCTTGCACACGATCGTGAAAAAAAAAATGCTCGAGCAAAGTATGGTGACGTACAACGCGTACGTCTGCACTATAAAGGGGAAGTTAAAGTTTGGTGAGAGACGATTCGCGCTTTTCAGTCTTAATGCTTTTCAGTCTGTTACAGTGTGACGAATGTGCTATCTCCATTACAAATGCTAGTTTTACCAGAACGAGTGCTCCCCTCTCATAACTTGCTTCTGAGCATGCACATTTTTTCCTGTCGTTAAAACCTACACAACCGATTTTCGTGATGTGAAAAACGACGATGTGGAAAAGGACGAGAAAAATTAGAGCATGTTCTAAATTTTTAATGGCCATTTTTCACGACGCTAAAACTGCTCTGGAGCCTACACACGGTGGTTTTTAATGACCAATTTAAAAAATTGCATTTTTCTCGTCATGAAAAATGGTCGTGTGTATGCGGCATAAGGGGAAAACTAGCAGGGGGTAAATAGGCCATCAATAGGAAAGCAGGACATTAGCAGGACATTGGCACATGTCAAAACAAAATAGTTAAATTATAGCACAGTTCAAAAGTAACATTTAAACCCTATCTTTTATATGGTTTTATGTTTTGTAATAAAGATGTAATTGATTGATAAATTGATTTGATATATTATTTGTTTTTTATATTTTATATTTGGTGGCAGGAAAGTCCCATACACTCATGATACAATTTGTCATCATGAAGCAGTAGATCATTATGGCAGTAATATGTTGCTGCAGAGAAAATCAGGACACATATGTATCAACTCTGCCCTAGATAAAGATGGCTACTTAAAACTCAAAAATACTTGAAAAAATGCCATACTTCTACTACAGGTTCATGAAGCTACTACTGCCCCAGAGAAGTGTCGATAAAGAGTGATCTCTACAGTCCAGAGGTTTAACCAGTTACTGCCCAGTCTTTAGCAAAATGATCGCCAGGCAGAACTTTTATTGATCTGGGTGGCCATCATAGGATGTCCTCTCGGATCGTGCCTCACACGATGCCCCACGCAATCTGTCACCAGATGTGTTCATCAGACACATCCGATGATTGATCAGTGTTCTGGCTTGCTATTAGTACCATGTGATCGCTGTGACCACTCATAGCAGATCACATGACAATTGTAAACATTAAATGGCTCCCATTCATAACAACCATTGTGTACAATTGCGTTGCTAGCTGTGAGAGATCACATGGTGCAGATGGTGGAAATCATAGCCCTTCTGTACTATGTGATTAGCTGCAACCAATCAAAGCTAACTACAACACAAAACAAACTGAATGAATCAATTTCATCCAGTAAAATGCTTGCTTATAGCAATGAAATCACTGTTATAAGCAACTATAATGTATAAAAGAATCCTGATCACTAATGCCGCGTACACACAACCGTTTTTCATGACAAGAATTTTTTTGTTTTAATGTCATTAAAAACTATCGTGTGTGGGCTCCAGAGCATTTTTCGCAACGTGAAAAATGGGCATTAAAAATTTAGAACATGCTCTAAATTTTCACGTCATTTTTCACGTTGTCGTTTTTCACGTCGACGGGAGTCTCAATTTCCTCGTCGTGTTCCTCGTCTGGCTGGTTTTCGACGAGAAACTTGAGCGTGTGTATGCTAAGAAACCCGCGCATGCTCAGAATAAAGTATGAGACGGGAGTAAAAGTAGCATTTGTAATGGAGATAACACATTTTTCACGCTGTAACAGACTGAAAAAAATGCAAATCGTTTCCTACCAAACTTTTACTTAACACACAGTAACATGAGATTAGCAAAAACAGCCCCAAGGGTTTTGCCGGTGGAATCGAACTTCCCCTGCCATTGTATGTGTTGTACGTCACCGCGTTTGAGAACGAGGAGATTTTATCTTGACCGTGTGTATGCAAAGCAAGCTTGTCGAGTTCCTCGACAAGCCTAACAAGGAATTAGTCGAGGAAAGCGATGTGTCTTTTCCGACAAGTTCCTTGGTCGTGTATGTGAGGCCTAACAGACTGAAAAGCACGAAGACTGAAAAGCGCTAATCGTCTCTCACCAAACTTTTACTAACACAAAATCAGCAAAAGCAGCCCCAAGGGTGGCACCATCCGAATGGAACTTCCCCTTTATAGTGCCGTCGTACGTGTTGTACGTCACCGCGCTTTGCTCGAACATTTTTTTTTTCACGATCGCGTGTATGCGAGGCAGGCTGAACAAGAATCGGGTTGAAAAAAAAATGTTTTTTTTTTCTAGACCATAAAAAATGGTTGTGTGTACGCGGCATAAGAGTAGTACAATGTTATTTTATAATGGAATTCATATAGTTCCCTTTCTTTATCTTCCCAAGGGGATTAAAGTGCCAACAACAAATTATTCTGGTTGTTGATTTTGCCAGGAGATCTCTACAGGTCAATACATTTTTTTCAGAAAATATTTGCAAATATTTACACCACGGTCACATATTTCTTTCTTTGGCTGAACCTGGAAATGTTCTGTCAGTGTAAATGCCTGCTTGCTAAAGCACAGGTAATTAACTGATGCTGTGTTGCAGTAAACTTCACAATATCTGTATTCAATCTTCAATCCTTAAACTCTGCTCTGTAACCTTCTAAGATTGTTTCATTTATAATTGATCTCAGCATGTATGTAAGTAAATTACTTTTTACCCTTCCTAAAAGCATCTGCTGTACTATACCACTAATCTGTACCTCTGCCCGCAGCTCTTTAAATAGGCCATTAAGAGAACATATCCAACAGAAACAGACTGTCCTGTTGGACCAACATAACAGATGCTGGGAAATACCAACATTTACTAATGTTATTTGGATGGAGTTTTTGAAAGTGATTTTGTGTAAAAATAGGCTGTTTGGAAAGGGATAATGTAAAACCAAATCACATCCTGAGTTAAAAATGGTTGGGGAAAACATTAGCAGCCACTTAAATACTTTTCTTACAAGGTCCTACCAAAGTAAGTGTTAATGTGAGGGATGGGGATAGATCACTGGAGGATGCTGCATTCTTATCCAAAGAAATTCAGTGTATAGCGATCTCCAGCATAGTTATGGCGCAATTAAGGCATATTCACACATTAGTAATGTTGGAATGTCCACAGAATGTTGGGAAAGCATCCAGTCTCACAATATGCCTCCCCAACCTAGCTAATTGGATATAGCTACCTGCTTTGCTGAAGTGAATCCAAACTATGCTCTAGCAGTTCAAACACTTACTCACAGTGCTGATGCCTTTGCCACATTTCCCGAGTTGTAAAATATAGCAACATAGTATTTCTGTTTCACACTCATATAGCTACATGTTTTTTGTTTAGCTTTTGTCAAATTATTGAATTAGCTTTAACTTTTTTTGTCAATACCCTACAATTTAATTAGGTACAGAGTAAAAGCAGAAGGAAAGTCTGTTGTGGTGGATAAGTAACAAACATAAAATAACCAAACATATAAATCAATCATGTGAAATAGGTCCCAATAGATGATAAATCTCGTTGGTGTCAACATCCGAGACAAACAGCACCACAGTGAACGTTATAACATCCGTGAGAACCGCCACCACATGGAAAGCCTCTTACCAGAGTGACAGGTATAAACAGCATTAAAAAGGTATGGTCTTTGTCCGTGGGTTAAAACACAGGATCCAGATGCCCCAGGAATGAATCGTCCAAACGTGGGATCGCTATCTCCTTCACAAATGTGGTCCATGGTTCATAGATAACAGAAAACAGACCATAGCATAATACCGTTTTTAACCGTTTATTTTTTTTAAAATAGTTGTACTTACAAACATAGATTACATAAAAGAATGTAAAAAAATGCCGGCCGGCACAATAGGAGCCCTTCTTCCTTCACATCGAACGCGGTGACGTCACTGCACGCCGGCACAATCATGCAAGAATTATATTGTCTCTGACACCTGACTTATATATCTCAGAGTTTCCTGGAAATGATACAGAGTGTACACTGACATGAGCCACAAGTAGTGTACGCTTTAGAAGAGACTTCATGTTCCTTCTGCCAAAAAAACTTTTCAAATGGTTTAATTTTTTAGGTGTTGCTCCATTTTAGTATGTCACTGAGGGGAAAGATACTAAGAATGCTTGCAACTACAGTATAATTTCTTACTGAGTCATTTTTTTTCATCTTATATATAGGTGTGCATTAAATATACTCAAATAAATACACAAAACTTTAGACATTGACATGTTAGGTTGGATAGATTGGAAAATGGTTAGAACTTATGTTCAGTTTCTATGTCTTGATTGTTAATATTTGTCTATCTTTGATGTCAGAAAGTGAGAACAGTATTTTCCTCAATGACATAAACAGCCATAAAAACTCATGTTGGCAGACTGCATGAGGGTCGTCAAAAGCTATTTTAGTTTTCTGGGCTTTTGTTATTATAGACTGCTGTGAATTTGAACAAAGTATTACGACTGCCTATTGCTTAAGAAAAAATTAAAACATGTGCCCCCCCCCAAAAGCACCGATTTATGTGCCATCTTACTGCTCTCTTATGGGGGACATTTTGGTGGTCGTTCTTTCCCGGAGGACTAGTTTTAGGGCTCTCTTGGGCACCTAACCAGTTCACACTATGTGCGGGTAAATTATATATATATATAAAAAAAAAATCCACACATATTTTGTATTAGTATTAATTCAAGATTCAAAGCCTTGGTGAGCGTAGGTAAAGCCTCTGTGTCATTGTGTGAATATTAGGTTACAACTTTGATAAAAAAAAGTAACCACTTCACGACCGTGTTATAGACAATTGTGCGGTTGTGCGACACTGTTCCCAAACAAAATTGATGTCCGTTTTTTTTTTACACAAATAGAGCTTTCTTTTGGTGGTATTTGCTCATGGTTTCTATTTGTTGCGCTATAAAAAAACCAAAGAGCAACAATTTGGAAAAAAAATATTGTTTTTACTTCTTGCTATAATACATAGCCAAAAGAAAGAAAAAAAACATTAATTCATCAGTTTAGGCCAATATATAACATTATAATAGGCATATTGATTGGTTTGCACAATAATTATTGTGTCTACAAACTATGGGATAGATTTAGGGACTTTTATTTTTATTTATTGTTTTTACCAGTAATGGCAGTGATCTGCAATTTTTAGCAGGGCTGCGACATTGCAGCAGACAAATCTGATCCCAAATGACACTTTTTGGGGATCAGTGACATTATTACATTGATCGGTGTTATAAAAGTCTACTGATCAATGTAAAAATGACACTGGCAGAGAAGGGGTTAACACTAGGGGGCGATCAAGGGGTTAAGTGTGTTCCCTAGGAGTGTTCTAACTGATGGAATCACTGGGACATGATACAGATCACTGTTCTGGGAACAGAAGATCTGACATGTTCCCTGTCAGAATGGGGATCCACTTGTTTACACTGGCAGATCCCCATTCTGCCTCTGTACTAGGCAATCTCGGGTCACCAAGGAACATCGAGTCTGCCCGACCCACAGGCACGCTCCCACAGCATGCAGAGAGAGCATGCCACCTGCAACTACGTGAGCCGATGTGCAGCTACGGTGATTCACGCAGGAGAGCCAATCTGCCACGTATAACAACGGCAGCTGGCCAGCAAGAGGTTAATTAAAGATCCTGCCATTGACACTACTTCATGTTGCAGGCTGACAACCCAAAGCTTCTAGCTTGCAATTAACAGCTGAGTTATCAGTCTGTCGTGTGTGATTCTTGGCAGGATCTCTGGGTAAGGAACTTTGCAATAAAGTCACAAGTTTTTTTTTTTGCTTAACCACTTTCTTCCCACGATATAACCAAAAGACAGCTACAGCATGAGCTTTCTTTGCTTGATTGTGCTGCCCGTGTGCCCCCTGTGGCATGCAGGTGGCATGCTCTGTGATCGGGGTATCACAGTGGCCCTTTACTACATGATCAGCTGTGTCCAATGACAGTTTATCACAGATGTAAATACAACAGCATGAGGAGAGAAGAAGAAGAGCCAATAACCGGATTGTGTTAAAGGGACATTGTGCTGATTATCAGTGCAGTCCCAACAGTGCCTCCCAGTGCTGCCAATTAGTGCACACCAGTGCATCCTCATCAGTGCCACCTATCAGTTCTGCCTACCAGTGCCCATCAGTGCCCCCTATAAGAGCAGCCTCATCAGTGTGGCCTTATGAGTGCAGGAGAAAAAAAAACAGTGGTGATTAATTACCACCAAAATAAAGCTCTATTTGTGTGAACAAAAAGTGATAACAATTTTATAAGGGTACAGTATTGCATGATTGCACAATTGTCAGTCAAAATGTGAGATCGCTAAAAGCTGAAAATTTGCCTGAACAGGAAGGGGGTAAAGATGCCCAGTAGGCAAGTGGTTAACTCGGGCATGTTCATAAACTTACTTAAAAACAGATTTACATATACTTTGTGTGTTCTTTTCACACTAAAGCCTTGCATGACCTAAAAGATAATCTTAATAATAGGAATTTACTACAGTCCTTTCTACAGTGTTTCTTTGCTGTATGTGTTGTCCGTAACTAAAATGTGTTTTTTTTTCTCTGCGCCACATCAGATAAGCATTAAAAATAGTATTTGTCAGTCAAATTTTCTTTACAAAATGTCCTATCTAATCAATCATCTCCTCACAAAGCACAATAAATAGAAACCATGCCAATAACACATTACTGTATGTTAGGAGTAAACAGAGCACCTATGAAAATTAACATGAAATTTCCATTTTAATTATTGGATTTGAATCATTCTTAGAATTGTTATAATGCAAATGAAATTCCCCATTGTTTTCCTTTATTGCGTTTGCTACTGTTGTTTCTTAAGTAGAGTACACATTTCCATTTCATGCTGCGTTATAACATGTTTTATAGAATGACTATGAGAGAACCAATCATAGACAAGCGGTTAACTCTTCCCCTGCTGCTCATTTTGCCTCAACACATTTGTAATTGGATTGTAAGCTCTATGGGATTGGGAACATTGTGTCTAGTCATTTTATTACTATCATGTTTTCATGCATGTTATCTGTAAATATGTATATTGTGAACAGTTCTAATAGTAAATTGTATTTAAGGATGTAAAATCAATCCCTTTCTTTGTTGTTTATGTAGAAATACAGGTGGATACACATATTATTTATGTAGCACAGAAACTGTCCTCAGTGCCTTACAAAACAACATTTATAGAGGAGCATACAGTGTTAAAGTCCCTACTATAATCATACAGCCACACACTCACACATACTGATCGGTTAATTAACTTCTCACAAACTGGCCCTGGAGTGCATGTACAGGTGATTATAATGCATGATTCCTCCAGGTAAATTATTATTTAAACCCACATGGAACAAACACTGGTGGCAAAAAATAAATATAGTCAAATACAAATTAACATACCAGTATCTAAATGTCTTGCGAAAGTTGAGTACTGTCCGGGAACCTTTTTTTTTTTAAGTGCACTGGCAATACATTTTCAGTACAAGCTTTCCTGGGTATACCCTCTTTTTCTCAGTCCATGCACTTATATGCTATAAGCATGGTATTCTTGTGAGAGGAAACATGAGTGTACTAAAGGGTAGGGGCCTGAATGGAATCTTATCCAGAGCTAGCTATCTGCATCTAGTGCTAACCCTTCTATAAAGTGCAAAAACTAGTTCAGACAACATCTAAATGTTTGAATGGGATTAAACAAAATGCTATGTTGCGAACCTGACATTGACTTTAGTGAATGTTGCACATACAGTAGATAATTGCCTTTACAATTATTGTTTAACTTTTACACATTCACATAACAAATTTGCAAATATGCCAAGCAAAGGCTGACATATTCACTATAAGCAGGCATGTTGTAATAGCCAGGTGCTAAAGTTAAGTATCAAATTTGCTCACAGCCAAATGGGGGTTACAAAAGCAAAGGATGGATAACCTTATCATGGAACAAAAAAAGCATAAGTGCTATGTAAAGAACTCTATGGAGGGCTTAGAACTGGTTCAGGTAGTAGGAGGGATGGGTTTGCAATTGAAAACATGACTGATGTCAGGTAGACATGTGCACACTGAAATATTTTGTTTTGGAATTTCATTTCCGTCCGAAACATACATTTATTTAGTTACTCCCAAAATTTGTTTTTATTTATTTTGTTTTGTTAAAAAAAATTGGGCTGAAAATCCAAATTAATTAAGGTTGAATCTGTCATTGAAGGCTTATGGTGTCTGTCGAATGTTCTAAGAAGATTCGACGGAGCGGCTAAATTGTACGATGCTGCAATCGTACATTTCTGGTCGAATGTTCCCGCCTACAAGCTATAGGAGAATTCTAATGTTGTATGACACTAGTAATAATTACATTTATAAATTATTATTAATAGTCAACCAACATTTAAATTCGTCTATAGCCTATGGGCTGAGCATTTGACCGGAAATGTATGATTGCGACATCGTACAGTTTAGCTGCTTGTCGAATCTTCTTAGAACTTTCGACAGACACCATAAGCCTTCAATGACAGATTTAACGTTTGTATGTTTTTCGCTGCTTCATCGAATCTTTGCCGTTCATGTCGAATGGTCTAACCCAACACTGTCTCTATAATGTAAAATCATTTCTTCTCTATGTAGAATAATCTTGGACTAACAGAGGTAAGGTTAGGCACATTCGACCGCAGATTTGATAGACACAGATTGCTGTTGTCAGCGTCATGTCGGATCTCCTATCTATATTGAACTGTTGTAGCAACGAAAATGAAAATAAAGCATTTTTTTATGTCAGATTCTGCGCGTTTGTTTTCATTTGTTAAAACGATAACGAATCCACATGTCTAATGTCAGACCATGCTGGGGATAGTCCTAGCCACACACTGTTCCTACTACCCTCCTGTCTGGATATCTCTGCATGTTACAAAATATTTGAACTGCTTGCATGTAAGTACACACTACTGTTCCTCCATTTACATAGAAGTTGTTCTGTGGAGTATCCCTTCTAATAAGGAACATGACCCACCAAAGGGGGTAATACTGAGATTCTGTTAGGGGATTTTGTTTCAATTCATCCTCATGATGCCAGCTTTTAATTATATTGCAAGTGAAATAGGTAATAAAAACGCTTCTTGCATTGAATTAACTACATTAATTAACAGTCACTCAAAACCAAGTTATTGATTTGCATTTTAACGTATATAGGGGGCAGTATAAAAATATGATATACCATGCAGCCAAAAGATTACATTGTGTACACCTTTTAACATTCAGATCCTAAGAGAGAAGTCCTGTTATTTGCTTGTGATGCCAGATTTTTTGAAATCATGTGTCACAGGCAAGTATCAAATGTTCTCTCAGGATGTGAGGATGTATCAAACATTGTAATTCAAGAAATCAAGATAGATCAAAAAATAAGTTATACCAGTTTTCCTGTTTTAACTAAGGGCCCTTTCACACTGGGGCATTTTTCAAGCGCTTTAGCGTTAAAAAAAGCGCCTGTAAAACGCCTGAAAGAAGCTGCATCTGCAATCCCAATGTGAAAGCTTGAGTGCTTTCACACTAAAGCGCCTGAAAAACACCCCAGTGTGAAAATGGTCTTAGCGTTAAAAAAAAGCGCCTGAAAGAAGCTGCATCTGCAATCCCAATGTGAAAGCCTGAGTGCTTTCACACTGAGGCGCTGAGCTGGCAGGGCGTCAAAAAAAGTCCTGCATGCAGCTTCTTTGCAGCGCTTTAGGAGCGGTTAATACACCGCTCCTAAAGCCCCCTTCCCATTGAGGAAGCTTTTTTTAACGCCAAAGCGCCTGAAAAGCGCCTCAGTGTGAAAGGGGTCTTATCAGCGCTTTACCAGCGTTTTTCGGGCGCTGGCAGTGTGAAAGCACTTGGGCTTTCACATTGGGATTGCAGATGAGGCTTCTTTCAGGCGCTTTACAGGCTTTTTTTAAACGCCAAAGCGCCTAAAAAACGCCCGAAAAACGCCCCAGTGTGAAAGGGGTCTAACCAACAGCCTTTGAAGCACACCTGAAGGCAACCTCTGTTAACTTTTAATGTGTTCTCAGAAAATGCTTTCACTGAGAGATGAGAAGCAACTCATTCATTTCTCAATTATTAGATCTCAGACTGGATTTAATAGTTACTGGCATGCAATATGTCTACTACCTATTTCTGCTACAGAACAAATTATTTCCTTCCAGTTAACTGTGACTGATAACTGGACTAGTCTTCTTGAGCAGTCCATGATAATGTTTGAAAAACAGTTGTTTCTCAGCAGAGCTGAAAGCAAAAGTTTGTGAGTCCTCTCCTGTCCTGCTAGCCGGACATGGTTTAATAGAAAACCAACTGTTATGTTCATGTAAGATCTTGACTAAAGTTTGCAGTATATATTTCCATCACTGTGAAATGAACTTCACACTCAGCCTTTTAGCCCATATCGTCTTATCATGTATTTCTTGACTTCACAGATTTTAGCTTAAGATATGATTTAATAGAAAAAAAATATATATAAAACCTATTAGACTATGAAGCTACAAAATAGGACAAACAGTGAAAATATGATTCTCTGTGCAGTATGTTTTCACATTTAAGTATTTTAGTTTATATATTTCATGAAATTATACAACAGTGACAATATTCCCTAGATCAACTAACCCTGGTGTTATTACCCATAAATGTTAGTATCCAGTTATATCAGTAAAGAGTGCCAAGAGTTCCTGAGATGCAGGCACCCGGCTTATGCGAGTGACCCGCCTATGGCACCTGCTCGCCTGTGCATCTCTGCCTCCACTCCAGCTCGCCCTTGTTCCGACTGGCACACAGCTGCTGCCCAGGCCAATCAGCTAGCGGCGTCCGGTCATTCCACACCGGGTGTAGGTCCTGGGTAGAGGAGAAGCAAGGAGAGGGGAGAGCACACACACGCTCACTCCTGCATCCGCGTCTGCATCCGGTCACACCCCCGTCATTCACAATTTGACAAATTGATATTCTGTCATGGAGTTTCTTTTTACCATTTTCCATGTGAGGAGACAGCACCAGTAAGCAGCTTTGAAACAGACAGCCTGGAGTTTCTTTTTACCATTTTCCATGTGAGGAGACAGCATCAGTAAGCAGCTTTGAAACAGCCTGCCTAGAATCCCTAAAGTGATTCATAAGTGTGTTTGACCAAACTTAGCTGTGAGGTCACATGCTAAGAGGTGAGCAGCCATTTCCAGAGGGAGCACCAGAGTGTGAACCCCGTAGCAAGCTGTTTGTCACATTTTTTTGGAAGTTACTAAATATATATCAAAATAACTTTATATCAACTACATATCACTGTTGTATGCACTAAAGCACTTTATGATTCATGTTTCTGGCGCTATCATTTTATGAATTATCTATTTACTATATCCTATTGTGTGGCACTATATTTACATATTTGATTTATTTGCATGTGTTCATATAGTATAATAATTTGCCTTAATATATATTTACAGTGGTATAGTATATTTACAGTTAAATATATATTCATTCATTTTAATTTGGGAAGACTTTGGGTGAGATAGCGCATCACATTAATTTATCCCAACATTTCATATTCCTAATATGTGCATTCTATACAATGCATTTGTATGAAAAAACAATTCTTTCTCTTTGTATTGCTTTCTTTGTTTGAAAAAACTGGTGATCCTGACTGTCTCTGTGTTTATTTGTTTTAAACTGACCACACTATGCATGAGAATACAGCATCAGTTTCCTGGCTGTGCTCTCCGCCGCACAGCCATTCGCTGAAAAGACCAGTGTGCTAGTGTTTCCCCTCCCCTAGCTTTCTGAGCTCCTTATGCAGCTGTGAACAGAGGGTATGAGAGCACTTATAAAAAAAAAGGAAACATTTTTGAATGAGTTGTTTTACAAGGTGACAGTTCACATAAACCTAAACATTATGCTACAAATGTCATCTAATTTAATTGTTTGGATGTTTAGTCTGTAGTTGAATATGTCTCTGTATAGTGTCCTGACCGCTTGCCAATAAACACAGCCTGACTGAAATCTGTACTGCTGTAGCTTTTAATCAAGAATATTGTTTTGTTTTAATAATTTAAGGGGAAGCATTTTACAATATCCTTTATAATACTATACTATTTTACAATATGTGGAGTAGATATTTTAAATCAACTGAAATAAGTGCACATATTGTATGTCTTCATGTATGTTTGCTCTGGAAACAATAACATTCCTTGTCGTGAAGTTTATACCTTTTACCTCAATAAGCTTTAATTAAATAATAATAATAATAATATATCTATATCTATCTATATATCTATCTATATATATATATATATATATATATATATATATATATATATATATATATATATATATACATATATATATATATATATATATATATATATATATATATATATATATATATATATATATATATATATATATATATATATATATATATATATATATATATATTAATCTGTAAATAAATTTAAGTTTTTACAAATGCTGTAAGAATGCTGGAGATTGCATGGTTCATAAGACTTTCATGCAGTGTTTTTATGTTATAAAATGGCTGCACTTGCTTTTGCTTGGCTGCCAGAGAACTTTGATTTGCTTAGTAAAGGTTGGTTTCCATGAGCACATAGTATAATTTAACTACAATTTGATCAGAATAGAAATATTCACTATTCTTCTTCAGAGGTAATAAGTCAAGATGAAAGTAAAAGTAATGCTTTTTAAAAAACCTCAAGGACGTCCTTTCTAGAAATCATGTATGATGATCTCTGTCAAGTAGATTGTACTATCCCTTTTATCATACAATACAAATACAGGAATCAGATAAATATATACTAATTATTATATTTTTAGGGCCCACGAAAAACAGCAGCATAGACATTGGGGAAGTGGAAATTGGACGCCGTATAACGCGGGAAGTACCAGCAGGGGTGTTCTGGAGATCCCACCTCCATGTTGTCCAGCCACAATTCCTAAAATTTAACATATCCTTAGGGAAGGATGCCTTGTTTGGTGTTTACATACGGAGAGGTCTACCTCCATCACATGCCCAGGTAAGAAAATTTTAATCCAGTAAAATGTACAATGTAGAACATTTAGGATACATAAAGACAGATTATAGCCAATAGTTGGCTAATGTGTTGGCATTCTTGTATAGGGCACATCATGTCTGCAAACATATTTACAGTAGTGAGATTGACTTTAGAAAACATTTCAAGCCTAACTACAGCCAAATGTTTTTTTTCCTGGAAAGAGTTGTATTTTTTTTAGGTTTTTATTTTTGTCTGTGACTGTACTTTTTGAGGTTTGCTTTCACTATATGTTTATGGGACAACAACAAAAAAATTGGTGGTGTGGCGGTAGCTACTAAAACAGACAGCATTGAAAACCTTTCCAAAAGTTCTAACTATTCCCCACAGAAAAGTAAAAACCCCCCGTGGGAATAAAAACAGGAACTCCTAACCCTCCTCCATTAGTAATGTGGGCATAGACTTACATTAAAAAAAAATTCGGCTAAATTGCTATATTTGCATTTAGCAAAATTTTGAAGAAGTGGAGACTTGGTCATTCAGCAGTTTGGACAAAATTTGATTGGAAAAACATTTTTCTATTTAGAAGGGTTTTTGGGGGTGCATTAGGAGTAGTTTATTCCATGTAATTTAGTGTTCTTTTTCTTTGTGTACTGTCTTTGTTTTTCTTTTTCTTTTTTTTTTCCTTTTTCTCACAAAACGTAAAATAATAAAACTAAAAAGCAGGTTGATTTTGGAACATTAGAAAAACACACAAACACCTTAAAGTGTTTGTTAAACTAAAAAAAAAGAAAGAAAAAAAAGAGATAGCCTGTTCCCTTAAGCCCTGGTTCACACTGACTGCGAGAAATAAATTGTGCGAGTCCAGCTAAACTCGCACAATTTCATTCCTGCATGTCAGTCCCGACTTCGGCAGCAATTCTGTGTGGGTTTCTGCACAGATTCAAGGGAAATTGCACCCTGAAATTGCCAAAAGTAGTACAGAATCTACTTTTGGAAATCTGTGCGGCACGGCAAATGCAGCGTCGCACTGATTTCGACAATGCCATCGCCAGCAATTTCCGCTGATTTGGCATGCGATTTGATACGTCATATAGTATCAATGTGAACCAGGGCTTAAGAAGATTAAACAACACAGTGCTTGTGCTGTGTAATCTGCCTCTTTCTAAACCGTAAAATACCTGGCTGATCCTGTGTCCACTTCTCTGCACTGAGCACAATAATCAAGGCTGCTGAGCCCTGACCACGGTTGTCAGCGTACATCCCTCCATCTTCCCCAGCTCTCCTCTCTGCTCTTCTGTGTCCCTCTCACCCCCTCCTCTTTGCCTTTCAGCTAGGTGTCTGTGTCTCTGTCTCCCCCCCCCACTGCCACCATTAGTAGAAATAAAAAATAATAAATGGACACTGGCAGCCCCTCTATTATAGGCAGGCATAGCACACTGTATAAGTCCTTTATAAAAACAAGGCACGTAAATACCTTTTAAGAACGTTCTTTAGTCTGTTAACGTGTCTCACGGCCGGTCTCCAGGGCTAGTTCAGGAGGAGCTGAGCATCCATGGGACCTCCCAGGCTGACGTCAGAGGGAGATCTCGGCTCATCCTGCAGTAGCCATGTATCGGTGCTGTACAGCGGCCTTGAGTCATGTGAGCATCCTGAAGATATCTCTTAAAAGGTATTTACGTACCTTGTTTTTTATAAAAGACTTATACAGTGTGCTAAGCCTAACTATAATAGAGTTGCTGCCAGTGATTTATACTTTTGGGTTAACAATCACTTTAATTTTGCCTTCCTTTGCTCTGAATAAAAATGTTTGTTCCCAAGCTCATTCATGTGACCTAAAGTCTAATTCACATAATTGGTGGCTACTAGGGACATTGTGGGTGTTCCACAACAATAGACAATGCATAGTCTATTCTATTCAACCACACAGACATTAGATCTGATTTGCTAAAGGAACTGGGCATGCACAGTTGCACCTCTGTGTCCACAAACCTGGTCAAACAGTCAAAGCGCACAGTTTTTTTATATATATATATATATATATATATATATATATATATATATATATATATATATATATATATATATATATATATATATATATATATATATATGTATATATATATATATATATATATATATATATATATATATATATATATATATGTATATATATATATATATATATATATATATATATATATATAGAGAGAGAGAGAGAGAGAGAGAGAGAAAGAGAGAGAGAGAGAGAGAGACCCTATATACAGTAAATCTCTCTTACATAGGAAATATACTGCAATTAAAGTTGACTGTAAAAAACTAAGTAAAAAAAAACGACATTGCTTGCTTTGCATGGTTATCTCAATTTATATACACATATAAATGTGCACTATGGAAACAGAAAAAAGTTTACACACAATTTATTTAATGCTGCTTAAGAATGTATGTTTTAATAATATATAGTCATACTTACTTTGCCTTCTTTGCTCTGAGGGCACAATGTATGGGTTTTTGGAGAAAATCATTTGTTTGGTACAAATGTCTTTAAATATCTTAGTGAGCTTGTCAATATAAAAAAAAATGGTTTGAGTAAACATATATAATTAAAGAGGAACTGCAGTCTGCTCACATAATCTATCTATATAAAACTCAACGTGTGTGTGTATGGTGGTATGTTCCAGCATCACGTCCAAACGGCTAAAGATATTAACATGAAACTTGGCACACATGTTACTTATATGTCAGCAACAAACATAGGATAGGTGGTTTAACCCTTACCCACCCCCATTTGCCATGGTCGGGGTTTTTCTTTAAAGTCCCATTCAACTCTATGGGAAATACATGTTACTTCATAACTTCCAAACGGCTGTACATATTTCGATAACACTTGGTCACATGTTACTTATATGTCCACTTAAACTATAGGATAGTTAATTTATCCCTTAACTACCCCCATTTGTGAGGGTCAGGTTTTTTTTTTAAAGTCCCATGCAAATCAATGGGAGATGTATGTTCCCACATAACTTTTGTACGCCTGGAGATATTTCAATAATACCTGGTACACATATTACTTATATGCCAAATAAAAATATATGACAGTTAAATTAACCCTTACCTACACACTTATATAAAAGATGGGTATATTTATATTACTATGATTTTCCTCCCCAAAAGGTTAAGATAGGAAGACCGGGCAACACCGGGTATTCAGCTAGTTTCTAATAAAAACATCTCTGCCATTATGAAGCTTCCCTCCAACCACTTTCCATATTATTTTATATATATATATACTGTGATTCTGTACTTGCCAAATATGCTGCAGAAATCTCCCTCCACTGAGTCTGACTGCAACCATTTTAACTGTGGGCAGCTGAAGCTGCTGCTTGTTCACTTCTTGGATTTAAACAGAAACACAGAGGCACATATCCAGCTTGTGGCTCTCATTGGCCCTTTTATGACCCATCCCCCCTCCCTGGCAAACTCTCGCAAGAGCTAGAGAGAGGTGGGCATGATGTCATAAGCCTATGCTTTTTTTCTAGACAAGAAACAGGAAGAAACAGGAAGTGGGCTGTATAAGGTATTTACTGGCAGAAAATAAATGTTTTCCTATACAAAAAAGAAGGGATTGGGGCAAAAGAATAGTTGCTGAAGCTAGACTTGATAACATTTTTTTTTTTTTTTTTTATACAATTAATTTGGATGATGGTACGTTTTTATTGATTTTCATTTATTCTTATATGAGGCTACACTCCAACTTTATTCATTTTCCTATACAAAGTTAAAACCACAAGAGCAGAAGATTTAATAGATGTAAAGATGAAAAAAGTTCTTCTTTAAGTTCAACGTGTAACAGTACCAGTGTTGGTTATTACATTTTTTGCTCTGATGCAAAGCTAGAAGCTCCACCTGAATTCTCTGCATTCATAACTTTTAGGTGTCTCAAGAGTCTACATTCTCATACTGTGTACTGTGGTTCCACTTGTTGTCCCTTACTCCACTAGCTTTATTCTGCAGAGCTATCTGGAGTTATATTTTGAAATGGTACTCCTTTGGGTGTTGCTGTCATACAAAAGAAGTCAATTTGCATAGTGTATTAAATATATATTTGTAAATAGCTAATTGGAAAGATGTATCCAATCACATATGTTGCTATCCATAAACTGCAGAGATTTTGACATACAATTTTGGGGCAGTTATGGAGAAATGTTGCGCTCCGCAACATTGGTTTGAAGGGCAAATTTTGATATTTAATTTTTTTTCTCTTGAAACCAATGTCAGGGAGATTCTTCCCAGCAGGATGAAGAGACATAAACGATATCCCGTTGCCTCTGTGTACTCTAATTACATCTAATTTACTGATCACTAAAGCACTCACATGAAGAAGTGTACTGTGTCTTTTTATATCAATAGGAAACACCTTCAGATCTCTCTAGACAACCTCTCACCTCCTTCACTGTTTGAGCTAATCCCTTTCATCTGGTATGTTCTAATACTGCAGTCCATACCAACTGACAATTTTCTCACTATGTGGTTAAATAACTGACACTGAAGCCTCGTACACACGACCAAGTTTCTCGGCAAAAACCAGCAAGAAACTTGCTGTTTTTTTTTTTTTTTGCTGAGGAAACCGGTCTTGTGTACACTTTTCGACGAGGAAACTGTCGAGGATCTCGTTGAGCCAAAAAGAGAGCATGTCTCTGGCAATGGAGAAATTTGGCTCGCCGAGATCCTCGACAGCCTAACAAGGAACTCGACGAGCAAAATTATGTGTTTCGCCCGTCGAGTTCCTCGGTCGTGTGTACGAGGCTTGACAGTGGAATAAAATATATTTTGCTCCAATCTAGATGATTCAGTAGCTGAGCCATTAGGCTACTAGCTCCCTGCAATATCCCTGAGGCTATCTGTTCTCAGTTGCTAGAGGGCTGTCATTATCTGCTGTACAGCAGTGTTCATAAGTGATTGCCTAATGCTTCCTAGCTATACATCTTCAACCATTGCTTGGAATTTTCAGGTAACTTCAAATATGCAAAGCTGTGGGAATTGTTATGTGTTATGTAATGTAACAATGTGCTGGGAATCCTGGGATACCCACATGCAGTACATGCACAGTTAGTGATACTTTGAGGATGGGTTTGGTATACATTGTCATATTTGTTGTATTACACTTGTATCCCACTGTAATATAAAACAAAATTGTTTAGATGAATAAATTTAGGAACTCTAGTAAGAGACATGGCATTGTGATGTATTGCTCAGAGCAAAGGAGCACCATCATGTTTATGTTCAAGTTACTAAATTTGGTCAGGCACTGCAGGTTGTATTATAAAAATGCAGGTTGAATTATGCATGAAATTGGAGAAATTGGTTGTTGCCTGTCCTTCTTGAACATGGATCTGACTTTAATTTTTGATCCTAAAAAAATACTACTACTACTGAAATAATAATAATAATAATAATAATAATAATAATAATTATTATTATTATTGTTGTTTTTTTTTTTGTTTTGGTTCTTGATGCTAGTGAAAAAGTATTTGTTTAAAAGCCTTTTATAAAAATATATTTTTTAGGTGGGATAACAGTTACACTCATTTCTAGTTTTTAATTATTTTTCCCCACCTTAATTGATCACCTTAGTTAATGAGTTCAGTATGTTATCAAAAGTGGAGCTTGTTTAATTTCTTGCTTGAGATGTTTTAAATAAACGCATCCTCTGCATTCAATTGACTTTTTTTTTTTAGGAGAAGCAAAATATTATGTTTGGTCATATTGGATATGTTCTTTTGCCAAGATTATTGACTCATGCGAAACCAAGAAGCATCATGTAAATAACAGATTTTTACTCATTGAATAAATTAAGAAAACCATATTTAAAAAGTTAAAATGAAAATATATTTTTTTTTAACACAGATTGTTTTTTCAGGAGCAGGGATTTTAATTATGCTTGAAGTACAACAATAAAAATGAAAGATTCCTTAAAATATATTGCATGGGGAGTCCCCTTAATGTGCCTGTAAAGTGGCACATCTGTACCGTGTATAAAACATGCTGCAGCAAAAATGAAATTTCTTAAGAAAAAAAACACAAGTCAAATCTCATTTAAAATGACTCTCGGTTAAAATTGCTGCCCAGTCGCTCTGGTACGGATCTGGAGGGGAACGGCATGGGTTCCCCCTCTCCAAAATCCATTCCAGACATTTATCCGGGCATGCTGCCTGGCAGGTCAGGAAAGGGGGGCCACCCCTCCGTCACGGACTGGTGCATGCTGGGCCTGTGATGTTTTTATTTTTATTTTTTCGGGTTGATGGGGTACACTTTCGGGTACACTTTTTTTGGCGAATGGGTACCCTACCCTTTTCTCATTCATGTGGAGGGGGGCAGGATCTTGTCAATGGGGACTTTCAGATTCCAATAAACCCCCTGTCCGCAGATCCCCACAACCACTGGCTACAGTTGTGGGAATGAGGCCCTTGTCCCTATCAACACGGGAACAAGAGCCCCCCAACCCAAAGCACCCACTACCCTCCATGTTGAGGGCATGTGGCCTGGTATTGTTCAGAAGGGGGCACTTACTCACTCCCCCCTTTCCTGACCTGCCATGCCTGAATGAGGGTCTGGTATGGATTCAAGGGGGGACCCATGACGTTTTGTTATTTTGGTGTGGGGTTCCCCTCCAAATCCATACCAGACCTGAAAGGCCTGTATGTACTGGGGGGGGGGGGGGGCTGCTGTTTTTTTCTTTATTTTTTAACAAGCACTTTTTTTTTATTCAGCTGTCAGTGGGGAAACCCATTGACAGCTGATGAGTCATCGGTTGTTAAGGATGCTGTGGCCAACTTCCCAGCCCTGTTTCTTAGCAACCGGCTTACAATGAGCCTTGATTGGGCATACTTTGGCCTATTTCAAATCCAAATTAAATGTATTATTTAAATGCATTCAGCTTATATCCTTTGTTAAAGGTAAACTTATTGGGCCAGATTCACAAAGAGATACGACGGTGTATCTACAGATACACCATCGTATCTCTGACTTACACTGGTCCTATCTATGCGCCTGATTCATAGAATCAGATACGCATAGATAGGGCTAAGATCTGACAGTGTTACACTGTGTTACACTGTCGGATCTTTTTTTCAATTTAAAAATGGCGCCAGGGGCGTTCCCGCTGATTTACGATAAATAATATGTAAATCAGCGAGATACGCAAATTCACGAACGTACGCGGACCCGTCGCAGTGTTCTTACGTCGTTTCCGTAGCGGTTTTCCCGTCGTATACTTACCCCTGTTTTTAGCAGGCGCAGCCAATGTTAAGTATAGCTGGCGTTCCCGCGTCGAATTTGAATTTTCCAACGTCGTTTGCGTACGCCGATTCACGAACGCGCGCGTCGCAAGTCCCGCTCACGTCGAAACCACTGATGTCCTAGTGACGTCAGTGGGAGCAATGCACGCCGGGAAATTCCCCGGACGGCGCATGCGCATTTAAATCGGCGCGGGAACGCGCCTGATTTAAATAGTACACTCCCCTAGCCGCGGAATTAGAATTCCGCCGGGGGATTTAGGATCCGCCGTCGCAAATTTGGAGGTAAGTGGTTTGTGAATTAGCCACTTGCCTCCTAAACTTGCGGGAGCGGATCTTAATTCACGTAGATCGAGCGGATCTATAGATCCGCTGAGCTACGTGAATTTGGCCCAAAGACTACTTGTCTCTCCTCCTTAACCTGGTTTGAGAACACCTGCAAAACTAGGGACCCGGTGAAGGATCGCATGTCTATATTATATGATCTCTTATCAAAATCAAACAATAAGCTTCCCTATATAGAACATTAGGAACGAGATCTTAATGTCCAGCGGAACCTGACTGACTGGCAGGATATCACAAATAATTTGTCAACAATATCAATAAACATCTTTAGTTGAATTAACCACTTACCCCCCGGACCATATTGCTGCCCAAAGACCAGAGTACTTTTTGCGATTCGGGACTGCGTCGCTTTAACAGACAATTGCGCGGTCGTGCGACGTGGCTCCCAAACAAAATTGGCGTCCTTTTTTTCCCACAAATAGAGCTTTCTTTTGGTGGTATTTGATCACCTCTGCGTTTTTTATTTTTTGCGCTATAAACAAAAATAGAACGACAATTTTGAAAAAAATGAATATTTTTTACTTTTTGCTGTAATAAATATCCCCCAAAAATATATAAAAAAACATTTTTTTTCCTCAGTTTAGGCCGATACGTATTCTTCTACATATTTTTCATAAAAAAAAAATCGCAATAAGCGTTTATTGATTGGTTTGCGCAAAAGTTATAGCGTTTACAAAATAGGGGGTATTTTTATGGCATTTTTATTAATATTTTTTTTTACTAGTAATGGCGGCGATCAGCGATTTTTTTTTCGGTATTGCGACATTATGGCGGACACTTCGGACATTTTTGACACATTTTTGGGACCATTGGCATTTTTATAGCGATCAGTGCTATAAAAATGCATTAGATTACTATAAAAATGCCACTGGCAGTGAAGGGGTTAACACTAGGGGGCGGGGAAGGGGTTAAGTATGCCTGGGTGTGTTCTTACTGTGGGGGGGGGGTTGCCTCACTAGGGGAAACACTGATCTTCTGTTCATACATTGTATGAACAGAAAATCAGCATTTCCCCTGCTGACAGGAACGAGAGCTGTGTGTTTACACACACAGCTCCCGTTCCCCGCTCTGTACCGAGCGATCGCGTGTGCCCGGCGGCGATCGCTCCCGCCGGGCACATGCACGGGAGTCGGGGGCGAGCGGGGGGCGCGCGCGTGCGCCCCTAGTGGCGGCTAATAGGCAGGACGTCATATTACGTGCTCTCGCCTAGGAGAGCCACCTTGTGGACGTATTTCGACGGTGCGGCGACGGCAAGTGGTTAAACTACAAAACGCTACTATTCTGGTATATGGACCCAATCAGAGTAGCTAAGATGAATATGCAGGCCTCATCCCAGTGTTTTTGGAAATATGGTCCAGTTTTGGATTAGGATGTTCAACCTAATTTGTTCAGTCACAGGTCAAAATATCTTCAAAAAATAGAAGATGATATCCCTAAAACAAGGAAAAGGTTGATTTCCAATATATTACTAGCAACTGGTCCACACCATTTGGTGGAGGGGGATCATGATGTGGGGTTGTTTTTCTGGAGTTGGGCTTGGTCCCTTATTTCCCTTTCACACTGGGGAGGTTTTCAGGTGCTTTAGGCTAGAAATAGCCTTTGCAAAGTGTCTGAAAACCACTTCCTATTCATTTCATTGTGTCTTTTCACACTGGGATGGTGCGCTTACGAAAAGTCCTACAAGCAACATCTTTGGGGCGATTTGGGGGTGCTGTATTTAGAACTCCCAAAATTCCCTGCCATTGCAATGAATGGGCAGTGCTTCCAAAGCATTGTAAAAAGCACTTTGAAAGCGCTGCCAAACTGTTTTACACTTTTTTTAGGGTAAAAACAGCACCGTTAGCACAGCCAAAACAGTGCTAAATGGCCGTAAAAATGAGCAGCACTTTAGCGCTAACAGCCTTATGCTCCATTCACACTTATACGACTCCAAAGTTGTGCAGACTTTGGAGTGCAACATTGATGCAACTGTGATGTAACTTTGACGCAACATTGGATGGGTGCAACTTGGATACAACTTTGGCTTTTACCAGTGATAATGGAAAACTGTTGTACACAAGTTGTATTGTATAAGATTCATGTACCACTTTCATGCTACTTCTGAGGGTTAACATTGAAGTATATAGCCCTCAAGTGAAAGGCAGGCGTCCGAATGCTATTGACAATATAGTGTATCTGGTCAACTATTTTATGGATATGCTTTTTCAAAAAAGTTTGCATTACTACCTGAAAACTTTTGTAAAATCCCCAGGGCCCCATGTGGCAAACCCCTTTTTTTCTATAAATGTTTATTTTTTTATTTTTGTTTATATATTTTTTTATTTTATTAAAGGGCCCAGAGGTCCACAGGGCCCTGGATGGCAACCCCCCCTTTTTTTTTATATATATATATATAAATGTTTATTTTTATTATATATTTATTTTATTTATTTTTTATTAAAGGGCCCAGAGGTTTATTTATTTATTTTTTATTAAAGGGCCCAGAGGTCCCGGATGGCAACCCCCCTTTTAAAAAAAAATATATATATTTTTTATATATATTTTTTATTTCTATTAAAGGGCCCCCCGCTTCTCAATTCGTGTCAGCCCCCCCGCGCTTCTCAATTTCAGGCGGCAGCACTCCCCCGGTTCCAGGGGGCCCATGCCTGAAGCTGTGTAAGGGTCCCCATAATTCCTGATGGCGTCCCTGCTGGTTATATTATGTTTATGTAACTTCTATTTATTACATTTTTGTAAGCACATTGAAATCTAAAAATATGCCATTGGCTCACCTTTATATGCACATTTAAATCTGTTTTTTGCAAATTAAGCTTGTCTATGGTGGCCTATAACTAAAGCTGCTCCAAAGAAACTGCTAACAAAAAAAACCTGAAATTAAAAAAATTAAATGTGGTGTTATAGAACAGTATAATTCTCTCAAACAGTGGCAGCAACATTGTTTTCTGTCATCACATATTTTGCATGTGCACATGATCTTGTTACTGTTGCATTGCTGCTTTGTCCAAATACAGCAGAAGCACCCAAATCGTATTGCTTATTGCTTACAGCATGAAAAAAACTGTTTTGGTTTTAACACCTGATTTGTTATCTAGGTCTGAATTTGATGGCTGTAGGAGCCACAATAAATCTAAAAGCTAAGAAAAAGTTCACTCACAAAAATTAACACACAAAAATTAAAGCTAAAGCTATCAACTTAATACAAATGGTTCAGTGGAGCAGCAGTTTAGTAATATAGCGTGTGAGGTTATTTTTTATGTATTCATGTTTTTAAGTACCACACTGCATTGTTTTGAAAGCTCAATAGAATGTACACAAAAACATTTTATTGACGTACACAAAAACTGTTTAAAATCACAAGATTACATTATCTGTACTTCCTCCAATCCTCATATTCCCAATTATTCCCCAAATAAGCAGAATATAGACTTCTGGTATGTGTTTGGTAGAAATTGGCTAGTACCAGAGCAGTATGCAAGCAATTAAATAAGCAGAAAATGGAAAGACCTTTGCAGTGTAGGCCTTGATGAATACAGTACATCTGATTTTGACAGCACCATTTTGATCTGCAATCTCTGCCCTCAGTGTATCAACTACAGAAAACATTAACAGTCATGTGGGTATCATGTGCACAAGAAAAACACTTGACTATGCACCAGAAAGATTGGTGGTAGCAGCATCTCAATTAGACAAGTTGGCAGCAATAGGCCCTCACTTGAACTTTCCATCAATGTCTTCACGAGTACATCTGAGGTGGATCCTCTAATAAATAAAAATAGGTCAGATATAAAGTACATACATACTGTACATAAAAAGAAACCA
Source organism: Rana temporaria (assembly GCF_905171775.1). Taxonomy (NCBI): domain Eukaryota; kingdom Metazoa; phylum Chordata; class Amphibia; order Anura; family Ranidae; genus Rana; species Rana temporaria. Next base: position 276,366,212 of record NC_053491.1, read on the forward strand.
CATATTAAAAATGAACTGTTGATTTTTGTGTCATACGTGATTACTTACAAATTATCACACAATTCTCAGAACAGTATACCAGAAGGTTAATAGAGTAAGATTCCTCCAAGGGAGATGTTAAACGTCAGATGATTTTCTGCAATGTAACTGTTTATCTATAGGAAATATTAAAATAATAATTAATAGGGATTTAGAACTGTCAAAATAGTTGGCATATGATGACATGTCCTACCCCTCAATACTGTAATGCCGCGTACAGATGATCGGACATTCAGACAACAAAACCATAGATACATTTCCGATGGATGTTGGCTCAAACTTGTCTTGCATACACACGGTCACACAAATGTTGTCGGAAATTCCGAACGTCAAGAACACAGTGACATACAAAATGTACGATGGCACTAGAAAAGGGAAGTTCAATACCAGTCGTGTTAGTAGAGGTTTGGTGAGAGACGATTCGCTCTTTTTAGCCTTGTGCTTTTCAGTCTGTTACAATGTGACGAATGTGCTATCTCCATTACGAGCGCTAGTTTTATCAGACTGAGCGCTACCGTCTCATACTTGATTCAGAGCATGCGTTGAATTTTGTGTCTGAATTGTCCACACACGATTGAAATTTACGAAAACCGATTTTGTTGTCGGAAAATTTGAGAACCAGCTCTCAAATTTTCATTGTGGGAAATTATGATAACAAATGTCCAATGGGGCTGACACACGGTTGGAATTTCCGACCAAAAGCTCCCATTGAACATTTGTTGTCGGAAATTCTGAGCGTGTGTACGCGGCATAAGGGATATAATTGTAAGGGATACTGACTGTCGGTATCCAGCAGCAGGGATGACCTGTTTAGTGTAGCTGTATTTTGGAAACTGAACACAGACTGAGCATGATTAACCCCCCTGGCGGTATTCCCGAGTCTGGTTGGGGGTAAGATTTTTATACCAAAAGCGGTATCCCCGAGTCAGATTTGGGCTCGCCACGCTGCAGCCAGAGACAAAGTTACTTACCTTGTCCCTGGATCCAGCGATGCCACCGCACTGTGTGAGCGAGCGGGACCTCGCTTGATTCACACAGTGTCCTCCTGTGCCGCCGATCTCCGTTCCCTGCGACGTTACGACGCACAGGGGCAGAGAACGGCGCCAAATTCAAAAAGGTAAACAAACACCTTACATACAGTATACTGTAATCTTATAGATTACAGTACTGTATGTAAAAAATACACATCCCCTTGTCCCTAGTGGTCTGCCCAGTGCCCTACATGTTCTTTTATATAATAAAAACTGTTCTTTCTGCCTGCAAACTGTAGATTGTCCATAGCAACCAAAAGTGTCCCTTTTTGTCAAAAATGGTTTTAGAGCAGCTAGAAAACAGCGATAATAAATTATAATCACTTGCAGAATTGTGCGATAGCAATTTGTGGGGAAATTCATCATAAAAAAATGTAAGTGAGTTATTCCTAAGAATTACAGGCCTATAGTATAAAATGCCAAATTTCCTTGCAAATAATGGTACCGCTTTCAGCACCTTTTTTATGAAATAATAATACCGCCAGGGAGGTTAAAGTAAGATTTATTAATACTAAAACTAAACCCTATTCAACAACTGCACAAGTATACGAGGCAAATCTGAAAATATATGTGAACAGGTTTATGTGATCAAAGTGATGGAAATCTAACTATATTAACTATACTACAATATATACAATCTTTGTCAGTGGACAAATGTACAAAATCAGCAGGGGTCAAATACTTGTCCCCTCACTGTAGCTCATTGTTTAAGGCCTAAGTGTGTTTAGGCAGATACAGAAGAAATTACTGTTTTGTGAACAGTTTATAATAATGGGGTTTAGGTACACACTGTTCTTGCACCTTTTATTTTTTCCTTTCAAATGATGCAAAAAACAAAAGCTACCAAAAAAAACATTAGCAACCACTACCTGATGCACCCTAATCACGCTTAAAGTTATAATCTTAAAAATATGGGAAATCCCCCATTTAGTAGAAAAAATGGACAAAAAAGCTAAGGTGTTGACAATTAAAGCGCTAGATATCAATCAGTTGTGGACAGAAAAAAAGAGTTTTGGGAGTACAAATATGTGCACACAGGCAGGGTAAATAAGTAAAGTACCGCAACATTGCAATTCTCAGAACTCCAGCATAGTTAAAAAAGATGTAAAGCCAACCACTGAAATGTCATACTGTAAGCTTTAACAGTTTGTGATACTGGTGTAAAGATCTTTGTTTGGACACTGTGGGGGTTATTTACTAAAGGCAAATCCACTTTGCACTACAAGTGCAAACTACAAGTGCAAAGTGCACTTGAAATTGCACTAAAAGTGCACTTGGAAGTGCAGTCACCGGAAATTCTGAGGGGGACATGCAAGGAAAATAAAAAACAACATTTTAACTTGCACATGATTGGATAAAAAAAATCAGCAGAGCTTCCCCTCCTTTCAGATCTACCCTTCAGATTTGCAGCGACTCCATTTCTAAGTGCACTTTCAGTGCAATATCAAGTGCACTCTGCATTTGTAGTTTGCACTTTTAGTGCAAAGTAGATTTGCCTTTCGTATATAACCCCCTATATGTGTTATGGGGTAACAAGGCTCTCCGTCTGTCTTCCACAATCTCCCTGTAACATGCCTTCTCCAAAGAAAAAGAAAATTATTTTGCGCTGAATTACATTGCCCAAAAATTGCAACCAGCCACAATTAGGAAATATGCCCTGCGAAAAACAAACATGCGGCCACTTAACGGTTAATTTCATGTTTGCTCAGGGAATGGTTGTGAAAAAATAAGCCAGTAAAAAAGAGGAAATATATCCCTGGGAAAACAGACATGCAGCTGGTTATCAGTGAAGTACGTGTTGAGAGAAAAGCTGTGAAATATATAAAATTAAGGCAGCAAAGAAAAAAAATGATTTGCCCTTTTAGAAATGCACATTCAGCCTGTCATGACCATGACAATACATGTGAAGGGGCTTTAAAGACACACATCAGAATCTAAAAACAATCTACCTCCCCCACTCCCAAATTCACCAAGATACTCAGCATTTTGCTGCCCAAGGTACCAAAGCTGACCAAGGTACAGCTAAGCACATTGTCAGTATATCTGCTGCCTTTTATAGTGAGGGGTTGGAACATAACCAAGTCCTCATGCTTTGACAATCTAACCCATCTGTCTTTGAATACGCTGGGTTTTTACCTTAACCCAAACTTCACCTGATTCTGAACTTCAATTCAATTTACCTGTTTGGTGCCATAACACATTCATATGCATCTCGGGCACAGCCATAAGCCTATACTATCATTTCACATATTTCCAAAGCCAAAATATTGTTTGCTCTTAGAAATTTTTAAGAGCTAGCTAAACCATATAACTAATGAAGATTTACACTTATGTGTATGGGCTTGGAGTTCACCAGAGCTTCACAGGTTACCCCCGGAGTCCTCTGCTGTTCATCCATTATGACATTACGGAGCTGGTGGATGTTAGAGACCTTGTGCTCCTCCACCCTCCGTTTGAGGATGCCCCACAGATGCTCAATAGGGTTTAGGTCTGGAGACATGCTTAGCCAGTCCATCACATTTACTCTCAAGTTCTTTAGCAAGGCAGTGGTTGTCTTGGAGGTGTGTTTGTGGTTGTATTCATGTTGGAATACTGCCCTGCGGCCCAGTCTCTGAAGGGAGGGGGATCATGCTCTGCTTCAGTATGTCACAGTACACGTTGGCATTCATGGTTCCCTCAATGAACTGTAGCTCCCCAGTGCCATCAGCCCTCATGCAGCCCCAGACCATGACACTCCCACCACCATGCTTGACTGTAGATAAGACACACTTGTTTTTGTACTCCTCACCTGATTGCCACCACACACGCTTGACACCATCTGAATCAAATACATTTATCTTGGTCTCATCAGACCAGAGGGCATGGTTCCAGTGATCATTTCCTTAGTCTCTTTGGATTCAGCAAACTGTTTGCAGGCTTTCTTGTGCATCATCTTTAGACAAGTCTTCCTTCTGGGAAGACAGCCATGCAGATTTGATGCAATGTGTGGCTTATGGTCTGGGCACCGACAGACTGACCCCCACCCCTTCAACCTCTGTAGCAATGCTGGCAGCACTTATACATCTATTTCCGAAAGACAACCTCTGGATATGACGCTGAGCATGTGCACTTAACTTCTTTAGTCGACCATGGCGAGGCCTGTTCTGAGTGGAACCTGTCCTGTTAAACCGCTGCATGGTCTTGGCCACTGTGCTGCAGCTCATTTTTAGAGTTTTGGCAATCTTTTTATAGCCTAGGCCATCTTAATATAGAGCAACATTTTTTTTTCAGATCCTCAAAGAGTTCTTTGCCATGAGGAGGCGTGTTAAACTTCCAGTGACCAGTATGAGAGAATGTGCGTTAACACCAAATTTACAACACCTGCTCCCCATTCACACCTGAGATCTTGTAACACTAACGAGTCTCATGACACCGGGGAGGGAAAATAGCTAATTGGGTCCAATTTGGACATTTTCACTTAGGGGTGTACTAGCTTTTGTTGCCAGCGGTTTAGACATATGGCTGTGTGTTGAGTTATTTAGAGGGGACAGCATATTTACACTGTTATACAAGCTGTACACTCACTACTTTACATTGTAACAAAGTATAATTTCTTCAGTGTTGTCACATTAAAAGATATAATAAAATATTTACAAAAACATGAGGTGTGTACTCACTTTTGTGAGATACTGTGTGTATATATACCGGTGTGTATGTGTATATATATTAGATAGATAGATAATGTATATACATATGGAATGTGTTTTTAATCCTAATTTAATACTGTATATGCATTATACCTAATAATACTATTGTTGTGTCCAAAGTAAATGCACAGCATTAGTGAGTTGGTATGATGACTGTATGGAATGTGTGTGGGGTTTGTTGTGTAACTTTGCAAGTTAGTGGATTAAAATAGCAGCTTCATTGCTTTATTCAGTTGGTCACCCTTAAGATCTTACCACAAGTCAAGAGGTGCACTCAAAAAGGGCTAAAACAAGAAGTTTTGCTTCAGTTTGCAGTTATTCTTCGATCAGACCAACTGCTGTGCCTGCCCTGCTATCTGAGGTAAAATCGACAGCGCACGTTGGGGAGGCAGTGAGAGCTGCCAAACCCAGCTGAGCAGAACAGCGTGCAGCCAGCAAGAAATGTCAGCTTTTATTGCTTCTGTCTTCCATGTCGACCCTCTGCAAGAAAATATTTTAAACTGTAATACTGTAATATATAGATATTTTTTAACTCTTTTTGCCTTTATACACACATACTGTACACACATATACACATACAGTACACGCACATTTTTTATTCAGATGTTCAAAGTTTGCACAACAGTATTCTGCATATTCTATAGCAATTAAAAAAAACTTTACCAAAACTGTTTAGTGTTTAGATCAAATACGTTCCTTTTTGTGTATTTAATTATGATAATTTGCTTTGACAAAACTTCCATGATTTAATTCCTCTGCAAGTCCCTTTTTTTCTTGCTGTTATTGGGGTTGATTTTCTAAGGAGAAGAGAATGTTCACTGTAAGACCCCCTTCACACGGAATCGTTTTTACAGCGGTTTAGCGTTAAAAATAGCGCTATTAAAACGCTCATAAAACACTCTCCATGCATCTCAATGAACCATTTCGCAAGCAGCATCTTTGGGGGTAGCTTTTGGGCGCTGAAAAAACGGGCCTAAACACCCAGTAATGCGCAATACACAATCCTACATTTGTTACACACATGTTAGGATATTTAAAGTGAAATACAGCCATTTGGGCAATCCATGTCCAAATTATTAGTAGGTTTAACAATAAATGAAGCTGAAAATCATCTCAACGTATGTAAAAAATTTAAAATTTTGAAGCTTGTCATATTTGGTATCCATTTACTCAATGCAATATCATCTTTCGTACTGATCTGATAATTTGGAAATTATATTGTGTTTGTCTTTGAGCCATTTTGTGTATTTTCTATAGAAAATATAGACTTCAATACCATTTGTGCAAGTACTACATGAAAAAATTGTGACTAAAATTTCTCCACACATCCTCTGGTCTTATAAAATATATAGGGGCAGATCCACAAAAGAATTATGCAGACGTATCTAGTGATACGCCACGTAATTTTAAAGTTCCCGCGTTGTATCTTTGTTTTGTATCTACAAAACAAGATACAACGGCATCTGGGATCGATCCGACAGGCGTACGTCTTAGTACGCCGTCGGATTTTAGGTGCATTTTTTCCGCCGGCTGCTAGGTGGCGTTTCCATCGAATTCCGCGTCGAGTATGCAAATTAGCTAGTTACGGTGATCCACAAACGTGCGGCTTTTTCCGGCGTATAGTTAAAGCCTATTATGAGGCGTACTCAATGTTAAGTATGGCCGTCGTTCCCGCGTCAAATTTTAATTTTTTTACGTCGTTTGCGTAAGTCGTTTGCGAAAAGGGATTTGCGTAGAATGACATCACCGTCATAAGCATTGGCTTGTTCCAGTTTAATTTCGAGCATGCGCACTGGGATACCCCCACGGACGGCGCATGCGTTGTTAAAAAAACGTTGTTTACGTCGGGTCACGACGGATTTACATAAAACACGCCCCCATCACATCCATTTGAATTCTGCTCCCTTACACCGACAAAGATACACTACGCCGCCGTAACTTACGGCGCAAATTCTTTGAGGATTAAAAAAAAATAATAAGTTACGGCGGCGTAGTGTATCTTAGATACGCTACGCCCGGCGGAGAGAAGCGCCGATCTACGTGGATCTACCCCATAATTGTGTCAATTTGTGGACCTTTTGTAAATTTTCAAACCAAAAATTAGCATTTACTTTGTGTGTGGGCAATATAACATTTGCTTTACTAGCAAAAATTTACAGTTTACTTGTGACAAGATAAATATGCTGTTTAAGAACATCTGAGTCACAGTTCTGGAACAAGCATTCAGCATTCTGAGAAAAGTTGGGACTTATCCGTAAACTTGCTCCAAATTACTAATTAGGAAACTATGGAAAACAGCCATGTAAACCAGCATTTTAAGAAGCTGATGTCATTTGCATCCTACATGTATCTTTAATGACAGGTTCTTTTAACACTCTGCATAAACCTTCCAACAGTTTCACTTTGTAGATCTCTTTAAGTGCAATGCATACAGTCTTGCTTTATATTCACATGACAAAAGCATTCACTATCATTTGTAATATTTTCAAATCATTTGAATAAAAAAAATTCACTAAAATGTCTCACATACTTCTTTTATACTTATCACATTCATAGTGCTTCAAATCTGGCATAAAAATTATCTTCTTAATGATAATCTTTACCAAAGAAGTTTATTTCGGGTCAGATCTTTATCACCTAATACTGATTTTCACTTTTCAGTGAGACATACCGTATTTATCGGCGTATAACACTCACCCCAATTTTAAGAGGGGAGTTTAAGGGGAAAAAAATGCACAGCCCACTTTACAGTGCACAGCTCCTCATCCAGTACACAGCTCCCCCCATCCAGTATACAGCTCCCCCCATCCAGTATACAGCCCCCTCCATCCAGTACACAGCTCCCCCATCCAGTATACAGCTCCCCCCATCCAGTATACAGCCCCCTCCATCCAGTATACAGCTCCCCATACAGTATACAGCCCCCTCTATCCAGTATACAGCCCCCTCCATCCAGTATAAAGCTCCCCCATCCAGTATACAGCTCCCCCATCCAGTATACAGCCCCCTTCATCCAGCATACAGCTCCCCATCCAGTATACAGCCCCCTCCATCCAGTATACAGCCCCCTCAATCCAGTATACAGCTCCCCCCATCCAGTATACAGCCCCCTCCATCCAGTACACAGCTCCCCCCATCCAGTATACAGCTCCCCCCATCCAGTATACAGCCCCCTCCATCCAGTATACAGCTCCCCCCATCCAGTATACAGCTCCCCCCATCCAGTATACAGCTCCCCCCATCCAGTATACAGCCCCCTCCATCCAGTATACAGCCCCCTCCATTCAGTATACAGCTCCCCCTATCCAGTATACAGCCCCTCCATCCAGTATACAGCCCCTCCATCCAGTATACAGCCCCCCATCTAGTATACAGCTCCCTCCATCCAGTATACAGCCCCCTCATCCAGTATACAGCCCCCTCTATGCTCTCCCAGGAGACACCCAGTCTCCTGGGACAGCGCTGCCAGCATACTCAACAGTTAAGAAAAAAATCACTGCAGCTCTTTCCACACTGCTCCTCCTGTGTCACTCCTATTGTAAAATGAAGCTTCCATATACCTCAATAGTTCAGTTTTTCCCACTGACCTGGTCACATGACTGCTCTCCTCTGATGTTACACAGATGGTCATGTGACCACTTTCCTCCTCCAATCTAAAGCTACACTCAGAGGAGGAGGAGTGGTAGGAGAAGAGCAGCCAGAAAAAAACTGAGCTGTTGAGCTATTTACAAGCTTCGTTTTTCAATGACACTGACACAGGAGGAGCGGTGTAGAAGGGGCTGGCAAGTGATTTTTTTTTCTCAACTTTCTTTCTTAACTATGCAGGGAACGCTGTCCCAGGGCCAGGAGAGGCAGAAAGGAAGGCCTGACACCCCCCCAAAGGGTGGCTCCTGGGGCGCACCGCTCAATCCCCGCCCCCTGTTGGTAAAACGTGATATTGGCGTATAACACGCAGGCACTGTTTATCCTCTGTTTTCAGGGGGGAAAAAGTGTGTGTGTTATACACCGATAAATACAGTAATTAAAAACATAGGTAAAATGGACTCTAACCTTTCCTTTCAGACCCAAATCCAATCACTGTCCAAATCTTACAGATAATATGCCCCTTGTTAACTGTTGAAACCACTAAGCAACTTATTCACTCACTTGTTATATCTCAGCTTGACTATTGTAACTCCCTCCTCATTGGCTTACCTCTTTGCAGACTATCCCCTCTTCAGTCTATCATGAATGCTGCTGCCAGACTTATCCACCTTACTAACCAGTCAGTGTCCGCCACCCCTCTCTGCCAATCCCTCCACTGGCTTCCAATTGCCCAACAATTAGACTAACAATAACATACAAAGCATTTACTACTCTGTCCAGAGCTACATCACCAACCTTGTCTCCAAATATCATCCAAACCGTCCTCTCCACCCATCCCACAACCTCCTTCTCTCTAGCTCCATTGTCTCTTCCTCCCATGCCCATCTCCAGAACTTCTCCAAAGCCTCTCCCATCCTTTGGAACTCACTACCCCAATCTGTCTGGGTTATCACCTACTCTGTCCACTTTTGGGTGATGCCTGAAAACACATATCTTCATGAAAGCCTATCCTACATTCAGCTAATAACTTAATCTTCTAGTTCCCTCATCAGTTCATCCCTCACAGTTACTAACTATTGTTACAACAGCCCCTCCCCATTAGATTGTAAACTGGCAGCAGCAGGGCCCACCTAATCCTATTGTATTGAATTGTATTGTTGTTGTATTGTCTCCCTTTATATTGTAAAGCCATGTGCAAACTGTTGGTGCTATATAAATCTTGTATAATAATAATGGATAAAAAAATATATGAAACATGGAAGGCCTTCACTTTTCAGCTTTACTCAGAAACACGTTTCACTTGTCCCACTGGTGGGGGAAATTTACTAAAACTGGTGCACAAACAAATTAGCTTCCAGGTTTTATTATCAAAGCTTAGTTGAACAACCTGAACATAGCAGATGATTGGTTAATGTGCACAGCTGCACCAGATTCTGTGTCACCGGTTTTAGTAAATCTCCCCCACTGACGTTCTACGAAGTGTTGTGGCACTTCAAGGATGATCAAGAGGTTTTCAGTATAATATCAAGAGTTCATGTATTAAACAAACTCACACGTGTAAAGCCCTGTACACACGCTCGGTTTTCACGGTGGCAAAAAGTCTGCCGTGAAAACCAAGGGGAAAGCCAAGAACCCGGCAGGAAAACTGCCATGGAGCTTTGGCCGGGAAACCCGGCCGTGTTTATGCTCCATGGGCATTGCCTCACAGTGTAAACCATAGAGTGTTAGTAAATCTGGTGGAAAAAAAATCCCCCAGGAATCCAGACCGGAAAATAGAGAGCAGGTTCTCTATTTTCCTGTCGGGATTGCCGTCTGTTTTCCTGATGGGAAAACTGCAAGGAAGCATACTAACGTCCGCACAAAAGCTCTCCTGGCAGTTTTCCCGGCGGGAAAATCGGTCATGTGTACGAGGCTTTAGAAGCTCTGTTATCTCACTACAGTTGACTAGACAACCTCAGATTAAGGTAAATTTGCTCAATAATTCAATATTTTCACCAAAAAGTCAACAGCAGTTTTTAGTCACCTCAAAAACAAGTGGTTTAATACATGAATTACAAAGTAATGAAATAACTGTTTATTTTAACATTGCAACCTGTCAGAACCCAGCTGCCAATTTAAATATGATTGGAAAATTAAAGCAGACAGCTGCTTTATAGAGTTGGACAACAGTTTTCTAACTTCCAGGTTTTATACAAGACTTCTATATTATAATGAAGTCTGTGACATGCCACTGTATATCACCTAGCAAGCTGAATTGTCAGAATATCTTTCCTGCAAGTACATCCACACTCAAAGGTGCTGGCAGCAGTTTCTATACAAACAGTGTTTGCTGGATATTTTTATATATATATATATATATATATATATATATATATATATATATATATATATATATCTATATATATCTATATATATATATATATATATATATATATATATATATATATATATATATATATATATATATATATATATATATATATAGATATATAGATATAGATATACACACATTTTGATTAGTGTCTATGTACAGAGCAAAAATTGTCAGTTGCACAAAACCTTTAAGGCCCTTTTTACACGATCAGACCAATCAGGTCTGCCTGTCAGTTTTGTTGGCAGACCTGAACGGCCACTCCATACATTTCTATGGAGCATCGGATGTCAGCGGTGGCATGTCCGCTGACATCCGATCTGCTAAAATCAGACAGATGGCGATACGTCCATGGCAGATCGAATCAGGTGAGATCTGATGAAAACAGACATGCTGTCCATTTTCATCTGATCTCTCCATAGGAGACAGCAGCGCTGGACAAGCCCCTCCCCGCTCAGTGAGCAGAGAGGGACTTGTCATCTGCCGGCTCAGCGAGGATCAGCGGAGAGATCTTCCGCTGAGCTGGCGGACCGCTGATAGCAGGTCTGTCCCCATGTGAAAGGGGCCTAAGTGTTAAAAGATTTATTTATTTTTATAAAAATTGTTTACATTTAACCTTATACTTACACCTTCTCTCCATGTTTTTAACTGCTAAATTTGTAATCTGATGTTTAACCATTTGTATTTTATTATTTTGCTTTGAAAAAAAAAATACACACAATTCTAAAATGTACAGTATACCATTTGAGTATAGCTTTACAACACTTTGTACCAGAAACATAATTGTATTGTTGTTATAAATGGGACAATGTGAAAAGGAGACTAAGGTATATGTTACCTCAGTTCCCAGATTGAAGAGATAAGATGTTTATCAATGAAAACCTGTCTCAGTTTTACCATGATCACATGCTCCCCATGACTGTAACCATGACCATACCATTGGGCCATGCCCACTGTGGATAAGCCACATCCACATTTTGCCATAGCATAAATAACAAGAGACAACTCCCTAGCCTCACCTCATCCCCAGTTCCACTTTTTATTTACAAAAATTTGTCAATTTTTGCTCCATGGAAATATCCCCGACTTTTCCCGCTCAAAAAAAAAAAAAAAAAGTTGTGTGGGGTTCTAGTTTAATTTTACAACAGATCGGACAGTTGGTGTTTATTTGTAGATGACAATTACAGATTACAGATGATGATATCATTCATTAATAGATGGGGTCAATGTTTGACCACACTGGTCATTTGAGTATTTCTATGCATTTTGGAATGGATTTTTATTAACATACAGTATTTACAATTTGACCACATATATTGAGTCATTTTGGACAATTATATTTAACTACTTGCTGACCGCCCTATTGCGGTTTTACCAGGTATACAGCGGCTCGCTCTTGCTGTCATTCTACACAGCGGGAGCTGATTATCGGGTCCGGTGGGATTGATGTCCGTCGGCACTTGCTTATCGTTTGGTACACAGGCAGAACAGCGATCTCCCTATGTAAACAAGGCAGATCACTGTTATGTTAGTAAGAAAGACACAGATCTATGCCTTCCCCTAGTAAAAGCACCTCCCACACTACATTAAAACACCTTTGATCGCCTCTGATGTTAACCACTTTCCAGTGTCATTAGTACAGCGATAGTGCCTATTTTTAGCACTAATCACTGTATTAGTGTCACCAGTTGCCAAAAAAGTGTCAAAAGTGTCCAATAGTAGTCTGGCTAAAAGTCGTTGATCATGCCATTACTTGTAAAACATATATATATAAATAACAATTCTATTGGAAATTGATAAGTCTTGCGCCAATATGGGTATAAATAAATTAAAATAAGATATATTTAAATTAAGCTGCTCCCCAAAAATTCAGTGTATCTGAAATATATAGTAGCAAAAAAAAGAAGGGTTGGGGGCGCTAGATGAGAATAGTTAAATTACTCGTAGTGCTAAACATCATACATATATGTGCATATTACATAAATAAATGAGTATAAGATGACTTGAATATGTCACGTGAGGTGAAAAAAAGTCTAATCATGACTCTACATATTGTATAAATGCAAGTAAATGTGCAATATTCCAGTGATTCCACCAATCCTTGTGCAAAAGTCCTTGGTTGGTTTAAAATAAAATAAATATATTGCTGCGTGCTGCGAACAAATCCGCTGTGTTAAGTGTCCACCTTCACCCACTATAAAAGAGGATCACCCGACGTGCTCAGAATAAGGATGGCACCTTACCAACAGTTGTTGACCCTTTGTTTACTTTAGAAAGAGGTCAATTACAGCTTGTTAACACAAAGTGTACTGCTCCATGCAATTCAGGGATTCCTTATCAAACGACCATATTCCAGTATCAAACCATGGGATATAAGGATGAAAAAGAGGAAGGACCGCAATAGCGTAATTCCGTTTTTAATAAAATAAAAGTAAAAACAAAATGCCAAATGGCTCCTTACTATTGGCAGTGACTGTATCCCGGCACTGAGGTTGCAGAGTGTGTATCTATATGGAGAGATGTCCCCCATAGCTGAAGAAACTCGCGTGCGTTCCACCACCAGAAACCAGCTGGACCGGAAGTTTGTGACTGTGCGTGACCAGGTTCCGCCTTGACGTACATTTTGTGTATTACGTGATCAGGAAGCGAGTTTAATTTAGTTTGTAGATGCTATACATTTTGCACAAACCATTCAATGGTTTGTGCTTAGAGCCGAAACTAGTCGGGTAACATGCTTAGTACCCCATACTGCCTTTTATAACTATTCACGTGATTTTATTGTTCAATTTTTTTACAAATAAAGCCTTCACGGTTTTTTTTGACCTGCACCATTGGAGCATTTTTTTTCCTTTCCACACATGCTGTGTTGATCCATGAGTCATCAGCCCTGTCCATTTGGGTTTCTGTTCCTGAGAGAGGTATCTGACAAGATCGGTTCCATCGTTCCAGTTGGAGAGACCATCCCACAGATCCATCCGTACAGAGCCCAGGGTCCGCTGTGACCACCATGCTGTATCCGACTTGATGTTAGTACTAACATGCAAGTCCACTGTAGCTGGTAAGAGTATCCACCCTCTTTATGATTTTCTGAAGATTGTTACAGACAAGCCATGACTGCTACTTTCTTTATCTGAACCAGCATTACGTTTGAAGTGTTTTATCCTTCCACTGGGAAGCATACCTATGAACTGTTTCCATTTGTTCATTGAACTTTTCATTGTTCATTGCACCTGGTCGGTGTTTCCATTCACCTGTTAGGTTATACACACATGGACTCATTACAAGCATTGCCCCCATGCTGAGTGAATTCCCATTCACATTCCTCACAGTCCTCTGTTGTTCTCACTTCCAATGATATGTGATTTTGGCAAAATTTTTCCACTCAATATCAACTTTAGCGCTGCACTTATTGTTTTCCATTCAATATAAGCTTATTGGGATTTTTTTTACAAAAAATATGTAGCAGAATACATATTGGCCTAAATTGATGAAGACATTTTTTTTTTTAAACGTTTTGGGATATGTTCTATAGCAGAAAGTAAAAAATATTGTTTCCTTTTCAAAATTGTCAGTCGTTTTTTAGTTTATAGCGTAAAAAAAATCTATTTGCGTGTGACTGCTGCTGCTCTAACAGCGGCCCAGGAGGAAAAGCAGGAAAGAAAGAGGAGAAGGTACTGGGTGCACCCAGTCTTTGCTAACTGAGAGAGAGGACAGCTCTGCATTCTTTACAACAGTGACAGAAAACATGAGAAGAAATTCACTGGTTTATCCGGATGTCACTGTAAAGGTAGGTTTTTAATTATTCTTTAGGCAGAAATACAGAAATGTGATTGTGTAAGATAATTTGATAATTTTGTTCTTACTTACTTAAGTCAAAGATCCCAGGGTGTCCATTTGAAGTAACTTTTGGGCAAACTGTAATCCTGCTAGGAGGGCTCATACAGTCACCTTTGCCTTGCATTCATTTTCCTTAATTGCAGCAAGCAACCACGCTTGCCTTGCAGTGTAATGCCTCGTACACAAGTGCGGGATTTCCAACGTGAAAAGTTGCCATCGGAAATCCTGAGGGGAAAGCCGAGAACCTGCTCGGGCAGTCTTTCCCCCTACAGGAAAACTGTGATGAAGCTTTGGTCAGGAATCCCTGTCGTGTGTATGCTCCATCGCAGCTTTTCCTATTTTCCTATATTCCTATATACTGTCAAAAAATGCGGGGGAAAAGTCCGCCGGTTTTCCCGGCGGGAAAAAAGAGGACTGGTTCTTTTTTTTTTGTGTTTTTTGGGCAGTTTTCCCGTCGGAAAAACTGCGATGAGCATACACACGGCCGGGATTCTCGACCAAAAGCTCTCCTCCCAGTTTTCCCATCTGGAAAACCGGTCGTGTGTACGAGGCATACCAGTTTTCCCTATCCCCTTTCCCTTGTACCCTGGTCTGCATGTGAAATGAGTTAAAACCATAAGTAAAGACATCAAATAAAACAGTGCATGGAATTCCATAATTACATATATTAGCTACATACAGTATTTTCTAACCACGTCATGATTTCTTTAGACCATAGCTGCATGGGCATTTTTTATTACACTAAAACACTTGCAATTAATCACTAAAGACTGGCAGTTGGCTGTTAATTGAGGAAACAAATGTCCCACTATGATGCAATTTACATATGAAACGTGTAATCATAGTAATTGAACATAACTGAAGTCTTCAGTGATCATGCATAAATCAATCTGGTTGCATGTCACTATGTAGTTTAAACAATAAGCAGACTTTTTTTCATCAGTTGTCAAGAAGCTGTACCTTATCAACTAGGTATGCAATACCTGTAGTCAATCATATTCATACCAATGTTTTTTTCTTTTTTTACCAGTTTTGTGAGGCTCCTTGAAATTCTGTCTCCTAGCTTGAATATGAATGGCGTATCATTGCTTCGTAGTAAGTTTTGCAAACTTTAAAAGTAAAGCATTTTGTTAAAATGTACAGCAAGCAATTCAAAATATACAAAATTCAGCATTTACAAATAAGTATCAATTGTTCTGTGATTGCTTTTTTACAAATGAAAATATACACCTAACACATGGTCTAAACCAGTGGTCATCAACCCTGTCCTCAGGGCCCACTAACAGGCCAGGTTTGCAAGATAACTGAAATACATCACAAGTGATATCATTTTCTGCTCAGTGATTACAGTATTTTAGTCTGCATCTCCCCAAGGTAATACATAAAATCTGGCCTGTTAGGCCCCGGACAAAACCGATGAGAATGGTCCGACGGACCGTTTTCATCGGTTCACCGCTGAAGTGGCCTGATCGTCTGATGTGCGTACACACCATCAGTTCAAAATCCGATCGGGTCAGAACGCGGTGACGTAAAACACACGACGTGCTGAAAAAAACTAAGTTCAATGCTTCCAAGCATGCGTCGACTTGATTCTGAGCATGCGCGGGTTTTGAACCGATGCTTTTCTGTACTAACCATCGGTTTGGTCCGATGGGGCAGCGGTCCATTGGTTCGGTTTTGAAGCATGTTTTAAAATTTTGGACCGAAGGAAAACAGACCGATAGCCTATACACACGGTCGGTTTGGTCCGATGAAAATGAACTTCGGTTCATTCTCATCGGACCAAACCGACCGTGTGTACGGGGCCTTAGTGGGCCCTGAGGACAGGGTTGATGCTCTAAACCAAAGCAAACATCTTATTAATTGAGAGGTGGTTTGGGGACCTAGTAAGTAGGCTTCTCCCTGAAAATCTCCATAGAAATAATGTGATTTATCATATATTGCAGTAGCAGAAGGCATAGCTAAGGAAGGTTAGCATGGGTTGGGTGGAGATGGGTAACAATTTGAGCTGGGTCACAATGAATAATGGGGTTTAAGCAGTGGCATTTGGGTTACAAGACTTTGTCAAGAGTGTCTTGCTACACAAAAATCTCTGGGTAATTGGAGTTTTAGCTGGAGAAGTGGTAGTACATGATGGGTCACAATCACATTTAACACTGCACTTCATAATGCATCTGGACTTAAGCTGGTACCTTTTATTTTAACTGTACCATGCTCAAAGCAAAGTGTGCTGCAGGTAATTCTTTCCCTCACTTTTTTCATCTACAGTCTGCAATATAGTCACCATCTATTCAGAGGCGTTAGGAATATTACATTTCTGCCTGCTGGATTTTTGGAGGAGGAAACATTGATGGCCGAAAGGGTTTCCACTTGAAGTTTATCTTCTCCTGGGGTCCCAAATATGCTTCCTGGTCTCAATACTCTCTTTCCACTGCTGGCTGGCATCCCAGCTACTGTCAGTGCTGCAAGAATAGCATACACAATGTTGACAGTTTACTGCAGAGCAGAAGTGAGTGTTCAAATTTATTTAAATGAATGTACTATATACTGTCAACTTACCTGTGCATTTTAATAAATGATGAGAGAATCTAATTTCCTTGTATGTGTATATTTCAACTCAGAATGAACTGCTGAATCACTGTGCTGCTTCTGACAACTTGTACAATTTTCCTAATACATTTTTTTTCTTTCAGGTAGCAAGCATTCGCTCTTCATCATACACGTTCCACTATTTGTAATCTCCCTAAAGACCAACTAAAATATTTCAAAGAGCAGTGACAAATATGACATCTTTGGGGACCTCTGCAATTATTTATTATATAGCAGTGATATGGACTTCAGCATTTTAACATTTTTTTTTCAGTTGGGAACTGCTATGGGAAATACACTAGAACACAGGTGTCAAACACAAGGCCGGTGGGCTGAATCTGGCCCTCCAGGCCATTTCATGTGGCCCTCGCACCTCTCCTGCAGATGCAGGAGAGCTCCAGCCCTCCTATGGGCCTCCTCCAGACCCCTACTTTCTGCTTTCAAACAATGCATCCAGTTTTTTCTTAGAAGCAGCATAAGGAAAGGGGGTGCACTGTGATGTAAGGGAGAGTGGGGGACTCAACCTCTGATGGTGGGGTGGCTCTTGACATCTAATATATGGGGGAGGGGATGTGCTGGACATCTAATTTTACAAATACAACCGGCCCTTTTGAGGGCAATCATAATGCTGATGCGGCCCACGATGAAATTGAGTTTGACACCCCTGCACTAGAACTTCCACAGAACCATCTTCTACTGGGATCAGAAGAACCATCACTGCCATTGATTATTGTTGGTGACAAGACCTTTGCATTGGAGTAACTAATCTAATATGGCCCTAATAACAAGAGGACCCACAGCAGAAAAAAAAGTCTTCAACTAAAGGTTTAACCAGGCACAACGCATGATGGAGTGCACATTTTGAATACTTAATAATAGGTGCCAGATCCATGATTGTCAATTAATCTTTCTCTGTTAAATTCTATTATAGTTTTGAGGGCAACATGTGTGCTGTACAGTTATGTTAGGCAAATAGAAGGCTTCATCTTTCAAGGATTCCCTGGAACATTCCATGTAGAGGGAAGAATGACCTGTTCCACAAGATGGTAGAAATCTTTAAACAATAGTCTTTTTTGCATATGTCATATGCAATGGCAGTTTCAACATATGTATATTGTACTTTGCTGTATGTTTGGTACATCAGACTACCCCATTCAATAAAATGTAATCGGTAAATTTAGTCGCGTTTTCATTTGCCTACAAATATTGGACTGTTTTTTTTTATATCTTAAAGAATTATTTTGTCTTGCTTTTAGAACTAAACAAAAAAAAACTTCCCTGTGATGGCATGCATGTTCTGTCAGATGAGATAACACAGTAAAACCCAGGCTCACATATTATGCATGCTCCTACATAGTTGAACTGAAACCCACAAAATACACAGCGTCTCTCAGTCACTTCATCCCAAGACCTTCTTCTGTAATTTTTGATTCTATAGTGGTGATGGGAGGGTTCATAAATGTCATCCTTGCACCTAATCTTTCTTATTAAGGGATTCATGTCCATATATGCATAGGTGGGGCTAGCCATTTTTCACTGCATGTCTTCTACTAGCCATTTGCAAGGAGGAAAAGTCTGGTTGACAGGCAAATACATGAAAACCTAAATAAATGGTGTTTTGCTGGTAATAAGTTACTATAACTTATGGCCATTCCATAAACTGTCCATAAACATGATTTAGCTCTAGACGATGACATAATCATGGCACCTTTATTTATTGCCTAGAGAATGAATCAACATCATTCATAACAGAATCGTTATGACAGAGGGCCTGGGAGAATAAAAATATGGGAATTTCCACTGCTGGCTTTTAAAGGTGCCTGTCTGGGGCCAACATTCTGATCTTGGCCTTTCTACAGAAATAGTGACAATTTGAAAAAAACACAATGGCCCGGATTCAAAAAGGACTTACGACAGCGTATCTCCAGATACGCGTCGTAAGTCCAAATGAGCGCCGTCGTATCTATGCGCTGATTCATAAAGGCAGTTACGCCTGAATTTGGCCAAGATACGACTGACATAAGTCTCTTACACCGTCGTAACTTGGGTGCATATTTACGCAATATATATATATATTCATAGTCATACTTTTTTCACAGTATTTTTCACAGTATTTTTCTTGTCCATCTGACGCTAGAATTTCTATTTTCTATAGACTCTATGCCCCTGATGATATAAATAGTGTATGGGATGCTGCTAACTTATTGAGTGACTCTGCATAGTAAATATGATCCTCACTGTCAGTCTCATCTCATAATCTCAATCTCCTATTCACTTTATGAATGACAGCTTCTTTACAAGTTTCAGAAATGATTGATAGCTACATAGTAGCAACGGCCGCTCTGCTGGAATTCCTTTAGTATCTCTTTCTTTGTACATCTGCATGACAATTTGTAAAATATTACAGCTATAGCCTTTTTTTATAGAGTATGTTGCTAAAATAGGACAATGGGCCAAATAATAAATATTAATCAAGATAATATTATATTCCACAGCTAGATTCACTAGTAATTGTGGGTTTTTGCTTTCTTGAAAAAGAAAGCCAAGCCTCTTGCTTAAGCAGAGTAATATCCAGTAAAATGAATAGACTGCTATAGAAAAATCATTGTCTCTGGATTTAAAAAGGAACTTAAAGATTTTGCATGACAAAGAAATAAACTGTAACTCAATTACTAAAAAAATGTATTTATTTATTTCGTTTTAACTAGAATAACCTGCTTGTTCTGACCGCTTAAGAATTTCGGTTTTAATTCACCCTATTATGTAGTGATACCATATATACTGTGTGTCACTGGATACTGTGGTGTAAGATCTAATGGAATATAAAAGTGTTTTTGGTATTCTAGCAAATGACCTTAAAGTGTAGTTAGTGACAGGATACACAATATCTTAATCCCAGACTGTAGCACTTTGTTAGGTCATTAATTCCAGAAGTTTCCTGATAATAAGAGGAGGCTAGAATCAATTAGCATTATGTCATTGGTGGGTGGAATCTGCAGATACCCATATTGTGTACCCAGAAAAATTGAATTTGGTGGCTAGAAGCCTTGGGTACTTTACTAAGTACATCACTCTGCCTGCAATTTTTTTCCATCAAAATAATTTATTATTTATAAAGGATACATCACAGTATTGTGGGCGCAGCCACTATATTAACAGAGGAAAGGAACAACATAAAATGGGTTGAGAGCTTTACTTACATACATATCAGCCAGTATGTGATTGTATTTATTACCTCTATCTAAACTCAATAGTGAAAAAAGAAGTGACGCTAAATTGCACTTATGTGTATGGACCTCCAACTGAGTGCAAAGAAAAACCTAAAAATATAATAAAATAAAGACTTCATACGCAGTACACTTTAAAGTATCGCTATAAAGATGGTGACAATGTGATAATTCAAATTATCAGTGTAACAATATCACCCTGTGATATTAAACTGCATTCAATAAAAAGTTAAAAAGCATAATGAAATTCATCCAAAAAGAAGGTTGATCCAGTGTAAACTTTTCTGATCTTCCACCACACCACTAAGTGCCAGTGATTCCACTCCCTTTGGATAATAGTGTTGCTCACGAATATTCGCATTGCGAATATTCGACTCGAATATAGCATATTCGAGAAATCGCGCTATATTTCGAAATTCGCGGTGAATATTCGCAATTCCGAATATTCGATTTTTTACAATTTTTTTTTTGAACCAGATCACATCCTAGAT
Source organism: Rana temporaria (assembly GCF_905171775.1). Lineage (NCBI taxonomy): Eukaryota > Metazoa > Chordata > Amphibia > Anura > Ranidae > Rana > Rana temporaria. Next base: position 276,387,068 of record NC_053491.1, read on the forward strand.
ATCTCCATCGACGTCTAAAAGCATTGCTGGTATCATTAGAGACCCTGGGCCGAGTAGCTGAAGCGTTCATTGAATTTTCCAGAAAGATCGCAATGCGATTATTCGGCAAACGCAATATCGCGCGATTACTTTCCTCGCCCCGATCTTCCACATCAGAGCGATTTTTACAGTTTCATTTGTAAAACAGATCACATCCTAGTGATCTCCATAGACGTCTGAAAGCATTGCTGGTATGATTAGAGCCATTGGGCCGAGTAGCTGAAGCGATCATTTTATATTGCCGAATATTCGCAATGCGAATATTCGGCAATAGGAATATTGCGCGATTATTTGCTCCGCCCTTTTGCATCAGAGCCAATCAGAGTTCTCCTTCCACACTCGTCACAGGTTAGCAACCAATAGGAACCTGCCTGCATGGACATTATATAAGCTCACTCCCAGCACCATTTCATTGCAGATTCAGAAGCTGGCTATAGAGTGTGGAGGCTGTTTCTGTGTTCCTGGTTTCCTGTGTCTTTGTTCTTGATTGATTTAGATCATCACCAGCATTGCTATTTAGTGATTCCAGTGGATCTTTTCCAGTATATCAACTGCTTTTTTCAAAGCAATAGACCCAAGAGCTTTTTTCAAAGCTACGTTTTGTGCTGTTTTGTGCTGTTTTTTTCATTTGTGTTACTGTTTGATCCTGCAATCCTCCCTGTTCAGTGATATTTGCAAGAGATTTCAGAACACATTTTGCTGAGCTTTATAAAAGAGCTTTTCTAAAAGCTAAGTTTTGTTCATCTTGTGTTACTGTTAGATCTTGCAGGTTCGCTGTTCAGTGATATTTGATAGGCATCTCAGTTCACATTTTGTTTAGTTTTCCCTAAAGAGCTTTTATAAAAGCTAAGTTTTGTGTTCAGTTTAGTTAAATTTTGTGTAGTAAGTGTACACACTGTTAGTGTACATTTATTTCATCTAGCTTAGCTTAGTGTGTGTTTAGTGTCTGTGTTTTGTGTTTAAAAAAAAAAAAAAAAAAAAAGTTAGTGTTTGTTTAGTGCTTTTTTTTTTTTCTTTAATTTTGTAGTCCTTGTCTGGTGTACTACTTTTCTTATAGTTTAGTAGCTGTCTGTGTTCGTCTTTGTCTGCGTGCCTGTCTTGTAAAAAATACACAAAAACACATTTTGTTCACATTTACCCCCCCCAATAAAGTTTACCCCCCCCACACACATATCAGCAATAATGAGCGGCATCCGTGGCCGTGGCAGCAGGGGTAGGGGAGTTACTCCCAGTGCTGGATCGCTGCCAGCACGGGGTACCTCTCGTGCCCCTACTAGTGGTAGAGGATCGGGTGCAAGGGGAGTACGCCTGATCCGGGAGTTCTTCCCATCGGGCAGCCGCCCGATATTGCCATCTCAGGCTCAAGTAGTGGTGGACTACATGGGGCACAGCAGTGCCACTGAGTCGTCGGTCCCGACTCACAGTAGTACCACCATTACACCGGTGCCTGTACTACCCCCCCCCAGCCCCCAAGAGTCCAGCATCTTACTGTTCGACAGCGACAGTGAGAGGGATCTCTTGGGGGAGGCCATGCATCAGGCAGACCTCCAGCTCTGTCCTGATGGTCAGGACCTTTTTGAAGGGATGGATGAGGAGGATGGGATACCTGCTGGTAGTATCCCAGAGTCATCCCTTCAAACCGGTGCTGCTGTTTTGGTGCAGGAAACAGCAGCACCTAGTCAGACCCAGGCGTGGGTGAGGGGACAGCGGAGCCAGGCTAGAGGCTCCATGTCACGTGGTTCCCTCAGACCAACACATCTCAGCCCTTGGTCTGACATCTCTGGGGGCGAAGAGGGTGACCCATCATGGTTGCCATCTGACGCGTCGGCTCACTACGTCAGTGACGACGGGGAAGGTAGGCACCCTGGTGAAACGGTGCGCCAGGTCACCACCAGGGAGACCATCGTCAGGGTCTCCACTGGTGATGGCAGCAGGAGGTGTCAGGAGGAGGAGCAGCAGCAGCAGCAGCAGCAGCAGGCAGCTCCACCTGTGCGCACCGAATCCCAGCAGGTGCAAGTAAGCGTCACCCCATCTGACAGGAGGGCGGTGCTGAAGTCACCTGTCTGGAATTTCTTTACCCTGGTGGCAGACAACCCTACCGTGGCCATCTGCCGGATTTGTAAAGTGAGGGTGAAGAGAGGGAAGTGTTTGGCTCGGGTGGGTACCACAGCCCTGAACCAGCACCTGAGGATAAACCACTGGGCGTTGTATGACGAGATGAAGCGTGGTGGTGGTAGCAGCGCCACCACCACAAGTGAGCAGGGTACAGCAGCCCCTGCCACATCTTCATCTCTTTCCAGCAGGTCATGCCCCCCCGCTCCCTCTAGTAGAGGTACTGGTACCGGCAGCCAGACCTCTACTTCCACAGCACCCTCCACGTCTGTGTCCCGCACTGCCGTCCGGCGCCAGGCGTCGATTTCAGACGCCTTTGACCGCACCACTCCCTTCCCCCCTGGAGACCGACGTGTGCGTTCCCTCAATGGGCTCCTGGCAAGGGTTATTGCCCAACATCTGCTGCCCTTCAACATAGTTGACAGCAACCCCTTCAGGCAGATGTTGGAGCAGGCCCAACCCCAATGGCGTGTCCCCAGCCGCCATTTCTTTGCCAGGACTGGTGTCCCTGCCCTACACCAGCACATTGTGCAGAATGTAACCCTGTCGCTGGATCACGCTGTCAGCGACAGGGTTCATCTGACAATGGATGGCTGGACCAGCAGGCATGGGCAGGGACGCTACATCAGCTTCACGGCCCATTGGGTTTCCCTCCGAGGCGTCGGTGAGGGATCGTCGGCAACCGATCTTGTGGTGCCGCCCCGGGGTGTCCAGGGGAGAACTGCTGGTCTCCCTCAAGCCACTGTCTCCGCAGCTGCTGAGCCTCCCAGCAAGCGCCCCCGTAGCTACTCAAGTGTGGGGCACGTGCGCTGTCAGGCCGTGCTCCAGCTTGTTAGTTTAGGGGACCGGAGACACACTGGAGAAGAAGTGCTGAAAGCACTTCAAGCTCAGGTCCAGAAGTGGCTGACACCCCGAAGGCTCCAGCCAGGTATGGTTGTCTGCGATAACGGCAGCAACCTACTCGCCGCCCTCCATGCTGGCAGTCTGACGCACGTGCCCTGTCTGGCACATGTCCTCAACCTGGTGGTGCAGAAGTTCCTGCGCACTTATCCAGGGTTGAGTGACATTGTGGCAAAGGCGCGTAGGATTGCCAGCCACTTCAGGCGCTCCCCAACCGCTACCGCGTCCCTGTCCAAATTGCAGCGGAAGTACAATCTGCCCCTTCACAGGCTGATTGTGGACAGTGTGACGCGGTGGAACTCCACCCTCCACATGCTGAAGAGGTTGTGGGAGCAGCAAAGGGCGGTGAGGGAGTACCTGATGGAACTAGGCACTGAGAGGGCTTCACCACAACTCCCTTTCATCGCCTGTGCGGAGTGGGGGCAGATAAACCAGGTCTGCCAAGTGTTGTCCTCCTTCGAGCAGGCGACCAAGATGGTCAGCAGTGAGCAAATTGGCCTCAATAGCGTGCTGCCAATACTGTTCATGCTGGAGAGGACACTAGATCGCCTGCTCGAGGCTGGGGAGAGTGCCTTGGTGGAGCAGGAGGAGTCAGCAATGCTCCACCGAGACCAGGGCCAGGACGAGGAGGAGGAGGAGGAGGATGATGATGATGAAGAGGAGGAGGAGGTGGTTGCTGGTGTCGTCCCGGAGTCAGGGCCTGGTCAGGAGGGAGAGCCGGTGTTGGGGGCACCGATAGTCCGGGGGTTGGGCATGTCTGAGTTTGACCAGCAGCGCCTCAGGGATGAAGAGTCGCACCTCATTCACCTGGCCAGCATTGAGGAGTCACAGCGGGCTGTGCTCTTCCCCATGGCTGCCCACATGCTGAGATGCCTCAGGAGGGACCCCCGGGTTAAGACCATCAAGACGAGGGATGATTTCTGGATGGCCACCCTTTTGGATCCCAGGTGCAAGGGGAAACTGGAGCAGTTCATCCCAGCCAGCCGGAGGCAGCACCGGATGGAGGAACTGCAGGCAGCCATTGTCAGACGGTTGGAGCAGGCAACTCCCCGGCCTCCAGTTGTCCCCCCTCATCTCACCCAGCAGGTGGCTGCACCCAGCTGCAGCCGAGCAGGGGACCTAATGGAAGAGATGAGGATGTTCTTCCAAACCGAGCGACCCAGTACCACCACCAGCAGCAGCAGCAGCAGTCACCACCAGCGGCTGGCCCACATGGTGGCAGACTACATGGCGTCCGTCGGTGCTTCTGACAGTATGAGCACCGACGACCCCATGGAGTACTGGGTTGCCAGATTGGACACCTGCCGCGAGCTCGCTCAGTATGCGCTGGAGTTATTGTCTTGCCCCCCCTCCAGCGTACTATCTGAGCGGACATTCAGCGCGGCAGGTGGGGTGGTCACGGACAAGAGGACCCGTCTGTCCACAGACTCCGTGGACAGACTCACATTCATAAAGATGAATGAGTCCTGGATCGGCGGTGACTTTCTGGCACCCGTCGTCGGTTCAGGGCGCTGAAGGGTCCCTTGCCATGCATTCCCTGATGAAGCCCCGGACCTGATGTATTTACAGTGCTGAATATAACTATTTCAACATCAGAGAAAATCAATGTTAATATTTGGTACAGTAGGCTTTCTTTGCAATTACAGCGGTCAAACATTTCTTGTAGTTTTACACCAGCTTTGCACACACTGGAGGAGGGATTTTGGCCCACTCCTCCACACAGATCTTCTCTACATCAGTCATGTTTCTGGGCTATCGCTGAGAAACACGGAGTTTGAGCTCCCTCCAAAGATTCTCTATTGGGTTTAGGTCTGGAGACTGGCTAGGCCACGCCAGAACCTTGATATGCTCCTTACAGAGCCAATCCTTGGTTATCCTGGCTGTGTGCTTTGGGTCATTCTCATGTTGGAAGACCCAGCCTCGACCCATCTTCAAAGCTCTAACTCAGGGAAGGAGGTTGTTGCCCAAAATCTTGCAATACATTGGCCCCGGTCATCCTCTCCTTAATACAGTGCAGTCACCCTGTCCCATGTGCAGAAAAACACCACCAAAGCATGATGCTACCATGACTCCATTGGATCAGTCAAGACAATTATGTCAGCAGTTATTTCACACCCTATATACTCTTATTAAGACTGCTGTACATCATGGCAACTCCTGCCCATGTGATATGACTCTGTATCAACTACTACTGTTAATACACTCTATATACTCTTATTCCTACTGCTGTTCATCATGGCACCTCCTGCCCATGTGATATGACTCTGTATCAACTACTACTGTTAATACTACTACTGCTGCTTCTGCTGCTGCTGCTGCCGCCCAGTCAATACACCTATGTCAGCAGTTATTTCACACTCTATATACTCTTATTAAGACTGCTGTACATCATGGCAACTCCTGCCCATGTGATATGACTCTGTATCAACTACTACTGTTAATACTACTACTGCTGCTTCTGCTGCTGCTGCTGCCGCCCAGTCAATACACCTATGTCAGCAGTTATTTGACACTCTATATACTCCTATTCCTACTGCTGTTCATCATGGCACCTCCTGCCCATGTGATATGACTCTGTATCAACTACTACTGTTAATACTACTGCTGCTTCTGCTGCTGCCGCCCAGTCAATACACCTATGTCAGCAGTTATTTCACACTCTATATACTCTTATTAAGACTGCTGTACATCATGGCAACTCCTGCCCATGTGATATGACTCTGTATCAACTACTACTGTTAATACTACTACTGCTGCTTCTGCTGCTGCTGCTGCCGCCCAGTCAATACACCTATGTCAGCAGTTATTTCACACTCTATATACTCTTATTAAGACTGCTGTACATCATGGCAACTCCTGCCCATGTGATATGACTCTGTATCAACTACTACTGTTAATACTACTACTGCTGCTTCTGCTGCTGCTGCTGCCGCCCAGTCAATACACCTATGTCAGCAGTTGTTTAACACTCTATATACTCTTATTAAGACTGCTGTACTTCATGGCAACTCCTGCCCATGTGATATGACTCTGTATCAACTACTACTGTTAATACTACTACTGCTGCTTCAGCTGCTGCTGCCGCCCAGTCAATACACCTATGTCAGCAGTTGTTTAACACTCTATATACTCTTATTCCTACTGCTGTTCATCATGGCACCTCCTGCCCATGTGATATGACTCTGTATCAACTACTACTGTTAATACTACTACTGCTGCTTCTGCTGCTGCTGCTGCCGCCCAGTCAATACACCTATGTCAGCAGTTATTTCACACTCTATATACTCTTATTAAGACTGCTGTACATCATGGCAACTCCTGCCCATGTGATATGACTCTGTATCAACTACTACTGTTAATACTACTACTGCTGCTTCTGCTGCTGCCGCCCAGTCAATACACCTATGTCAGCAGTTATTTCACACTCTATATACTCTTATTAAGACTGCTGTACATCATGGCAACTCCTGCCCATGTGATATGACTCTGTATCAACTACTACTGTTAATACTACTACTGCTGCTTCTGCTGCTGCTGCTGCCGCCCAGTCAATACACCTATGTCAGCAGTTGTTTAACACTCTATATACTCTTATTAAGACTGCTGTACTTCATGGCAACTCCTGCCCATGTGATATGACTCTGTATCAACTACTACTGTTAATACTACTACTGCTGCTTCAGCTGCTGCTGCCGCCCAGTCAATACACCTATGTCAGCAGTTGTTTAACACTATATATACTCTTATTCCTACTGCTGTTCATCATGGCACCTCCTGCCCATGTGATATGACTCTGTATCAACTACTACTGTTAATACTACTACTGCTGCTTCTGCTGCTGCTGCTGCCGCCCAGTCAATACACCTATGTCAGCAGTTATTTCACACTCTATATACTCTTATTAAGACTGCTGTACATCATGGCAACTCCTGCCCATGTGATATGACTCTGTATCAACTACTACTGTTAATACTACTACTGCTGCTTCTGCTGCTGCTGCTGCCGCCCAGTCAATACACCTATGTCAGCAGTTATTTCACACTCTATATACTCTTATTAAGACTGCTGTACATCATGGCAACTCCTGCCCATGTGATATGACTCTGTATCAACTACTACTGTTAATACTACTACTGCTGCTTCTGCTGCTGCTGCTGCCGCCCAGTCAATACACCTATGTCAGCAGTTGTTTAACACTCTATATACTCTTATTAAGACTGCTGTACTTCATGGCAACTCCTGCCCATGTGATATGACTCTGTATCAACTACTACTGTTAATACTACTACTGCTGCTTCAGCTGCTGCTGCCGCCCAGTCAATACACCTATGTCAGCAGTTGTTTAACACTCTATATACTCTTATTCCTACTGCTGTTCATCATGGCACCTCCTGCCCATGTGATATGACTCTGTATCAACTACTACTGTTAATACTACTACTGCTGCTTCTGCTGCTGCTGCTGCCGCCCAGTCAATACACCTATGTCAGCAGTTATTTCACACTCTATATACTCTTATTAAGACTGCTGTACATCATGGCAACTCCTGCCCATGTGATATGACTCTGTATCAACTACTACTGTTAATACTACTACTGCTGCTTCTGCTGCTGCTGCTGCCGCCCAGTCAATACACCTATGTCAGCAGTTATTTCACACTCTATATACTCTTATTAAGACTGCTGTACATCATGGCAACTCCTGCCCATGTGATATGACTCTGTATCAACTACTACTGTTAATACTACTACTGCTGCTTCTGCTGCTGCTGCTGCCGCCCAGTCAATACACCTATGTCAGCAGTTATTTCACACTCTATATACTCTTATTAAGACTGCTGTACATCATGGCAACTCCTGCCCATGTGATATGACTCTGTATCAACTACTACTGTTAATACTACTACTGCTGCTTCTGCTGCTGCTGCTGCCGCCCAGTCAATACACCTATGTCAGCAGTTGTTTAACACTCTATATACTCTTATTCCTACTGCTGTTCATCATGGCACCTCCTGCCCATGTGATATGACTCTGTATCAACTACTACTGTTAATACTACTACTGCTGCTTCTGCTGCTGCTGCTGCCGCCCAGTCAATACACCTATGTCAGCAGTTATTTCACACTCTATATACTCTTATTAAGACTGCTGTACATCATGGCAACTCCTGCCCATGTGATATGACTCTGTATCAACTACTACTGTTAATACTACTACTGCTGCTTCTGCTGCTGCTGCTGCCGCCCAGTCAATACACCTATGTCAGCAGTTATTTGACACTCTATATACTCCTATTCCTACTGCTGTTCATCATGGCACCTCCTGCCCATGTGATATGACTCTGTATCAACTACTACTGTTAATACTACTGCTGCTGCTTCTGCTGCTGCTGCTGCCCAGTCAAGACACCTATGTCAGCAGTTATTTGACACTCTATATACTCCTATTCCTACTGCTGTTCATCATGGCACCTCCTGCCCATGTGATATGACTCTGTATCAACTACTACTGTTAATACTACTGCTGCTTCTGCTGCTGCTGCCCAGTCAAGACACCTATGTCAGCAGTTATTTGACACTCTATATACTCCTATTCCTACTGCTGTTCATCATGGCACCTCCTGCCCATGTGATATGACTCTGTATCAACTACTACTGTTAATACTACTGCTGCTTCTGCTGCTGCTGCCCAGTCAAGACACCTATGTCAGCAGTTATTTCACACCCTATATACTCTTATTAAGACTGCTGTTCATCATGGCACCTCTTGCCCGAGTGATTTGACACTGTATTGTCAATGTCTACTACTACTATTACAGCTCAGTCAAGACACCTGTGTCCCAATTTTTTGGTACACTATTGACTACTATGACCACTACTGATGCTGTAAAGTATTCCCCAAGTGTTTTTATGCTATGTATTACTATTACCACTACTGCTTGTAAATCATGCCTGTGTGATACTTAGTGGGAATGCTTTAATAAGCATTCCTAGTATGGATACCCGTAAATGTATTAATCTTAATTAGTGTGAATGCTTTAATAAACATTTCCAGTATTGATATCCGTAAATTTAGTAATCTTATTATTCCTTACGTTTTTTGGTTCTGCGTAACTTCGGCATACTTTCAGCTATTGAGACCATTCAACTGTAAAAATGTTCGTCTCGTTCAGCTAATGATGGGACTTCTTCAAGTTTTTTTCTACTTTTTACACTTTTATAAATTTTAAGCTTTTAGACCCTTTTTTTAAACATTGAAGTCAATGAGAACATCCTTTTCCCCTTTGAATTCACATGCCATGCCAAAAGTTTCAACTACTTCATACTTTCACTTACAGACACTGAAAAAACTTTAAAGCGGTCACAAAATATTTAGCTATCCGGCTATGACTTTTCAGATCGTTATCGTTTACAATTTTTTGGTGAAAACGCAATTTACGTTTTGCGAATTTTTCACAAAAATGCAATAGGTTATAATGTAATCCTATGGAGGGGATTTAGAGTCTGTCATGTGACCTTAACATTGGAGATCTTTGTAATTAAAAATATCTTTACAAAAAGGGGAAACAAATTGGTCTCACGCCCACAAGATCTACTTTTCATACACAATTTTTATATCAAAACGTAGCTATGCTTGTCTGGTTTATGGCAATGTGACCAATTCTGCGATACGTATTTTAGTTTTAATTATTGGAGCAACAGCCAGAAATTATGTCTCATAGACTCTCATGTGAAATTATCTAAAAAATGTTGCTGCAGAACTCACAAAGACGCTCTTTTCTAAATCGCAGACATGGCCACATTTTTAAGTTTATCTACATAAATTTCATATCGATGCGTTTACAAGGGCCGTGTATTTCAAACGGTGTAGTCGTTGTATCAATTGCATGTACGTTTGAGGATTTATTAAGCTTTGTTTGGAGGCTTAAATCATGTATTAGATCTGTGAATTAAAAGCGTTTGTAATGTTATTTCTTTCCATAAATAACTTTCCTGACCTCAGTGCAATATTCCTCCTCACTGACCTGGGGGGGAGGGGAAACCTATTGAGGGGGAGGGGCGACCAGGAAGTCAGCATACTCTATACTTTGCAGATAGAGAAAGAAGCTGTGTGTCCTAAAGATAGTGTAGTGGTTATGGTGAATGTCTTTGGCAAGGGGCTCACCAATTAAGCTATTCAGCATTCCCACTCGCATTTTCCTCAGGAAATGCATTGTCTAGTTATATTATATTTTAATACTCCTGCTGCTGCCTCCATGCTGAGTAAAGCTTCATGACCTCTCTGGCACAGCGGATCCACCAACAGCCTCCGCTACAAGCTACCAGACCGGACTGCCAGACCGGATCTAAACAGCAAGTGTAACTATAACAATGAACCTTATGTTAAACCCTGTTTTGCGGCATTTATACTGCAACCATTGGGCTGACTGCAAGAGCTCATCTGCATTCTCTCTCTTTCTTGCTCTCCCTCTCTCTCTCTTTGTATATATATATATATTGTTGCTTTTGTTATGTTCATTTTTCAACAGTTTATTTTGTGTTCGTCGTGTCTGTGTCGTGTGCTTTAGTTTGTCCTAGGTTAATGTTAAATAAAATAATAGTATAAAATGTTTTTGCTTATTATGAAGTTAAATGTGTTGATGTTGATTTGTTTGATGTGAAGTTAGATGTGTTGAAAAACCTACAACTCTATCTCAAAAAGAAATGAAACATTTCCAAAAAATAAGTTTTTTTAATACAAAAATAAATTTAAATATAGCTCTCAATCCGTTTCTGAATGCGGTGCATTTCCGCAATCTGACCCGATAGCTGCTGCTCTAGCAGAGCATTTTGTTGGGTGAGGTAGCTCATCTTCCGCTGGTTTTGAAGGATCTTCTGGTGCGTCTTTTCGATGAGTCTGTTTTGCCTCCTCATATCTCTTGATGCTTTTAGGATATAATAAAAAAACATTTGGATTTCAAATAACGTTACCAAATAAATAAATATTTTTTTTTGCTTATTAATCAATCATTATCATGTGTATACACTTGTTATGTGTCTAACACATCCCGGGAGTGCAGAATTATTAGGCAAATGAGTATTTGGACCACATCATCCTCTTTATGCATGTTGTCTTACTCCAAGCTGTATAGGCTCGAAAGCCTACTACAGATTAGGCATATTAGGTAATGTACATCTCTGTAATGAGAAGGTGTGTGGTCTAATGACATCAACACTCTATATCAGGTGTGCATAATTATTAGTCAATTTCCTTTTCTTTGGCAAAATTGGCCAAAAGAAGGATTTGACAGACTCTGAAAAGTCCAAAATAGAGAGATATCTAGCAGAGGGATGCAGCACTCTTAAAGTTGCAAAGCTTCTGAAGCGTGATCATCAAACAAAAGAAGCGTGTGGAAAAACAAAGGTGCAAAATAACTGCCCATGAACTGAGAAAAGTTAAGCGTGCAGCTGCCAAGATGCCACTTGCCACAAGATTGGCCATATTTCAGAGCTGCAACATCACTGGGGTGCCCAAAAGCACAAGGTGTGCAATACCCAGAGACATGGCCAAGGTAAGAAAGGCTGAAAGACGATGACCACTGAACAAGACACACAAGCTGCAACGTCAAGACTGTGCCAATAAATATCTCAAGAAAGATTTTTCTAAGGTTTTATGGACTGCTGAAATGAGAGTGAGTCTTGATGGGCCAGATGGAAGAGCCTGTGGCTGGATTGGTAAAGGGCAGGGAGCTCCAGTCCAACTCAGACGCCAGCAAGGTGGTGGTGGAGTACTGGTTTGGGCTGGTATCATCAAAGATGAGCTTGTGGGGCCTTTTCGGATTGAGGATGGAGTCAAGCTCAACTCCCAGTCCTACTGCCAGATTATGGAAGAGACCTTCTTCAAGCAGTGGTACAGGAAAAAGTCACCATCCTTCAAGAAAAACATGATTTTCATGCAGGACAATGCTCCATCACACGTGTCAAAGTACTCCACAGCGTGGCTGGCAAGAAAGGGTATTAAATAAAAAAAAGTAATGACATGGCCTCCTTGTTCACCTGATCTGAACCCCATTGAGAACCTGTGGTCCATCATCAAATGTGGGATTTACAAGGAGGGAAAACAGTACACCTCTCTGAACAGTGTCTGGGAGGCTGTGGTTGCTGCTGCACGCAATGTTGATGGTGAACAGATCAAAACACTGACAGAATCCATGGATGTCAGGCTTTTGAGTGTCCTTGCAAAGAAAGGTGGCTATATTGGTCACTGATTTGTTTTTGTTTTGTTTTTAAATGTCAGAAATGTGTATTTGTGAATGTTGAGATGTTATATTGGTTTCACTGTTAAAAATAAATCATTGAAATGGCTATCTATTTATTTTTTGGTTAAGTTGCCTAATAATTCTGCACAGTAATAGTAGTCACCTGCACACACAGATATCCCCCGAAAATAACTAACACTAAAAACAAACTAAAAACTACTTCCAAAAAAATTCAGCTTTGATATTAATGAGTTTTTGGGGTTCATTGAGAACATGGTTGTTGTTCAATAATAAAATGAATCCTCAAAAAATACAACTTGCCTAATAATTATGCACTACCTGTATACTTCTAGCATCAATACCATATTATGGTTCTACAATCTGACAGGTGCGCTTTATATGTTGTCCATTTTTATATCTACATTTTGTTGTTGAAATGTTATTAATCATTGTGCACATATTTACCTTCCTGAATGAGGCTCACAGGACCGCTCTCTTCCTCCTGCTCTTCTGCTTGAGAAGTTGGGGTGGTGGGGGGGGGAAGCTCCTCAGCTTGCTCCTCAACAGGAGCTGGGGTTGGGGAGTGGGAGGGCCCTGGCTGCTCCTCCTCATGCATCTCCTCCTCTGCCGCATCCTCCTCTGCCGCATCCTCCTCCTCCTCCTCATCGGCCTGGCGCCTTCTGCGCTTGGCGCGGACAACTGGCATTGGAGCTCCTATAATAACACAATGTTCATATATTATAAAAATGTTTTCTAATGACGTATGCAAATTCTGTGTACTCTGCTGTATTGTATATGAATACAAATTGATTTATATAGACAGTTAACCAATGGGACAATGTTATATTAAAGGGTCTTGTGGGCACTACAGGGGACTGAGCGTGAGCTGGGATGCAACCATGTTAAAATGAGCTGTTTTTGTCTACTTTGTTTTGTTCAGACCATCTCATGTTAAAAAAAGGGCCTGATGGAGCACACGGGATTACTATAACAACCCCACTCCTAACACAGGAATTTAGTGGTAATCTATATATATAAAACTCAACGTGTGTGTGTGCATAAATGTATGTATGTATGTATGTATGTATGTATGTTCCAGCATCACGTACAAACGGCTAAAGATATTTATATGAAACTTGGCACACAGGTTACTTATATGTCAGCCACAAACATAGGATAGGTGGTTTAAACCTTACCCACCCCCACTTGCCATGGTCGGGGTTTTTCTTTAAAGTCCCATGCAAAGCAATGGGAAAATTATGTTCCCACATAACTTCTGTGTTCCTGTCTGCTGTCCCATGTCTTTTTTCAACAGTACTATGAATACCTTGGCTGGTGGTGATATATGTTAGCACAACATGGCATCTTGGTTAACAACATCTGACCTTACATGAATTACATATGACCTTACATAACTGTCACCAAAGGAGCTGCGGTGGCTCCACGCGATTGCCACTGCACTGACAAGTGATTCACCTCTGCAGCTAGGGGTTCGGATCCCGCTCTCGGCTACCTGTGAATTGAGTTTGGTGGTCTCAGCCCCGCCCCTGGTGGGTGTGCTATGCGAGGTTGGGTTGGGAGGACCCCCTCACACCCGCCATTGCCAACCGGGGCATGGAGAAAGGTGGCAGATTGCCTCTGGGGGAGGCCTCCCAACTCCTGCAGGCCGGCTCCTCTCTCTTTCGAGTTCACGCACAAAATACACTTTTTAAAAAAAAAACATAACTGTCAACAATAACTTACCTGGATGATATTTAGCCCGAAGACGTCTGACCTGATCCATTTGGCGCCTCTTCAGGTCAGACCACTTCTTCACAATTGCATTGTGGTCGTGTTGGCCGCCAAAGTCAGCGATTAGGGCGCTGACCACAGCCCTTTTCTCTGGCTGCCTCCGCAGCTTATCGTATCCTGTTTCCAGGAACTTCTGCAAGATGAAGAACAAAGTATATTGTAATACTTCTGTTGACAGCCTTATGGATATATGACGTAAATGTATGCTATTCAACAATTGGAAGCATTCTCGCCTTATTAATCAATGACAGGGGTAACATGACAGATTTTATATCCTGCCATTTCGGTCGCCACCTTTTTTGCATAAATATAGCAGCCATTATCATTTGCATAATTATGAATATATTATTAACAACACAGGATACACGTATAGGGGAGATATGCGTTGCTAACTCTTTTCCCTGTCAGGAGCCTAACGCCCCGGGGGTCAGAGACGGGACCTTTTCGGAGGGCCACTGACGTATGTACCCGTCGCAGTTTTTTGTGATGTCACTCTTTAGGTGTGTGCACATTTTTCACTGCATCCGGGTGGAGTTTTTGGGTTGTGTTTTGCACGCCACAGGCTTTTCAACAGGAAAAAAACAGCTGGAGGCAGAATGGTTGCAAAACACTACGGGTTTGTTACCTAACTCTGGGTTTCAAGACCAGTCCACCTCCAGCTCCAGTCCTATGTCCAAAAAAATGTTAAATTCATTATGCTAAATAACAAGGAAAAGTGCCTAAATACACATTTGCCAACCAGGGTGTCTGCAGCTGTCCAGGCATGCTGGGACTTGTAGTTTTGTAAAAGCAGGAGACACATTTTTTGTGAAATACTAATATCTGATCATATATACTAACTTTTAAACTAGACTGAAATGCAGTTGAAGATAATGAAATAACAGTGGTCGAAATACTTACACAAATCAGCAAATTTTCCTCAGATACAGTGAAATTACTTCCAACCATCTTGCTCTGCGATTGCGTTGCGATCAAAAAGTTGGAAACTGGCAAGGGTCCAGGAAATGGTCGCGTGTTGTTCGCGTGTTGATTGCGCTGCTTGGACCGAGATGGGTCCATATGGCTTCGGCTGTATGGACCACAGTAACTCTTTTCCCTGTCAGGAGCCTAACGCCCCGGGGGGTCAGAGACGGGACCTTTTCGGAGGACCACTGACGTATGCAACCGCCGCAGTTTTTTGTGATGTCAGTCTTTAGGTGTGTGCAAATTTTTTCTTGCACCGGGTGGAGTTTTTGGGTTGTGTTTTGCACGCCACAGGCTTTTCAACAGGAAAAAAACAGCTGGAGGCAGGATGGTTGCAAAACACTACGGGTTTGTTACCTAACTCTGGGTTTCAAGACCAGTCCACCTCCAGCTGTTGCAAAACTACTACTCCCATCAGCCACGGTCTGTCAGTGCATGCTAAGAATTTTACTTTTGCTGCATCTAGGGTGCCACAGTTTAGAGACCCGTGCATAAAGGCCTGAAAAACGGGGGCCTGCAGAACTTACAATACTAGAAGTGCCAGCATTCCCAGGCATGCTGGAAGTTGTAGTTCTGCAACATCTAAAGGGCAATATGTATTCGAACGTCCTTGGGCCTTGAGGACACTGAAGTCAGGACGTTCGCATACGTCCTATGTCCAATAAAATGTTAAATTCATTATGCTAAATAACAAGGAAAAGTGCCTAAATACACATTTGCCAACCAGGGTGTCTGCAGCTGTCCAGGCATGCTGGGACTTGTAGTTTTGTAAAAGCAGGAGACACATTTTTTGTGAAATACTAATATCTGATCATATATACTAACTTTTAAACTAGACTAAAATGCAGTTGAAGATGATGAAATAACAGTGGTCAAAATACTTACACAAATCAGCAACTTTTCCTCAGACTTAGTGAAATTGCTTCCAACCATGTTGCTGTGTGATTGCGCTGCGATCATAAGTTGGAAACTGGCAAGGCTCCAGGAAATGGTCGCGTGTTGTTCGCGCAATTGCGCATGCGCGATCGAAAAATCGCAATCGCAATATGTTTTTTGGTTAAAATATCATACATATTCGATTTCAGAGTGCTGCTACAGCAGTTTTCGAAATATCTGCAATCAATTTCGCATTCGCATGTTGCGATATTTCGATAAAATATCAGGAATATTCTGAGCCAATCAGAGCGCTCCTCCAGCATATCTCGAAATTGCGCAATAAATATCGCATTCGCATGTTGCGATATTTCGATAAAATATCACGAATATTCTGAGCCAATCAGAGCGCTCCTCCAGCATATCTCGAAATTCCGCAATAAATATCGCATTCGCATGTTGCGATATTTCGATAAAATATCACGAATATTCTGAGCCAATCAGAGCGCTCCTCCAGCATATCTCGAAATTGCGCAATAAATATCGCATTCGCATGTTGCGATATTTCGATAAAATATCACGAATATTCTGAGCCAATCAGAGCGCTCCTCCAGCATATCTCGAAATTCCGCAATAAATATCGCATTCGCATGTTGCGATATTTCGATAAAATATCACGAATATTCTAAGCCAATCAGAGCGCTCCTACCGCAGTTATTAAAAAATCGCAATTATTTTCGCATTCGCAATAGCGAAAAATCGCAATCAATTAATTTCGATAAAATATCACGAATATTCGAATTTAGCGAATATATCTCGAATATTCGAATATATATTCGAGATATATCGCGAAATCGAATATGGCATATTCTGCTCAACACTATTGGATAACACACTCACCAGATATTTATGCCTTACACTCTCGTGCTTGGCAAAATCGCTTTAAACCACTTAGATAGGGTTATCTAATCTCCGTTATCCAGCCACAAGCATCTAAATAAGATCTCTCCACGTGTAAATAAAAAGTGCTCCAAATAGTGTAATATTGTAAAACCAGTTTAATAAAACGTGATGTGAAAAACTTCAACCATTACACTCACATCACATCTCTTCAAAGCCATCACAGATGTTGGAGAAAACATCTGTAGTAGTGTATAGTGTGGTCACGGTGGACCCGAGGTGTACATCTTAGATATCACTCTCATCCGCTCCTCCACGTCACTAGCTCACTCCGTAACTCTCTGATCTGGTGTACAGCGTGAAATGCTTACAGATGGTTGCAGTTCAGCCACGCCCCCGACATGTTTCGTCATACAGACTTATTCATCATATAGTGTGGTCACGGCGGGTCCGCCACCGTGACCACACTATACACTACTACAGATGTTTTCTCCACTACTACAGATGAGTTTTTGCTGTGATTTTACTTGCTGGCTTTGAAGTAATGTGATGTGAGTGTTATGGTTGAAGTTTTTCACATAGCGTTTTATTAAACTGGTTTTACAATATTACACTATTTGGAGATCTTTTTATTCACATGTGGAGAGAACCTATTTACATGCTTGCAGCTGGATAACGGAGATCAGCTAAACCTATCTGTTTAGCTGCACTAGTGTAAGGCATAAATATCTGGTGAGTGTGTTATCCAAAGGGAGCGGAATCACTGGCACTGAGTAGTGTAGTGGAATATCAGAAAAGTTTACACTGGATCAACCTTCTTTTCAGATGAATTTCATTATGCTTATGAACTTTTTATTGAATGCAGTTTATTTCACTTGTCACGGGGTGATATTGTTACATTGATAATTAGAATTATCACATTGTCATCATTTTTAAGCAAAATTTCAAGCAAAAATTATGTCCTTCTTTTCCCACGAATAGAGCTTTCTTTTGGTGGTATTTGAACACCTCTGCATTTGTTTTTGGCGCTTTTAAACAAAAAAGGAGTGACAATTTTGAAAAAAAATTTTTTTTTCGTTTTTGGTATAATAAATATCCCCAATTTTTTAAAAACGTAACAAATTTCTTCATCAGTTTAGGCCAATATATATACCTCTACATATTTTTGGTAAATAAAAAATTGCAATAAGCACATATTGATTGGTTTGCACAAAGATGGAAAAGATTTATGGCATTTTTATTACTAGTAATGGAGGTGATCAGAGATTTTTATCAGGACTGCGACATTGCGTGGATGGATTGGACACTTTTGACACATTTTTGGAACCATTGACATTTATACAGCGATCAGAGCTATAAATATGCATTGATTACTGTGTAAATGTCACTGTCAAGGAAGGGGTTAACAATAGGGGACGATCAAGGGGGAAATGGGTTTCTCAGTGTGTTTCTTACTGTATGGGGATGTGACTGACTCGAGGAGAAGCCAGATCGTTGTTCCTAGCTAGCTAGCTAGCAAACAATCTGTCTATCCTCTCCTGACAGCGATCTGTCTCTCGTGCCCACGATTGCTCGTGGCCGGCGGTCACTGTGACTCCTGTTCACACACATCAGCTCCCCCGCCATGCAGCCGGTGCGCACGTGCCTGCTCTAGTTGTTTAAAGGGCCAACGTACAGCTACGGCAATTTGCGAGAGAGAGTCGGCCTGCCGCAGTAGAATGATAGTGGCTGGTTGACTAGTGGTTAAACCCCAAAGGGTGTGTCAAGGGCAGGCTGGGCTCAGAAGAAATGGACATAATGACAGGACTTTGATTTGGCCTGAAGAGAACTGATGGAGCTGGATGGGGGCGGAAGCTGGGAACAGCACTGGAAAGTGGATAGGGCAAGTAAACAATCTGCACTTTTTTAACACATGTCAGAGGGACACAAAAATGTTATAAACTTTAATATGTCAAATTAATTTAAAAAATAATATTCAATTTTTGTGATCCTGCTATGAAAGTCATTGTTCAGGTACTTTTGGTTAGAGTGTGACATGTTGGGGAGATTTTTAATATCCAAATAATGAATAAAACTGTCCTAGTTCAATCTTAATACCATTATTTATTTTTACTGTAGGAGATTTGTGAGCCAATACTAAGTGGAAACACATTGCCCGAGAATCTCCAAAACAAGTTTTTGAAGAACTATTAATCTCCCACTCTGATTCAAGTCTCGAGGATGAGAGGAGAGATTAATTGCTTATAATTTTTGCTATACAATCAATTGTGTGGCATTATGTGTTTGTGAAAGATCAGTCATTCAGACTTTCTACTGTTAAGTTCTTGTGTTGCAGGTTAAAGTTATAAAAACGTAATACAAAGAAAGGAATCAATCTTTAAACATTTCAGCAGCACTATTGAACTGCTAAAATTGGCTGTGTAGCCCAATGGTAAGGGGGACACAACCATTAGGCCTGAATTAGGTCAATAAAGCTCCATTGTGTTTTGCCTTTTTAGTGCTGCAGCCACATGAAATACAGAATTTCTCTTTTTTTGTTAATGCAATACACATCATTTAGTATTGCTCTTTACACTACAGGAAATCTTTTTGGTATTTCACAGGAAAATAATGAATGTTTCATTAAATAGACAAAACATAAATGCCTGCTTTTACTTCATCTTTCCACCAGTTTTCACATGCACCTTCCTATTCGACTTAAATCACATTTAGATTGAATAATTTTGGCATTTGCAATGATAATGGTGCAATAGATTTTCAAATGTACTGTTTAAAATGCTTAGTAGTCATTCAAATGATTTGTTTTTCTGACACTGGTAAAGTGCTAGCGGGTTCATTAGAGCTGAATTAATAATAACCAGGGAAAAGATGTACATTCTAAGTTAAGATTTTCATAATGCAGCTGCCTTTGTTGAGTTACACTAAGTATGCAAGAAACAATAACTGGAGAAGATGGTCAGGTCATGGGCAAATATTATGGACATTTTCTCTGAGCCCAGAAACACATGAGACCCATTAGTAGACCATAAAATTGAGACTGGGTAGGAGAAACAGCAGTAGGCAAACTGATGGCTAAAGTGTAACAATGGGCAAAATCAAAAATGACATGCTTTAGACTGACAACAGCATTAACACAGCTGGTTTTGCTTGTGTGAATCCCCCCCGAAACAGTTTCATTACCCATTGCTCCAGTATTCATTATTTTTCCACAGCCAAGATGCCCATCACAAGTTTTAGATATATTGGTTGGTGGAAATCAGCTAACACTGATGTTTACAATGATCGGCTTTTAATTTTTTAGTCTAAACCTTTTTTTTTCCACGGGAAAAAAGAACAGTTTGTTGTGACCATTTAAAGGTTTGAACTTGAGTTAGGCTGTAATTTGTCTATTACTTTAAACCATATAAAAACTACATGTTCATCTAAGGCTGCCCTGTTCCACAGAGTAGCAGTGCTGCTTTGTGACTTTACTGCAGGGTGAAGAAAAGTGATGTTGCTCTTTTCACCCTTTTACTGCCATGGACATTAGGGTTATGCTGGAACTTCACTGCTTGCAGCTAGCTCAGTAACCCATAATGTCCAAGGCTTCAAGTCTTCCTTTTAAGATCACTCTACTGCAGGTAGGTGCGGAGGATGGTGTATGAGGACAGCTTTACCCCTGCTGCCTGCATACTTAGATGTGCCTCTTTTAATCATCAACCATGTAAGTTGCTAAATGTTGTACCTTCATTAAATATTACCATATTGCTACACTTTTCTTTTATACTCTTTAGCTCCTGTTGGATTTTGCTTCTAATGCCGCGTACACACGATCGGGTTGTCTGATGAAAACGGTCTGATGGATCATTTTCATCAGACTAACCGATCGTGTGTGGGCCCCATCGGTTATTTATCCATCGGTTAAAAAACTAAGAACTTTTTTTTAATTATCTGATGGTTAACTAACCGATAGAAAAAAACAATCGTCTGTGGGTACGTCCATCGGTTAAAAATCCATGCATGCTCAGAATCAAGTCAACGCATGCTCGTAAGCATTGAACTTCATTTTTCTCAGCACGTTGTTGTGTTTTACGTCACCCTTGTGGAGACTTCCTTTTGTGGATGAACATTTTATGGTTAAACATCACATTGCTGTAATCTTTTTATATGGACAGTAAACTGAAGGACCTATGAATAAATGGTCGTGGAACTAATCATCTGAGTTTCTATTATTTTGCTTTAATATACAAGTGATTTGGATTACAAGCATGTTGTCAGGTCTGCCAGGAGATTACAACTGTCCCTCTGATTTTCTGACCGGTAGTCTTGTTATCCCGGTATCAGGTGGAGGGATGGTTAAGATCCTGCAGCCAGAATATAAGGAACCGCAATGGATGTGCAAACAACCAAACCAAAACCCCCAGCAACGACTCATGGTTAGTATAGACTGAAAACAGGAACCCAGGAGGAGGAAGGACAATACAAGTATCGCAGTCAAGAACGTACCAGGTGGGGTCGGCAATGATATAAGCAAAGTCCAAGGGATTATCCAAATATCGAAGTCAAGAATGAGTCAGGCGGGGGTGGTCGGCAACAAGATAAGCAAAGTCCAACGGATAATCCAAGTATCAAACGAGGCAAGTCTGCAACCAAAACAAGGCAAGTCTGCAACCAAAACTAAATAGCATCCACTAAACAGGAACCTATACTAGGGCAAGGACAGGAAGGGGAAGTGGAGATTTATAGGGACGCTGATGAGACGACAACCTACAGCTGGTCCCAGGGTGGAGAAAACATACCAACTCAAGACATGGAAAATTAACCAGTATTCTACCATAACACAAATTCCCTGGTGGTTCAGGCCAAAGAAAACCATCCATGAACACCTGTTTCTTGTGTTTTATCTGGGTTTCTGGAACTAATTATGCTCGCAATCCAAGGTTTTACCGTATTTGTTATTTTAACATTTTTTTTTCAATTATTACAGGTTTAATCTTTTAGTCTTTGTAAGAATTGTGGAAAGTATGTCGTATTTGCATGTGCAAAAAAAATATTTTAGTTTATAGGCTTGATAAACATTGGCAAAACTATTGTGGTATGCAAAAAAATCCGTGACGCCATCATTTAATTCTACAGGCCCTTTGCTTTCAGAAACTATTAGGTGGATTCAGATAGAGTTAGGCCGGCGTATCAGTAGATACGCCGACCTAACTGTAAAAGTGTGTAAAAGAAATACATATTTTACCTTAAAGCATGATGTAGTTGCATCCGTCTACCCACCTCCCTATACATTATGTCCTATCTCAATCCATTACTCTTCCTATCTGTGGAGACACTTGTCTCAGTTCCTCTCCTCATAGGACACAAAGACATCAGCGGGAGTCATTAGCTTCTGCTGCTGTCAATCAAATCCTGTGAGGAGGGAGTTGGGGGCAGGGCCAAGCCATGCTTTCGTTTTTGCGGTTCTATTCAGCCAGTAGTGGGGAGCTTTTAAGCTAGTGGCCAAAAAAGGGTTAAAACTGCCCACAAAGCCCTGCTACAGCGGCACTTCACCAGCGGTTCGGCAGTGCTGCCCATTGATTCATCGTTTAGGACCATGGGGTCCTCCTTTAAATTCATACCAGACCTGAAGGACCTTTTATGGATTGTGGGGGAACCCCATGCCATTTGTTTTATTATTATTTTTGCTGACATACTCATTTGTTTACATTTTACTGTCAGCCTGGAATCCCCTGGCTGACAGCAGAGATGAGTCACTCGTTGTTAGGACTCTGGTGGGTGACTCCTTAACAGCCAATGACCCATCCCTGCTGCTGACAGCAGGGATGAGTCACCGGTTGTTAGAACACCAGGGGGTTGTGGGCAAAAGTGCACCAAAAAACATGTACCTCCATTAAAGTCTATGAGATATACAATCATGCTGTATCACAACAAACTAGGACATGTGCCTGTTCCAAAGTCACATTGTAACTGAGTTGCATTGATGTGATTGGGAATCATTGAAAACAATGTGATTTCCACTATTACATGTTTTTTTATGACCCAAGTCACATCAGAAATTGCACCAGTGTGAACCTGGCCTTAATGGTACTGACAGACTGCATCATATATATGACATTTTTTTTATTATTTTTGCCCATCATCTCATTTTAACTTTGGGGAGGTTTTCGTTTTAAAAGCTTCAGCATAATGCAATGACATCACTGCACAAACCACAAACTGCATCATTGATAATCATTCCTTCATCTGGGATCTGGTCTACAAGGCACACTTATGGAAACACATAGATTTGTGTCAGTGTCACCTTCACATTCTCTATATTTTTTATTAAAACAGCACAGGGATTGAGAACAGTTTCATGACTCAATATACCTTCCCTGACAGTATAGTAATAGTTATGCAATATTTTACAGATCCATTTTGGGGATTATTCATTGTGAAATCTAATGCACAGTTAGCAATGCATTGACTTCCATTTACTTGAACTGGAGCTAATGTATTGTTAACAGCACATTACTCTCATTCTTGTACTACTGAATGGAGAGCCAAGGCATATTACTAATGTGACTTTTCTAATAGATTCATCATTCAGGCATAGCAACACGATACAGCTTTCCCGCTTTACATCTCAGACAAAAGCAATATTCAAAGCAGTTTAGCTAAGTTTCACTGAGAATATCGCAAACCTGTAAAATGGCTAATACATACAAGAAAATTGTTCTAAAATGAAAATATAATACATAAAATGCTTCTAAAATCACATTACTTGCTGGTATATTTTAGACAAGTGGAGCTTTAAATTACACAACATTTTGTTTAAATATGTCAAAGATAATAAAAATAACGCAACAGTGTATAGGAAAGAAAACATTTTTGTTTTACCTTGAAACAAACAGATGAGATAAATTATGCCTAAAGTGATAGAATATTAGACATGTGCACACTGCAATATTTTGTTTCGAAATGTTGTTTTCGTTCGAAAAATAAATGTATTTATTTACTCCCGTAATTCAGGTTGAATCTGTCATTGAAGGCTTATGGAGTCTGTCGAATGTTCTAAGAAGATTCGACGAAGCAGCTAAACTGTACGACGCCACAATCATACATTTCCAGTCGAATGCTCCGCCCACAAGCTATAGTAGAATTCTAATGTTGTATGACTAGTAATAATTATATTTATTAATTAATATTACTAGTCAACCAACATTCAAATTCTTCTATAGCCTATGTGCAGAGCATTTAACCATATATGTCTGCTCGCTGCGATCATATGGTTTTAGCTGCTTCGTCTAATCTTCATGTCTCTATAATGTTGAATCTTTTCTCTCTATGTCGAATAATCTTTGACTAATAGAGTTAGGTTAGACGCATTCAACCACAGGTTCGATAGACACAGATCGCTATTGTCACTGTCATGTTGAATCTTCTATCTAGAACTGTTGTCACAATGAAACAAAAATAAATAATTTTTTATGTTGGATCTTTCAGATTTCGGATTCTGCCTGTTCGTTATTGTTTGTTAAAATAAACGCGAAAATCCATGAAATTCGGACAAAAATGCATTTGGACGAAAACGAATGCACGTGTTTATAGAATGTTGTCTGTGTGTATTCAGTAGGTAACCAACTATAACTAGGGTATGTACACTACTCTAAGCATAGTATGTACACACAGTCCTGGGACAAGGTCATCCAGTACTCAGGGTGAAGATGCCAAACTATACCAACCCTAATAGAGAAAGGGGTGGGGCCAATAGTGGTATGCACTTGTGCTGAAATAGTACCAATAGCTGTGGTACATCGCAACAAACTGTAGAGCTTTAAATTGGTGCACAAATATGGGGCTAACAGTGCATAAGGGAAAAGTACACTGCATTTATAGTGTCACTACAATGAAAATATGTAGTGTTTCTAAAATGAAGAAAATGTCCCTGTGTTGGTAGTGTCACTGAAAGGAGAAAATGGCCCTGTGTCAATGGTGTCACTGGAAAAAAATAATTACTTTTTAAAACACGCACTACTGGAGGAGAGATTTTGGAAACGCTGCCCTAGATGCATCATTATTCTGTTTTAATTGCATTTCCCAGTATAACATACAGCTTTTAGTATTGTTTTTGCTTACAGCATGACATCATTGAACATTTGGATGGCAAGGAGAAGTGAAGTGTTGTGGTGTCGCTGAAAGGAAAAAGTGCCCCTGTATCAGTGGTTTCACTGAAATAAAAAAAAATGCCCCTGCAGTGTCCTTTGTGTCCCTGCAACCTGTGGTGTCACTAAAAGGAAAATTGTCTATGGATCCTTGGTGTCTTTGGAAGGGAAATTGTCTCTGCGTGTGTAGTGTCACTGGAAGCAAAAATGTCTTTGTGTTGGTGGTGTCACTGGTGTCACTGGAAGGAAATACAATGCCATGCCCCTGTGTCTGTGGTATCACTGTAAGAAAAAATAAGCCTTAGGCCCCTTTCACACTGGGGCGGGAGGCGTGGTGGTGATATAGCGCCGCTAAAAATAGCAGCGCCATACCGTCGGAATTGCAGCGGAATTCGGCCGCTAGCGGTGCGGTATTAACCCCCACTAGTGGCCGAAAAAGGGTTGATACCGCCCGCAATGCACGGTTTCCCATTGTTTTAAATGGGAAGGAGTGGTAAAGGAGCGGTATACATACCGCTCCTCTCACCTGCTCCAATGATGCTGCTTGCAAGAGATTTTTTTCTCTCCTGCCAACGCATCGCCTCAGTGTGAAAGCCCTGCTGGGCAGGAGTTTTTCAGGTTGTATATCAGCGCTATTTTAGCTATGTACTGCCTGAAAAACTCCTCAGTGTGAAAGGGGTCTTCTTGAAAGGAAAAAGTACCCGGGCATCATTGAAAAATCTTGGGGGGCTCTGAGAGAGAAAAAAATGGGCTGAAGGTCTGTAACAGGAGGAGGTGACTTAGAGACTCTAGGGGGGTTCTGAGAAGGAGAGGGAAAGTGTAAAGCTGACTTTTCCCCCACCTTCTGTGTACTCAGTTCAGACCTCCTTCTTAGCATGGCACCTACCAGGAATGAAGGTCATGTTCCTGTCTCTAGTCATGTGATTTGTTCCATGACAAGGGGAGACAGGAAAATGGGGAGTCTCCCCAGCAGCACTGTACTGAGATGGAGGTTTGTTCTCAGTGGATGTCCACACTCTTCCACCCACAGCAGGCTGGAATTGGAGGGAAGAGAGAGCAGAATCCTTTGTCCAGCAAGTATTGAGCCCCCTGCTTCATCTGACAGGAACAATGCTGAAGTAATGCCTGTGTACAACATATCAGGGAATTAAAGGTGTTGTAAAGGTTCGTGTTTTTTTAAGGTGAAAAAACACCTGGCAATCACGGGCCCCCCAGCCCCCCTGACCTGAGTCAGCCCCCCTGACCCTACTTACCTGAGTCAGTTCACCTGCTCTGCACATCCCCGGCATCCTCTTCTCCATAGAGTCTCCGCGTTGATTGGATAGATTGATAGCAGTGCAGCCTTTGGCTCCCTTTGATGTCAATAAAATTCAATGATGCTGCCCCTGGGGGGTGGGGCTGAGTCATACACTCAGCGGCTATGTATGACATGGGAGCGCGCCCGCAAGGTAACCCCAACAGGAAAGAGCTCTCCCAGAGGGGGTAAGCTATTGTGGGGAGGAGCCGTGAGAGCCACCGTGGGACCCCAGAGGAGGACCATCGGGGGCCATTATGTGCAAAATGAACTGCATAGTGGAGGTAAGTATGACATGTTTGTTATTTTAAAAAAAACTGAACCTTTACAACCACTTTAAGTTTACCCACCTTATACATAGAGGTTTGTGTCAGAAAAGCAGTCATATATGGTATGGTAACTCTAAGGTTTTAAACTTCTACTAATTTATAGTGATCAAAACAGTTGTAGAAGACTGCTCAAGGGGTTTCTGGATTACTTGATACATGGTTCCACAATTGCTAGATACATAGTTACATTAAACTATAAACTGTATGACCAAATGAGTTGAGTTGTTTAAAGTGGAGTTCCACCCATAAATATAACATTACATCAGTAGTTTTAAAAAAATGTCATTAGTCCTTTAAGAATTTTTTTTTTTTTAGATGCCTTCAAAGTGTTGTTGCTAGGCAGAATAGTTAATCTTCCCACTTCCTGCACCTAGGTGCTTAAGCTTCCTAACCTACACCGCACAGACTCCTGGGAATGTAGTGGGTGTAACTTTCCAGGAGTCTGTGCACTCCCCAGTCTCGAAGAATCATGTGACTTAGGTTTCAGATCAGGTTTCAGCACCTGTACTGTCCATTACACTTCTTGTGCAGCACTGAGCATGTGCGAGATCTGCAAGGCTAAATTCCAGGAAGTCATACAGTCTGGCTTCATGATGCCCACACTTAAGATGGCCCCAGTCAATTTCTATTTTATAAAGTGTCTAAATGCTGTAACAACCTAACAAAACGGACCTTAGTTTACAGACTTTACTTTACTTTACTAGAATACATTAAGCTTGTCTATTACAGGGGTATTTATATTTAAAAAGTGAAATTGTGGCCGGAACTTCGCTTTAATGTACTGGTAATGCTACACGCTACAATGTACAGTACAAATACATTTTGGACAATTGTGTTGTCACCTCGTGACAACAGTTTTTTTTCCTTCAGAATTACTTAGTCCTGCACCCAAAATCAGGTGTAAAAGAACATGTTTTGATACTTTGGTGTGGGGGAACTTGTGTGGTCTTCACAGGGCCCTAAAAATTTTGGGTATAAATTTAGGTGACAATTTATCTAACATTGGTATCTGACCTCTTTTGGCTGAATGCACAAATTCCCATGCATACCACTGCAAAATCTTTTAGAAAGGCTTTCCTGAACAATAAATTGGTATAGAGGCTATCATCCTAAAAAAAAAAGCTCATATAGGTGTGATGGCTTGGTATCCACAAATGTTGGTCATATTATGTATATATATAAATACACATTCCTCCTTTGCCGTGTCATATGAACTTCGATGGCATACATGCTGTAAGCTTATCTCAGTATTAGTATGCCATAGGCCTGTCTTTCACAAACTTGTGCTCAAGTCTCACCAGAAGCTTATGATGTGTAGATATCTTTGGAGATAAACAAATATTATTAATGAGACACCCATTATTTTATCTATGCACGTGTAAGATTACTTTTCAAAACACGCACTACTGGAGGAGAGATTTTGGAAACACTGCCCTAGATGCATCATTATTCTGTTTTAATTGCATTTCCCAGCTTAACATACATCTTGTATTATTGTTTTTGCTTACAGTATGACTTCATGGAACGTTTGGATGGCAAGGAGAAGTGGAGTGTTGTTGAAGCCCCCAGAGAGCGTCGGAGCATACAGACATTGGTGCAGAATGAGGCTGTGTTTGTCCAGTATTTAGATGTTGGGATATGGCACTTGGCATTTTACAATGATGGGAAGGACAAAGAAATTGTATCTTTCAATACAGTTGTTTTAGGTAAATATTTATTTTCTATGTATGCTACCTGTGGCACATAACTTACTTGATAATTGTTATTCTGGGATTACTGTTATTTCCTTGTATAAAATATGTTGCTGTGGCAGGAGTCTAAAATGTATAAAAAATCACACATTTAAAGGGAGGAATCTGGAATCTATGGCAGCATGAAAAACAGTTTTGCAGTGTTTTGATCACAGAAATCAAAAACAGCAGATAGAATATATTCCAGGTTTCCAGCTCTGTGCATCTCTCATAAGGGTAAAAAGGGGTTAATTTATCAAACAAAAACAGGCTGTTTGCTTTTCAAGGGGATTTTCCATAGCTTAGTGAATGTAGTGAAAATGTACTATCACATGCAAGGAGTAAAAAACAAACAAAAAAACCTGATTTGATAATAGAAGTCAGCAGAGCTTCACCTCATTTACTAAGCTTAGGGGAAATTCCCTTGCCAAGTGAACAACCTATTTGCCTTTAGTAAATTAACCTCTAAATGTATGCTACACCCACCTAAAAAGCAATGACAAATTAAAGGATGCCTCTATTGAAAGAAACAACGTATCTTTCAATGCTATAAACAGCTCTCTACATTTTTTGTAGAGTGCTACAACATACACACACCAAAAATAACAAAACCAATATGTGAACCAACAAATTCACAAAAGGATTTTAATTACCGGTATAAGACACAAATACTTTATCATATCTTTATACATCCCAAGCTACAAAATGTTCAAATGTAATGATTACATGCAGCATTCAGGGGAACCTAGTTTTCTTCTTGAAATTAAGACATATACAGTATGTCAAGTTAAGGGCATACAGCGTTTAAAGATAGTCTTAAAAATGGGCCTTCCCCTTTCCTACATCTATGCTGACTAGGCTATGTAAAAATATGTACAAATGTACACACTTATCTATTCTCAGCCCTCTCTGGTCTGGTAAAATGCAATCTGCCCCGGGTGACACCCGCCAGAGGGGTGACACCAGGGGCGACAGATAAGGCAGCGGATCCCCTGCAGTGCTGTCAGCTTTCTCCCTCTGGCTGAGCGATCAGTTATGCATACTTTTAAAGCAGGGGCAGCAGCAGGTGGCCCCAAAAATATTGCTAGCACCCCCATCTTTGCAGAAACAGGACTTCTTATGCATCCCAGACTGTAAGTCCGCCCTTCTCTGATAACCCTTCTTCTCCCTGGCTGAATGCTATTCCCTAATCACTGCGCGCCCCACCCTCCACCTGTCTAGCCCAGAGGGAGTAAGGAATCCGGAACAGCCAATGAGAGGTGAGCAGTGGCTATGCAGAGGGAGCTGGTGCCGGATTCAAACAGTGGGAGAGTGAGTCTAGGAGTGAGTGTGTAAACACTGCGCTCATTACTACCATAGTATACACTGCATTCTCTTCTCTGGCAGCACTGTGTTCCTCTCTGGCTCTCTGTGTGCTTCCACACAAAGCCTGGTGATGGTGCAGGCAGCCCCTGGTGTACACACATGGTGCAAACATGGGAGCTCTAGAGGGGTGCTGGTGCCTGGGAGGCAGGTGAAATAATGGTGGCAATCCCGACTGGTCAATTATTCTCCGAAGTGACCATGTTTGGGGGCAGGGGGCACTGATCAATGAGGGGGAGTACAGATACCAGGACATTTCCCCATGTCTCTATATGCATCCAGATCACACTGACCCTCCCCAATGTCTGTTCGCAGGTTGGCTGAGCCAATTTGCCACGTTTCCTCTGCCCTGATGTTAGGGGGGACTCTTCAGACTCTGAAGTAAGGTGGGTGCTCAGGTAAACCACGTTACATCAGAGTTCCCCTTTACACCAGGGTCTGCAGCAATCCCCCTTACATCATGGTCTGCAGCAATCCCCCTTAATTCATGGTCCGCTAAATCCCCCTTACATCATGGTCTACAGCAAACTCCTTCCCTTCATGGTACGCAGCAATTCCCTTTACATCATGGTCCACAGCAATCCCCTTTACATCATGGTCCACAGCATTCTCCCAGTCTTTTTCTGGGAGAGGGCACAGGGGGCCGCATGAGTTGTCAGTCTGCCCCTGGGTCGGCACTATCTTTTCAGAGGAGAAGGAGGGGCTTGGCTGTCCAGGGGAGTAGAGAGAGGAGGATTCTTCAGGGTTCCATGCCACAGTTCGTGGAGGCGCTACATATGATGTCACTTGACGTCGACATCAGCACTGTCAGCACTCCAATATTCTTGAAAACATAAAAAAAAATTGTGGGTGTTTTTATATTTTAAAGTTGGGGGGTGCCAGATATAGTATCCGCCCCGGGTGTCAAATGCTCGAGGTATGCTCCTGGTCCCCTGTGTCATGCAGTGGCAGCTGCAGAGGAGGGGAGAGAGTGCTCAAAAATGCTGGAAATGTCAGGGAGTGTCCGAGCAGTTGTTGGCACTCCCTTCTCTCCACAGAAGTCGCCACTGGCTGACAGCTGGATTACCCGACTGGGCCTGATCCAGCTGAAAATTGGTAAGTATGTACATCATTTTTACACAGGTTAATCAGCATAGGTGTTAGGAAGGAAGAAACAACATTTTTAAGACTACTTTGGTTTAGATTGAAATTGTAATTTAACCCTTTCTATTTTTTTTTTATACGGAACTTAGAGCACTGCTAATGACATGGTGATGAATAGCTTTGTTAATGAAAGATGTGTTTATCACTAGCGCTGAGCTGGTTATGAAAGGGTTTGCTTACCAACAAAGCCATTCAGAACCATATCAGTGGCACCATATGGATTTCTTGATCAAAAGAGCCATGTTAATTACATTTTGTTTAACAATAAAGTTGTTACTGTAATACTTTCTGTCGCACTCAATGTGCTCCTTTAGTCTGGGTTCACATCTCTGTGTGGAGCAGCTCACTGCTGGGGTCCAGTGCGTCCCTGTTCACCATTTCAGGTCTGATTTTGGTCAGAATGTTTGGCTGAATTTGTACCTGAAACGGACCAGATGCTGCACAGGACTCCTGTGCAATTTGCGCCGCAGTCGTCCCTGAGCTGTGTGAACCAGCTCAATTGAGAGTCAGTCACAGGCTCCTGTCATGCAAATTGGATGTGAGGAACCCTGCATCCAATTCGCAATAGTAAGATTCCAGCCTAAAATAAATATTTAATAAAAACAGTTTTTTGAAAAATATTTAATAATAGGTAAATAAATAAATAAAACAGCCCCAGAAACATTCAGGGTGACTCTTAAAAAACTCCCAAAGCCCTCTTAATTTAGCTTTTTCTATAGACTGCAATACATTCACTAAAATGTCTCAAATGTCTTAATTATCTCTGAGATTTATCAAAAAATAAATAAAAATGTTGCCTATTCCGTATGACAACTGTTCAGTATCTCTCTTAGGACACATTCTCATTCTTTTATTCTGGCTATTAGCTTTAGAGAGATTTCAGACCTAGAACTAGGCACTCATTTAAAAAGCAGCAGTGGGCCCAACTGTGGGGGCTTTGCCAGCTACACGAGGTGACCTAATTTAATTGAAAAGGGTAGCCCATGATGTGAATAGTAAAGCACAAGGTAATTGACAGTGAATGGAAATATCACAATTATAAATGATAGAAATACAGAAACGAGCAGCATATCAAAATTGGAAAAAAAAAGATGGCAAATTAATTTTAATTGTTGGTGAATAAGTAATATTAAAATATCCAACACATTTTGAGGGCACCATTCCCTCTTCATCAGGGCTCAACACAGGATACAACTTTTGTGGACAGTGACTTCACAGATCTTGAGATCTTAAAGTGGACCTTTACCCTAAATGTCATGTCATGTTGCCCTGCCTCTTCCCACCTCCCTCTTTTAC
Organism: Rana temporaria; assembly: GCF_905171775.1. Classification (NCBI taxonomy): domain Eukaryota; kingdom Metazoa; phylum Chordata; class Amphibia; order Anura; family Ranidae; genus Rana; species Rana temporaria. Next base: position 276,419,163 of record NC_053491.1, read on the forward strand.
AATTGAGCATACGTTTTTTAAACTAATCCCAGGTATTTTTTTGCTGCAAAGAAGTACTTCTGTATTTTTTGCTTTGGTGAGAATTATATATTTTTTAAACCCAAGCCCTCCCCCTTCCATATGTGCAGATGTGCTGCAGTGCTTTGGGTCCTGAGCAAGCTCTGCAGCATAGCCTTGCATACGCTGGTTTCACCGACTGTCCCACAAAAGAATGCTATCAGGGAAGTCCCAAACCTTTACCCTCTTTGCACATGCAGGGAAAATCACCTGCACATGTGCAGATGTGCCAAAGAGCTCTGCCAGGACTTGAAAACCAGATGGAGCTCTCCGTATATCAGCCAGAGAGGGGTGAAACCAGTACAAATGGTGATGAACTTTAATTTTAACCAGTGTAGAAATCTCCCTAATTGATAACAACTTGAATGCAGTTGCTGATTAGCAATGGGGAAACACTGCTCCAAGAATCTGTGAAGTCAGTATTGTTGTCTCCCCAAACATATTGGCTGTTTTCATATTGGAAAAAAAAAACCATGTGCATTAACAATGGTAAAATATTTTATTAAAAGCATAAAAGCAGTAGTTATACTTGCAAAGAAGCATGTAAAAAGGCTTTTCAATTAGTCGGACTGCGTCCCTTGACACCTGCAGACAGGACCTGATATCGAGCGTTTCAAGGGCATACCCTTTTCTTCAGAGCCTAAACGATCAATGGCACATCTCTCCTAATCACCCCTATATGTATCCATGTGTCTACGCCCCAGGTGACACGCACCCAGATAGGTCACAGCCTAAGTCTCTCTGAATCTGGCTATCTGTATCTAAACAAAACAATGTCCAACCATAGGCCCAACTTCAAACTACTTAATGTGTGCTTTTCCTCTGTGTACTCCAGTCTTCTCCAACACTCAAAACACACACAGGAAACCGGAACAGCACAGGAAGATATACAACCACATTTTTATGTGTAAAAGTGTAGGTATTCTTACATCCTCCAAATCATTAAAAATATGTAAACCATTCCAAATGTAATACAATATTACTATTAATCAAACACTAGTTTTCTTGTGTTTCAAATTCAACTTAATTAGAGAAAAAAATACTTGAATATTCATCATGCAGCATCAAAATTATTAGCTGCTTTCTTTACAGTCGGTTTTAACAAAAAACTTTACACACGTATTATATATACATATTGCAAAATATCAACAGTAAGACAACGCAAGTTATCCTTGGAGGCTGTATTCTTCTTCTTTAGTTCATGGACATCAAACCCAACAGACACGTGGGTTGATGCTGTTTAATACTATCTAGGAATTAAACAAAATGAAGGGTCTTAGTGGGTTATCATTACATTTACCTATTAGAAATAAATGAGTATTTAGCAACAAACGCACATATATCACAAAATACAAAACATATGGCCATTTTGATCCAGGAGTGCACGCTCTATTATCCATATTTAATGAGCTCATATTAATTAATGAATTACTTAATTATTACCACGTGGAATTTCATTAACCGCTTGATGACCAGCCACCGCAGTTATACTGCAGCAGGTAGGCTCAGCTGCGCAAATTGCCATAGCTGTACATAAGCTCGTAGACGCTGATTCTCTCCTAAACCTCACACAGGCACACACAGGCATGTGAAGGGAGGGGGTTACTTACACACAAAGGAAAGAGAAAGGCACCTCAACGTGCAATGGTTAAAAGATTTATTGCAGGCACAACGGGATTAAAAAAAATACAAGAGAGTAAAGCCGTGTACACACGGTCGGATTTCTGATGGAATCAAATCCAATGAATTTTTTTGGCGGATATCCGATGAAGCTGACTTTCATCCATCTTGCTTACACACTATCAGACTAAATTCCGACCGTGCCAAAACGCGGTGATGTAAAACACTACGACGAGCCGAAAAAAATATAGTTCAATGCTTCCGAGCATGCATCGTCTTGATTCTGAGCATGCTTGGATTTTTCTCCGATAGAGTTCCACACAGACGATCGGAATTTCCTATAGTTTTTTTATCCATAGGAAAAATTTAAAACATGTTCTATTTTTTTCCACCGATGGAAAAAAGATAGACGGGGCCCACACACGATCGGTTTGTCTGATGAAAACAGTCCATTTTTTTTTTTCATCGGACAAACTGATCGTGTGTACACGGCTTAAGAGGTCATAGGCATATAATAATTAGTCCTCATGCCGATCGCTGTAATCTATGTCTGTCTAGGGGAGAGAGAGAAAGCCGTCCTGCAGCTGTCAGAGTCCCTGGTGATGTGGATTAGCAAGGAGGTGAAGATGCAATGAGGCAGCCTGGGTTCTGGAACCAAGCTGGAATGCACACAGCCGATGTAGTATCATGTGAAGGTGGTTGGGGGTAACACATTTCGTACATGCACGGCTCCTTCATCAGACCTACGGCCATGATTGCCCAACGGGCTTATGAGAGGTGGGGAAGGAGATAGGGGAGGGGTTGGTGTCTGCTAATAGGCTGGGGGAAAGAGGGACAGTGACTGGACATGTGACATAGTAAGCCCATTAGATTTAGTGTGCGTTTAGTGTACCATTTTACAAAATGTTTGCTTCAGTTTCAGGTTGCAGTGTGGTTGCGTTTTGTTTAAATTTGTTTATTTCTGTCACTTTTTATTATGGAAGAGTTTTAAAGCACCTTAACGCTCATTAATTGCTTCAAAACCGTGTTTAATGCTTGTAAAACGCCTCATACTAAAGTTTATTGATGCCAATTTGACGCCCATACTACTGCCATAAAAACGCGAAAAAGGAGCGTTTGTTAAGAGTTAGAAATTTCGTCAAGTGTGAACAAGCCCTTAGATGTCCCAAAAGGTTAAATATGAAGACCTACTCAAATGCATTCAATCTAGAACCAATTAGCACCATAGAAATAACGTTATACTGTATTAGTAGATAGGAGATTGTGCAATCAAACTGTACCATACATGATCAGATTTATCCTGTCTATGTTGTTATGTTATATGGGCTTACAGATGCACTTAGACAGGGCTTACACTTACATGTCTGTACCAATATAAAAGTACCAGTAATATTAGTTGCAATAGCATTTTTCCTACCTGTCTTTTATGTGTACCTATTAGGTAATAAAAGTTGCATTCTTAAAAACCACTAGTGCGTGGTAAAATATAAAAATGAAATCCCTTTGGGATGGTTGTTTAAGGCATCTGCTGTACATTCAATCTAAGGTTTAGACAAACTGCAATTTGGGATTCAGAGTTAACAGGTCTAATGGCCAGGTAGACATCTAGAGAAGGCAGTGACAGTAATTGGATAGATATCAAGAGAATGAAACAGCATTTCATTTAGTTCAGAGGCTCTTGCACATATGCCTGTTATCAAAACTTTTTTTCCTATTAAGGGCAATGGAAAAAGCTGAAAGCCATACCCTGTCTGATCAGCAATAAGAGAGGGGGCAGCAGACATATATAAATCTGAGATCACATTAGGCACACCTCTGTCTATAGAAAAAATGCTGTCTCGCCCTTTCAAGCTAAGTACTATAAGAGAAAGTCTGGTTAGATGAAAATTACCATAAGGTGGCATTTACACAAATCAAGTCATGCAATGTTTTTTTTTATCCTTCATCATTAATTTTATTTTCTCTTGTACTTTAGATGGAATGAATGCAACTAAATGTATTTTTTGTGTGTCATGCTAATGCAACCCATAGGAGAGATTATCTACACATGAATTGGCAAGCTGTATTTTTTTTTTTAATTCTTATATGATATTAATACCCGAAAGCATCACCATGTCTTAAAATCATAGTTAAATCCCCCAGATTTCTAAACTGTGGTCCCGTTGTTACTTAGCATGATTGACAGCTTGCCTCCCCCCCCAACCCCCACTGCTTTTCACCCATACTCGTAGTAAGGACACAAATAAATACTTTAGTGTGAGTGACAACACTCTTCTCTGGCACCAGGGGTTGCTCTCTCTAGAGATGAGCCATGTCATTTACAATAGCAGGAGAAGGGGCGCATGTCAGCATGAGGCTCTCCTGTATATGCTCCTTGTGTGCTAGAAATTCTCCCCTTCTTGTGACAGCAAAAAAAAAAGGCAGCACTGATACTTGTAGTTACTTACAGAGCTCATGTACCTGCAGCCAGAGAAAGCAAAGAGGAAGACTTCAGATCTGGGGGGAGAAGAGCAAAGTGTGAAACCAGTTGGGTACAGGCAGAGCAGGGGATAGACATAGTGGGAGTGGGGAGGAGCTACAGATAATAATTTACCTTTTTGCTTGAACTGGTGTCTTTTTTTCAACCGGACTAACTATGTAACTATGTTATGTCTGCAAAAGTGACCCAAGATGGAAATGGTCAGGTCAGGCCATTGGATGAAGTGGTATTAAGCCCAAAGGCAAATATGTATCCTAGGTTCCCACCTATGCAGAAGTGCACTACAGTCCATTTAACATGGTTTCCTATGGTACACGTTCACATCTATGCGTTTTTCAGCCGGTACATTTTTGGAAAGGGTCAAGGACTTTTTTACCACAGCAGATTGCATTTTGTGTGTAATAGATTTCAATGGACCTGCATCAAAAATGCAAGTGTTGTGTTTTTTATGCATTTTTACATGTGTTTTGCTTTTTTTTCTCCATAACAAACTGTGTATAGCTCGTTGTTAAGGAGCAGGCTGGGAAGCCATCCGCCACATCTTTACCAACCGATGAGTCATCAGCTGTCAGTGGAGTTTCCCGCAATCATGTGTTTAAATCAGGTGATGGGGAGGCAACATATTCCCTTCTTACCACCTGTCAAACACACTCAAATTGCTTTTCAGGGGAGCAGCCCTTAGTTACATTTGGCATTGGCACCCTTAGGGCTCATTCACACGTAAAGTTGGGGGGGTAAAACCATGCGGATTGAATCACGATTTCCCCCCCCCCCAATCTTTTCCCCCTGCTGAGAAATAAAGTGCCTGTTGATTTTTGGTGTAGGCTACTGCCTGTAAATGGGACCACCCTGTGCCTGCAACTGCATGCTTCTGCAGGGTACACACCTGGCTACTGCAGCTAAAAGGGGTGCAGTTGGGAAGCAGGTGATAAAAACCTGTCTTATGTGGTTTTGCCACCCCCCCCCCCCCCCCAGACTGCAAGTGTAAATAAACCCTTACTGTTCTAAACCCCCTGTATGGCTGCTTTCACACAGATGCGCTCATGTTCACACACACACACACACACACACACCGTCGGTGCAGCTCAGTTTACCTGCATTCTAGGTTATCTGCACTTTTCCAGAGACTTTGACAATATCCTGCAGGGGTGATTCGCTTTTAGAAAATGCACTGAACACGCAGGATATAATAGAAGTCTATGGCTAAGAGCATCAAACCCACAGGAAAGCTGCAGGTACAATGCACCCACGGGGTGGGTAAACCAGAGCGCATCAGTGTGAAAGCAGCCCTATACTATTATTCCCAGTGTATTGCTTCACACTGACTTGAAGATCTCTTCTTTCCTGCTGGGATTGCAGTTGGTATCACTCTGCATGGAACAGGAGCCAGCAGTGCTGTATTATGGCCTAGGCCGCACAGCTGAATACCAGAGCTCAGTGCCATGACAAGTTTCGGCACCAAGCTCCGGTAATTGGTTAGTCTAGGATGCGGTAACGTGTGTACCCTGGGACGTCTGCCGCCCAGGGTCCCGCAGCGTCGATCAGCTTTCCAGATCAGCTATCCCTCTCCACTGAAATCCGCACACACTCTCCGGCTCCTCCTCCCCCTTGGCTCCAATGTCCCTATGTACACAGCCAGGAGGAGGAGCCGAGGAGAGACATAACTTCAGTGAAAGATCCGCGCTGCTGGTATGTGCACTGTATACAGTCAAAGAGGACACAGTAACCGGGGGAGGGGGGCAGATAAGAGGTGCACACATGAAGTGATGGGAGGGGAGGGGGTATGGGGATATGTGCTGGGTAGTGATTTGGGAGGGGAGAAGATATGTGCAGGGGGGGTCTGATTGCCCCCCCACTAGCACATATCTTCTTCCCTCCCAAATCACTCCCCAGCACATATGCCCATACCCCCTCTCCCCCCAAATTAAAAGATGCCGCATCCCCTCTCACAGCTTCCCTCTGTCCTCATCCCACTGTGCCCCTCTGTCCTCATCCCACTCTGTCCCTCTGTCCTCATCCCACTCTGTCCCTCTGTCCTCATCCCACTCTGTCCCTCTGTCCCCTCCCCACTGTGTTCCCCTGTCCCCTCCCCATGGCATCCCTCTATCCCCTCCCCATGGCATCCCTCTGTCCTCATCCCACTGTGTCCCTTTTTCTCCTCCCCTGGCATCCTTCTGTCCTCTTTTCACAGTGCCCCTCTGTCCTCTCCCCATGAAGATAACAGGGCGGGTCTTAAAAAGGAAGGAGTGTAGTCTTGACAGGAAGGGGTGGGTCATATATAAATTAGGGGGTGTGATAGTTTAATCAGGCCTAGGGCAGCACAAAACCTAAATACACCACTGGGAGCCAGCACTACAGAGGGGGAATCGGCTTATCTTGCTCCCTACTACAGCTCCAACTTTACAAGTAGTCCTTCTGTATTGATCTACCAGTCACCTGTCCATGATCTTCTGGTTGCTGACCCCTGCGCTATATAGTCTTTAATGTAAAGTTTTAATATCTTGATTCTTGATTCATTTTGTAAACAATTAAAGAAAGCTTCATTTAATTTTCTTTCAAAATCAAATCAATATTATTTTGATCCATTGTCTCTGGTCCCGTAAAAGACATGGGGCACATATGCCTGTGCCTACTTCGACCATTTGGTAATTCGGTACTGTTTTCATTTTATGGGGGACCACACAGGGCCGGCCCTACCATGGGACCCGATGGTACCATTGTACCAGGCAGCACTTTCAGGGGGGCAGCAAATTTCCTGCCCGCATGCCATCCCATTCCGCCAGCTCCACTCTCCACTCCACTGTGGGGCTAATTGCCGCCCGACCGCTCCTGCCGTTCCGCTCTCCGCTCCACTGTGGGGTTAATTGCATGGATAGAGCAATAACAGGTAATTTTATACTCCTATATATATATATATATATATATATATATATATATATGTATATATATATATACTGTATATATATATATATATATATATATATATATGTATAGAGCCATGATAGGTCCACTTTAGTTATCATGATATAAAATAATGGATGTGGGGGCATTTTGGTGAAGGTAATTTTTTTTTGGGGGGGGGGCAGCATTTAATTCTTGGTACCAGGCAGCACTGGTACCACAATTACCAAAAAAGAGGCTCATGGAACATTTTAGCATGCAGTTTTGTTTGTGTCATCTGCTTATTTCTGTTTTCCTGTTTTACATACAAAACAAAACTAGGCAATTTGAATTGCCCAGGTTTGTGACAAGTTTATGTAAAGGAATTAAGGTATTCTTAGCACACATATATATTTTGTATAACAAACATATCATATGACAACATTGGACGGCTCCTGCCTCAGTTAATGAGGAGTGAGGGTCCCCAGAGTGCCAAGGCTCTCATGCACATCGCTGGATTGAGATGGGGCTCAGATAAGAATTAGGGGTGCTGAATGCATGAAGGTAACACATCTTGAGCCTTTAGAACCACTTTAAAGGGATCATTGTAGTAAGAAGAGAATGCTCTGTCATGAGGCTGCTGAATAGGATTTTCTATGCTGCAGCATTATCTTGAAGAATGATACTTTTCCTGCTAACGTATATTGACAGCAGCAGCACTCTGCATGAGAAAGCTGAATTATTTTCTTTTTTCTCTTGTAGAAAAGAGAACATGGTACATTGTTCTTTGAAGGACCTAGCAGTCAGTTCTCTCAGCAAGGTTACATTTTGGCATGAGGAAAAAAAAGAAGGAAAATGTCTTATTATTTATATTTAACATTATATACACTTGGAAACAATAAACTTTATGGCAAATAATAATTAAAAAATGCTATATTAGGTAATGCTATCCATATCCTTCTACATTTTAGAAGACTAGATTTTCCTTAAATGCATTTATCCCTTTTGACATACTGTTTATTGGTCTATAACAATTTTTAATAAGTTGATAAAATGTCAAATTGTGGTGTTTAGCAGCTATTTATTATTTTCACTTGGCGCAATTTTCTGCACACTTTTGATAAAATAAGTTGCAATGACTTCTTTAAGCCCAAGAAAAGTAATCCTTCCTTGCAGTAGGGTTGCTCCACACTGAAGGGTTAAATGCTGATTTAGGGTTAGGGGATGGGTTAATTTTGCTTGCCAAATCTACTTCTCCTGCTCCCTATGCTCCAGTGGGGAGGACTGTTCCTTAGTATCCTAATGTCCACTGCAGAGCTATGCTGCACCATTCTTGATGATGTTAGGGCATCTGACCACCAAAGCATAAGGAATAGGAGACTGTGAGGACCAACCTTGCAGCATGAAGGAGCCTGCAGGAGAGCAGGAACAAGTACCGTATTTATCGCGGTATAACGCGCTCTGGCGTATACCGCGCACCCCCAATGTGGCCCCCAATCCTGTGGGAAAAAAAGATTTTTAGTTTTTTTGTACTTACAGTTTTGATGTCTTGCGCAGCGTCCATCTGCGGCCTCGTCGGGTCCGGCGTCCTTCTGCGGCTTCGGGTGTCCTCTTCGGCGGGTCCGGCGTCTGTATTCGGCGGGTCGGGTGTCCATCTTCGGCGGGTCCGGTGTCCATCTTCGGCGGGTCCGGTGTCCATCTTCGGCGGGTCCGGTGTCCATCTTCGGCGGGTCCGGCGTCCATCTTCGGCGGCGTCCTCTCGCTCGTTTCCCGCCACGACTTTGAATACTGCGCCCGCATATAGCGAGCGCAGTACACTCGTGAATCTTCGGGCAGGCTCGGGCGCCTCTCGCACTGACGTCCTGTACGCTCAGGACGTCAGTACGAGAGGCGCCGAGACTGGCCGAAGATTCACGAGTGTACTGCGCTCGCTATATGCGGGCGCAGTATTCAAACTCATGGCGGGAAAGCGGGTATCGGCGTATATCGCGCACCCACGATTTTGCCCTGATTTTCAGGGCAAAATAGTGCGCGGTATACGCCGATAAATACGGGTAAGTAGAAATTGTTTTCCTTGATTCCCGGATGTAAACATACATTAGGCTTCATGTACACTGAAGCTCATAAAGTGCCTTTTTTGGAAGTTTGGGCATTTTTTTAACAGCCCATGAACTCCCCTCTATGTTATCCAATGTGTCCATGCACACATAGATGTTTTTGAACATTTATAAGCAGTGGAGTTTATGGGCTGTTGTCTGAACTCCATAAAATTGTATTCAGGAGCTGTTTCTGAACTCAAAAAATGCTTAAAAATGTTAAACGCCCATAAACATTAATAAACGCTCAAAAACCTGTCTCATCAGCTGTTTTTAAAGTTTTTTATCCAAATAAAAAAATAAAAATAAATAAAACACTATTGCAAAAATGTTAAAACAACTTTAAAGACTCACTGCTACTGGAGTTTTTATAATGTTATTTTAAGTTCCAGTGTGCATGGAGCCTTAAACATACATACCCTTAAGCCCTGTACACACGATCGGATATCTGATGGAATCTAATCCGATGGATTTTTTCATCGGTTATCCGATGAAGCTGACTTTCATCAGTCTTGCCTACACACCATCGGTCAAAAATCTGACCGTGTCCAAACGCAGTGACGTAAAACACTACGACGTGCTGAGAAAAATTAAGTTCTATGCTTCCGAGCATGCGTCAACTTGATTCTGAGCATGTGTGGATTTTTGACTGATGGTCTTCCACACAGACGAACGGCTTTTTCTATAGTTTTTTTTTAACCATAGGAACATTTTAAAACATGTTCTATTTTTTTTCACCGATGGAAAACAAACCGATGGGGCCCACACAGGATCGGTTTGTCCGATGAAAATGCTCCATCGGTCCGTTTTCATCAGACAAACTGATCGTGTGTAGAGGGCTTTACAGTGCTGGGCAGTCTTCACTGCAATACATTCCCTATTTACATTTCTTGACCATAGATCTTTTTTTCCTAAATATAAGATTTTTAATTTAAAAAGTATGTGCTTCTACAAAAAAATTACTATATGTTAAATAATTATAACCCCCCAGACAAGTAGCAGTACAAATGTCACAAATATATTTAGAAATACAGAAAACCAATAAGCAACTTTGTGTAGGTAAATAAACAATAAATTAATTGGTTTTATTGATATAAACTATTCTGGCTAATCTGCTATTTTTTTTTAACATAGTCAGGCCATAATAAAAACAATCTAAAACAATAATCTATATGTAAAACATTCCTACTTTTTCAGAAATGCACCACCCTAAACAAAGCAGAATTTATTTATTTTAATAAGGTGTTGTGAGTTAGAGAATGACCTTTGCCTTAAGTGGCATATATTTATTTTGCCTTTTTTTTGCTCTTTCAATTAAAAAAAGTCTGTCTGCATAACACATTTATTTTTTTTTCATTTCACAGCACATATTCCTATTTCAAACATTTAAAGTAGGTATGTAGCAGTGAAACAATCCAACTGGTGTTATCTCTGCACTCCAGTGACCCATTTTCAGCTGGCAGCAGGCTAAATCCCACTGTCGGCCGACGTCACAGAGCCGGTCCAGGCTCTGAAAAGATCCTGACCATGTGGTCAAGGTCTTCCCAGAAGCCTGGACCAACAGCTTACTCAACCTTTCAGTGAGCTGCTGAGCCAGTTGCTCCCACTCCTCCCACAGCCCAGCACACCAGTAAGTGCTGGAGGGACAGAGCAGAGAGCAATTGACTGACAGTCAGGCTGAGGACTGAGAGCTGATCGATTAATGATGTTTGATCACTTAATTATTGGCCTTAGAGGCAATCGGGGACAGCTGCAGCTAAGATCAGTGCTGCAGCCATGTAGGTGAGTATGATTTTTTTTTTTGCAATTCCCAAACTTCTTTTTCAAACTTTACATCTTTATTACAATAATCACAGAAAAACATGTTTAGGGTATCTTCCACGTGGATAGATTGCCTTGACGCAATTTCCTGGGAACCCTGCTTCTTCAGGAGTTGTAGGGGAGCTATTTAAAGCTAAACTTTACAAAAAAAGAGGGGGAGAAAATTACATGAGAAAATCATCAACATCCGAGCATTATATATTTACAAAAGCTTACCAAATCATTGAAGGTCCAACAGTTTGGCAGGGAGGGGTCATGACCTTGACTGCACTTTAAAAACTAAAGGGTACAATAATAAATATATAGGGATACTTAAGCACTTACTACTTTTATTGTGCAATGTACCATTTGGTACCTAAACCTTCAAAGGGTACCATAAAACAATATTTATAAAGCCTGCTGACCCGGAGGGCACATTGCACAAGCAAAGTGGTAAGTGCTTAAGTTTTATACATCATGGGTTCAGTTTGGTGGTCTGTTGACCCGATTGGGTTGTATGTGTGTTTTATTTTGGAGGGTTACTTTATTTTGGACTGCACAAGGAACTTTGAAATGTATCAGGGCTATAGGTTTCATAATATCCTCTGCCATCTAATGAATATTGCTTGGTTGGGCTTATATATATATGTGATTAATTCCCTGTCCACTGGCAATGCTCCTTGCCCTGATGGTCTTCCGGTTGATTTTTATGTAGCACATGCAGGCATGTTGGCTCCCCGACTGGCTGCCCTGTTTTCTCATTGCCTGAAGCAGGGCTCTCTCCCACCCTCCATGGTGCATGCGCATGTTATTCTCATTTCCAAGTCTGGTAAAGATCCCAAGTTACGTGCCTCCTATAGACCCATAGCGCTTCTTAACAACGACCTCAAAATTCTAACTAAGCTCCTCACTGCTAGACTTAACATTTTACTTCCCTCCCTCATAGACTCGGATCAGACCGGTTTCATGACCCAAAAGTCCACAGATATTGAACCTGCATAGACTGTTCACTAATCTTCATGCACAACATGACAATCCGGGTACCAGAGTAGTTGCTTCTCTTGATATTGAGAAGGCATTCGACTAAATAGAATGGCCTTTCCTGTGGGAGATTCTACGGAGAATGGGATTCCCCCTGGTGTTTATACAATGGTTGCAGACTATATATCACTCGCCAACGGCTGCCATTCGTTTAGGGGGTCGGTCATCTCAGTTTTTTAAGCTTGCTAGGGGTACGCAGCAGGGCTGTCCTCTCTCTCCGGCCCTCTTTGCCATTGCCATGGAACCAGTGGCTGAGGCACTGCGTGTCTTGCCACACATTAAAGGACTCCGTCTGGCCTGGCTGGAGGAGAGGGTGTCAGTCAGGGCCAAGTTGAAGGCATGGGAAAACCTTCCTCTATCCCTGTTGGGGCGTGTCAATCTTATCAAAATGAAAATCCTTCCCAAGTTTACATATTTGTTTCGTAACTCCCCTCAGTGGATCCCCAAATCGTTTTTTTTTTCACCTAAATCTAATTTTCTCCTCCTTTCTATGGGGCCCACGCCCCCCCCGCTTCAAGTTAACCACTCTCATGTGCCCTTGTTCGCAGGGGGGGCCTAGTGTTCCCAGTCTGCCACAAATATTTCATTGCGACTCAATTAGTCACTGCATTCTGGTGGCTTGTTCCGGAGAGATCCAACTCGGCCTGGGCCACTGAAGTGGAGTTGTTACGATCTGCGGTCAAACCTCCTATTGCGGGGTCCGAAGGCTCCATACAACCTGACCCCCTCTATGTGCACCACGCTTAGGGCCTGGAGGGACGGCCTGGCCTGTGAAAAATATCCTTTGACGGCAGTATCCCCAAACGCCCCCCTCTGGAACAATCCCACACTACGTCACTTTTTCAACATACCAGATCCGGTGGTGTGGACCAAGTATCATATCAAAATTCTCTCGGATTCTCTCGGATATCACCTCAGACCTCTCGATTTTCTCCTTTGATCATTTAATGTCTACACACAATTCCCGCCCTCACATGGATTCAGATATCTTCAGTTGTCCCATGCTTTCAGGGCCCAGTTTCCACCTGGCGAGGGACAGCTGGTGCAGTCCGACTTGGAGCGGATTTTGCACTTCGACTGTGCAAACAAACCCACCTCCTCCGAGTCTCCTCTCCTGAGATGTCCAGGCTCCATCAGCAATGGGGCCCGGGATGTTCCGGAGCTGGACTCTGAGGACTGGGTGGATGTATGGGACTTCCCATTTAAAATACTGGTCTCCCTGAGAGATCACCTCATTCAATACAAGATTGTCCATAGAGCGCATCTCACTCCCGCCCGAGTGCACCGGATGAGGTCTTCCCTCTCCCCGGAGTGCTGGCGTTATGACCGTGCTCAGGGGGACTACATTCATATTTTCTGGTCCTGCCCGGTAATTATAGTTTTTGGTCACAAATCCTTCTGGAGGTGAATGAATTGTTAAGTACCTCTATTGTCCCATCCCCAGGAATATGCTTGTTGGGGCTGGTGGAGAACCTGGTGCCCAGGGTGGCTGAGAGAACCCTACTGGGTCTCTTGCTGTTCTATGCCAGGAAGTCCATCGTCCTGTGCTGGAAGCGGAGGACCTCTCCCTCAATGGGTCTATGGAAAACACTTGTCAATAACTTGATGTCTTGCTGAACCATCCCCTATTGGCATAACAACGTAGGTGAGCTAGTTCATTATCATCCTACCCCTGGAGCATGAGCCAGACCACCTCATTGATGATGGTTTATTATGGTAGTCGCAAATGCCCTTACATATCTTGGTTCTGTACTGCTACCTTGCGACCCCGGCTGTGTTGTAAGCCAGATGTTGGCTGTACGTTTGTATTGTCTATGTGTTTTTCTAAATAAAATAAAAAAGATTTCCAAAAAAAAACCAAAAAAACAGAGGTAATAATGCTGTTTTAACAATATTTATTTATTAATGCATAGGCTCTTGGGTGGGCAATATTTATACCCTTTGGGGGAATGAGAGTCAAATGATAAGGCAATGGGACTGGATCTCTTAATAATAAGACAAAAAATGAGACATGATTATACAACCTGTCAAAATCAGAGTGGAGAAATTGACTTGATGTATCAGATGGTATATGACAATTTGACATAAGAAGCTTCATTGTTAAACCATACAATTGTGCAAGAGTGGAATGTATTATCCTTTGCTCTCCTGACTATCTAGTGTCACAAGAGAATGCAAATCACAATATGTTTATCAGAATTATATATATTGTTTTTGTGTGTATGTTTAAAAACTGTGTATTTAACTATGTAATATACAATGTGCTATGTTTCTTATCCTTCTTTAGTTATAATATTTTAATATTACATCTATTTCTATTGCTTTTTTACAGACTCTGTGCAGGACTGTCCTCGAAATTGTGATGGGAATGGCGAATGTGTATCTGGGGTTTGTCACTGCTTTCCTGGATTTCATGGCGCAGACTGTGCAAAAGGTACTGGTAACTTTACAAATACTAAACACATAATAGTGTGTGAAGGTTAGCAAGTGGCAAACCTGGTTGTTAGTATCTTCATATTTTCATGCATATATTTTTAAATTAATATATATTACTGTATAAAGTCAGTCTTGTTTTTTTTTTTTTTTTTTTGTTAATTTCACTGTAGCCATAATTGCACCATCCTATTCAGACACTATTTTTGTCTTGAACTATATATTATAGTATTATAATTTTTTAAGCATTGCTTCATAACTTTTTTAGACTACTCATAGTAGTAATATTCATAAAAACTGAAGTGAAAGCCCTGACTAGTTGTCAACATTCTATCAGCTATAGTAGCAGCTCAGCTGTCACAGAGCAGTAAATGGCCCGATTGCTTTGCATTGAGTAAACTGTTTATGATGGGGCCTGTCTGGAATGAATATATAGGATATGCACTCTCTTAAGTTCATTTCTTTTTTTTTGTTTTTCTTTTTGTGTTTCTTTTCCATGCATTTTAATATTTTGGCTGTGCCCTTAAAACCAATTAGGCAGTTTTCAGGCAATTGGGATTTATCTTAATCTTTAAATGAATTTTAAAAATAAAATACAGTTGTGGTACCCTTGTTCAAGAGTGGAAATCATTATCCTTTGTTCTCTTCTGAAAATGAAAATTTTCAATTTTGAACATTTAAACCTGCACTGCTGATTTGAGAATGAAGTGTAATTTATATAAAATGAGTCTGCTCTGCAGAGCCATTCACTCTTTAGCTTTGCGATTAATCACAGTTTGATGCTGTAAGAAAGTTTAAGCCTTAACTATTTATTGCTGCAGATATTTAAAGTGACAGATGACTTTTAAATAATTTTGATTACAGTAGATCACTTTAAAAAACATACTATTTATTATTATCGTTTTAAACAGATATAGCTAGCAGCAATGTTCAGACAATGAAATAATTACTTGGAAGTGATACGTTTACACTTAGTCCTCATGAACCCTGTGTGATGCTCAAACTATTGAGCCCCCTATTTAAAGTCATACTTTGTGGCTGATCATGTGTCGAATACATTTTAACTCACAAACTGTTCTAGTTAGCTTATAATCCTGGCTACTACAGGCCAAGCCCAAATAGACTTATATATTTATCATACATTAAACCAAAATACTGAATGAAAGCAAACCAAATAAAATTTTCAATTAAAACATTTAAAAATTGAAATCTGTGGAGTATTCAGTGCCTTAAAAAAGTATTCATACTCTTTAGAATGTTTAAAATGTTGTCATGCTACAACCAGAAATTGTAATATATTTTCAGCAATTTTCAAGTCTTGCTACAGATTCTCAGTTAGATTTAGGTCTGGACTTTGACTTGGCCATTCTAACACATGAAAATGCTTTGATATAAACCATTCCATTGTAGCTCTGGCTGTATGTTTAGGGTCGTTGTCCTGCTGGAAGGTGAATCTCCACCCCAGTCTCAAGTCTTTTGCTGACTCTAAAAGGTTTTCTTCTAAGATGGCCTTGTGTTTGGCTTCATTCATCTTCCCATCAACTCTGACCAACTTCCCTGTCCCTGCTGAAAAAAAAGAATCCCTACAACATGTTGCTGCCACCACCACTATGTATCATGGTGGGGATGGCGTGTTCAGGGTGATGTGCAGTGTTAGTTTTCTGCCACTCATATAATTTTGCTTTTAGGCCAATAAGTTTAATTTTGGTCTTATCTGACCAGGGCACCTTCTTTAACATGTTTGCTGTTTCCCCTACATCTCTTGCGAACTGCAAACAGACTTCTTATGGCTTTCTTTCCACAATGGCATTCTCCTTGCCTCTCTTCCATAAAGGCCAGATTTGTGGAGTACACTACTAAGGCCTCGTACACACGAGGGGACATATCCGATAAAAACGGTCCGCGGACCGTTTTCATCGGACATGTCCGCTCTGAGATTTCGGTCTGATGGTTGTACACACCATCAAACCGAAATCCGCGCGGACAGGATACGCGGTGACGTGCGTGACCCTGGAAGGTCAATGCTTCCACGCATGCGTCGAATCACTTTGATGCATGCGAGGGCTTTCGGCCGAGCGGACATGTCCGGTAAGTCGTACAGACGACCGAACATGTCCGACAGACAGGCTTCCAGTGGACATGTTTCTTAGCATGCTAAGAAACATTCGTCTGCTGGAAACCTGTCTGTTCTGCCGGAAAATTGTCCGGTCGGCCGTACACACGACCGAACATGTCTGCTGAAACTGGTCCGCGGACCAGTTTCAGCAGACATGTTCGGTCGTGTGTACGAGGCCTAATAGTTGTCCTGTGGACAGATTCTACCACCTGAGCTGTGAATCTCTGCAGCTCCTCCAGAGTTACCATGCCAATTTAGGTGGAGGGCCATGTCTTGGTAGGTTTGCAGTTGAGCTATACTCTTTTCATTTCCGGATGTTGGATTGAACAGTGCTCCGTGAGATGATCAAAGCTTGGGATGTTTTTTGATAACCTAAGCCTGCTTTAAACTTCTCCATAACTATATCCCTGACTTATCAGGTGTGTTCCTTGGCCTTCATGTTGCTGTTAGTTCACTACGGTTCTCTAAAAAAACAAAAAAAAACTCTAAAATTAAATACTTACTTATTAGGTTAGACTTCTGAAGGCAATTGGTTCCACTAGATTTTAGTTAGGGGTATCAGAGTAAAGGGGTTGAATACAAATGTACGCCATACTTTTCAGATATTTATTTGTAAAAAAAAAAAAATTAAAACATTTATCATTTTCCTTCCACTTCACAACCATGTGCCACTTTGTTTTGGTCTATCACATAACATCCCAATAAAATACATCTACGTTTTTGGTTGTAACGTGACAAAATGTGGAAATGTGGGGTAGGAATTATTTTTCAAAGCGCTGTATATCTCTTAAATAGCTAGCCTACAAATATGTACATATTTTATGTATCAAAGTACAGGCGGTCCCCAGGTTACAAACAAGAAAGGGTCTGTAGGTTTGTTCTAAAGATGAATCTGTTTGTAAGTCGGAACAGGTAAATGTTTTAAGTGTAGCTCCACTGAAAACCTTTTTTTGCTGTCTGTGCCCCTGTTTAAAAGATTTCGCCTCACTTTCTGCCCCAATGAAAATTGGATTTTGAAAATTTTGGGTTGTTGGGGAAACAAGCCTTGGTGATAAAGCATCAGTGGAGGTACCTTTTCTCATGATAACTTACAGGAGTGAGATTCCCTTCCTAGGGGTAGATTTCCTCTCACTTCTTGTTGTCTCCCTCCTTTGTAAGTAGGAGTTGTTTGTAAGTCAGATGTTTGTAACTAGGGGACCGTCTGTACTGACATAAATAAGACAAATATATGACAAATTGATTTATATAATTTTATTTTTAAACATTTATATAACAGAACAGCTTGGTTGTGGCAGTGTTCTTTGTGAATATTTCATTGCTCAGAATTGTTCACTGATTGGGACATTCCTGAGGCTTAATAGAAGGTGACCCAACAGGTAGTGCTTACATAATACCCACAAAACCTTTGTACAGATATATTATATTAATCAATATGTATCAACACATTAATACAAATCCAAAACCCAAAGCATGAAAAACAGTTCCTCTGAAATTAATGCAATCCACATAAAGTGATTGGAAACTCAAGATATATCTCCACTGTGTATCCACACATGGCCTATACCTCTAGGGACAAAACTCACCAGAAGTAACAAATTCAGCTTATAGGTAGGTCAGAATGTGCTTCCTCCACTATACAATCCTGACTCTCCCCAAAATAATATGTCGCATGACCTCAGATAGCAAATGGCGCAGAAACCACAGAGTATAATAACACTTTTATCAGATTAAACTAGTTTACACAACTCAAATAAACGCACAAATAAAAAGTCAGTATCCTACACTATACAATACTCACAAAAGACATGATCAGATTGGCATTAGCAATCTTTCCCATAAACAGACAGAGCACAAGCGATTTCCCTGAAACGTACATGTGTGGTGACGTGACCTATCCACAACCTACATGTTTCACCATTACAACATTTTAATGAGTCTTCCTTAATGGAAGCACCATGGAAATGTGTGATTTTCTAAGTAATAGACATGTAAATATGAAGGATGTTTTTTCTCACTCCAAACATTGGATGCAAATCATCTGATTTTGACTGTGCTTTTAAACTATTAAATATGTGAGACATTAGATTGAGAGTCTGATTCCTAGTAGACTTCAGCAGAATGTATTCCCCACTGATGGGTTAACTAACTCTGAGTAAGAGGAGCAGAGGTTTTCATTTTGCTTTTGTGAGCTCCTCTCATTATTGTTAGACAAAGAAAGAAAAAATGGACTAAACTGGAAAATGAAGTTAAATCTATTCACTGAAAGCTCTTTGCATTTAATTAACTGAAGAAATCATGACAATTGTCTAAACAAATACAAGACCAGCATAGTTAGCAACATAGTGAGATTCAGGAGATTAAAACTAGTAAATATATTTATGATTTTAAAGGTAAAAAGTATATGTGTCAGATCGAAAAACTGGAGAATGAGTGGAAGCAGGTTGGTAGAAAGTCTTACAGATCTCATAATAAATATCCATATAAGAAACCATGAAATAATTTAGCATCTAAACTTAAACCTACACCTAGAACATATGATGGTGGATGTTCATGGAGGGAAGGATCACAATATAAAAATTAAAGAGGAGGGTATAATCATGATAGAAAGTAAGAGTAATTACTGCTAAAAAATATTTTTTTTTGCTCATTGGGACAATTATCAAGGTGAGGTTTCCCACACAGAGGAAATTACAATATGAAATTACAATATAAATTAAATGAAAATCCCTGTTCAGGGGTTGTAAGGGGGTGTTAAGCAGGGCAAAGCATTCAGAGGAAGAAAAAGGTTTTAGGACAGGTGATTTTAAACTCAGTAATTTAACATCTGATTGGGATGAGCGTTTTACCGTTTTAGATCAGGGCCTCAATTTTACCACTTATAAAGGGCTGAATACATTTCAGATTTATGTAGATGTGCATATGTATAAAAAAAAATACTTAAATGTTAAAATAGTTTTATATCTAAGAATAATTTTGTAAATTAGAGTAGAGGAACCTGCGAATTTGTTAATAGTGGTCAACAGTTAACCCTCATCTGCAGAAGCAGCTTGAAGCTGTCAGGTCTGCGTAACAGAGTACCCAGACAAGGTGCTGTAAAATATACAAACAGTATTAGAACAGACAGTTGTGCTCAAAAGTTTGCATACCCTGGCAGATATTGTGAAATTTTGGCATTGATATTAACCACTAGCTTACCGCTCGCCATCATATGATGGCGGGACGATAAACCTCTCATTCTGGGTGGATGTCATATGACGTCTTCACCTTCCAGAGCCACTAGAGGGTGCACGCGCGTCGCCAGGTCACTGGGGATGCGATGCACGTGCCCGGCGCCTGCGATGTCCGCCGGGCACCTGCCATTGCCCAGTAACTGTGCTGGACCGTGGATCTGTGTGTGTGTAAACACACAGATCTATGTCCTTTCAGGGAGAGGAGACGGTGATGTGTCCCTCCCTTGTACATAGGGACACCGATCAGTCACCTCCCCCTACAGTTAGAATCACTCCCTAGGGTACACATTTAACACCTTGATCGCCCCCTAGTGTTAACCCCTTCCCTGCCAGTCACATTTTTTACAGTAATCAGTGCATATTTGTAGCACTGTTCGCTGTATAAATGTGAATGGTTAAAAGTGTCCGATATGTCCGCCACAATATCGCATTCGCGATATAAATCACTGATCACAGCCATTACTAGTAAAAAAATTAAATAAAAAAAAATGCTATAAATCTATCCCCTCTTTGTAGCCTATATAACTTTGTGTGCAAACCAATCAATATACACTTATTGCGATTTTTTTTACCAAAAATATGTAAAAGAATACGTATCGGCCAAAACTGAGGAAAACATATTTTTTATATATTTTTGGGGGATATTTATTTTAGCAAAAAGTAAAAAATATATATATTTTTTACAAAATTGTCTTTTGTTAATAGTGCAATAAAAAAACGCAGAGGTGATCAAATGCCACCAAAAGAAAGCTCTATTTGTGGGGAAAAAAATGATAAAAATGTCATTTGGGTACAGTGTTGCATGACCGTGCAATTGCCATTCAAAGTGTGACAGCGCTGAAAGCTGAAAAATGGCTTGGGCAGGAAGAGGGTGAAAGTACCCTGTATTGAGGTGGTTAAAGATATGACTGATCATGCCAAACAACTGTCTTTCATTTAAGGATAGTAATCATATTAAGCCATGTATTATCACATAGTTGTTTTGCTCCTTTTTAAATCATAATGATTACAGAAATCACCCAAATCACTCTGATCAAAAGTTTACATACCCTGGAATGTTTGGCCTTGGAAACAGACACACGAGGTGACACACACAGGTTATTTTCCCACATCTGTGGCTTTTAAATTGCAATTAGTGTCTGTGTATAAATAGTCAATGAGTTTGTTAGCTCTCACATGGATGCACTGAACAAGCTGAATACTGAGCCATGGGAAGCAGAAAAGAACTGTCAAAAGACCTGTGTAACCAGGTAATGGTATAAAGATGCAAAGGGAGTATAAGTACTGTTTAGTAACTTATTAAGAAGTGGAAAGTTTGGTAATCTCTTGATACCAAGCCAAAGTCATTTAGACCAAGAAAGATTGCAACTACAACTGCCAGAACAATTGTTCTGGATACACAGAAAAATTCACAGGTGATCTCAGGAGAAATACAGGCTGCTCTGTGGTTGTTTTTACAAAACACAATACAACAAAACTAGCTGCATGTTTGAGTTGCCAGAAAGAAGCCCTTACTTATATATTTTTGGGGGATATTTATTTTAGCAAAAAGTAAAAAATATATATATTTTTAACAAAATTGTCTTTTGTTAATAGTGCAATAAAAAAACGCAGAGGTGATCAAATGCCACCAAAAGAAAGCTCTATTTGTGGGGGAAAAAATGATAAAAATGTCATTTGGGTACAGTGTTGCATGACCGTGCAATTGTCATTCAAAGTGTGACAGCGCTGAAAGCTGAAAAATGGCTTGGGCAGGAAGAGGGTGAAAGTACCCTGTATTGAGGTGGTTAAAGATATGACTGATCATGCCAAACAACTGTCTTTCATTTAAGGATAGTAATTATATTAAGCCATGTATTATCACATAGTTGTTTTGCTCCTTTTTAAATCATAATGATTACAGAAATCACCCAAATCACTCTGATCAAAAGTTTACATACCCTGGAATGTTTGGCCTTGGAAACAGACACACGAGGTGACACACACAGGTTATTTTCCCACATCTGTGGCTTTTAAATTGCAATTAGTGTCTGTGTATAAATAGTCAATGAGTTTGTTAGCTCTCACATGGATGCACTGAACAAGCTGAATACTGAGCCATGGGAAGCAGAAAAGAACTGTCAAAAGACCTGTGTAACCAGGTAATGGTATAAAGATGCAAAGGGAGTATAAGTACTGTTTAGTAACTTATTAAGAAGTGGAAAGTTTGGTAATCTCTTGATACCAAGCCAAAGTCATTTAGACCAAGAAAGATTGCAACTACAACTGCCAGAACAATTGTTCTGGATACACAGAAAAATTCACAGGTGATCTCAGGAGAAATACAGGCTGCTCTGTGGTTGTTTTTACAAAACACAATACAACAAAACTAGCTGCATGTTTGAGTTGCCAGAAAGAAGCCCTTACTTATATATTTTTGGGGGATATTTATTTTAGCAAAAAGTAAAAAATATATATATTTTTAACAAAATTGTCTTTTGTTAATAGTGCAATAAAAAAACGCAGAGGTGATCAAATGCCACCAAAAGAAAGCTCTATTTGTGGGGAAAAAAATGATAAAAATGTCATTTGGGTACAGTGTTGCATGACCGTGCAATTGTCATTCAAAGTGTGACAGCGCTGAAAGCTGAAAAATGGCTTGGGCAGGAAGAGGGTGAAAGTACCCTGTATTGAGGTGGTTAAAGATATGACTGATCATGCCAAACAACTGTCTTTCATTTAAGGATAGTAATTATATTAAGCCATGTATTATCACATAGTTGTTTTGCTCCTTTTTAAATCATAATGATTACAGAAATCACCCAAATCACTCTGATCAAAAGTTTACATACCCTGGAATGTTTGGCCTTGGAAACAGACACACGAGGTGACACACACAGGTTATTTTCCCACATCTGTGGCTTTTAAATTGCAATTAGTGTCTGTGTATAAATAGTCAATGAGTTTGTTAGCTCTCACATGGATGCACTGAACAAGCTGAATACTGAGCCATGGGAAGCAGAAAAGAACTGTCAAAAGACCTGTGTAACCAGGTAATGGTATAAAGATGCAAAGGGAGTATAAGTACTGTTTAGTAACTTATTAAGAAGTGGAAAGTTTGGTAATCTCTTGATACCAAGCCAAAGTCATTTAGACCAAGAAAGATTGCAACTACAACTGCCAGAACAATTGTTCTGGATACACAGAAAAATTCACAGGTGATCTCAGGAGAAATACAGGCTGCTCTGTGGTTGTTTTTACAAAACACAATACAACAAAACTAGCTGCATGTTTGAGTTGCCAGAAAGAAGCCCTTACTGTGCCAATGCCACCAAAAAGCTTGGAAACAGTAGGCCCAATAACATAAAACAACAGCCTGTATTTCCCTGAATGTTTCCTGTGTGATTTTTTTTTCTATCCCAAACAATTCTTCTGGCAGTTGTGACTGCAATCTTTCTTGGTCTACCTGACTTTGACACTAATTACAATGTAAAAATACACAGATTTGGGAAATTAACCTTTAATTGTCATTTTTACCTGTGTGTATCACCTTGTGTGTCTGTACCAAGACCAAACATTTTAACGTATGTAAACTTTTGATTGGGGTGATCTGGATGTTTTATGTTTTCATCATGATTAAAAAATGAGCTAAACAACTATGTGATAATGGTTTCTGTGACAGTAGGAGATGCTGTCACGGTAGAATTGGTAGTTTGGGGGACACAGGGTGTGCGCATTTGCTTGGTGCAAGACTACAGAGCATAGATGTGGACTGGAGAAAACTGCTTTCGCAGCTTTCTCCAGGTTTTGGTATTCCAACATGGTGCTCTGTAGTTTGGAGATATCCATAGTGTCTTGGGTGGGACGGGATCTCCAATCCTGTGCCCAGATTTTGTAGATTACCAGCAGGGTGTGTGCTCAGGTGAGTACAGCCCTTATAATGCGGGTATGGGAAGACCTCAGGGCTCCCAGTTGGAGACTGCTCCACACCCAGAGAGACAGAAGGTCTCCAGGAGTCAGAGGAGCTGCAGGAGGCAGCCAGAACATGTGTGACTGCAAGAGGCAGTGAAATGGCCTGAGGACTAAGGCCAGAGCGGAGCAGTAGGGCGCTAAAGTGAAGCCATCCACATTGAAGAATCCTGTGGTCTGTGCGACTAAAATAAAGAGAAGAAAGAAAACCAGAAGGGCGTTTCCCTTGTGTGTATTTGCTGGAGAAGAACCCCTGCGTGGGAAACCTTTTTTGTTACAGACTTGTATTTGCCTTTTAATATAAATGGGCTACCATGCCCTAAAATATAGTTCCTGACTGGCTTGAATCACTGGAAAAATGCATCTACCACGAGAGCTAATGGTCCCCCATGGACCGATTCATATTATCACTATTCTTAGATAAAAGACATTTTTTTTGCCATGATCAGTCATATTTTCAATATCAATGCCAAAATGTCACGATTTCTGCCAGGGTATGCAAACATTTGAGTACAGCTGTATATGCAAAGCTCCATAAAAAAGCATGCCCATTTTGAAATAAAGCATCTACTTTCCTAGCAGTTTTACTATTAAGTAAGGTGCACATGCTGCTACTAGAGAGAGCTAGGAGAAGGTCATTCCCAGACTGTTCAATTTCAATACAGCCCCTGCAGGGAATACCCACCAAACAGGTTGGAAAAAAAATTCTTACTTATGATACAAGCAGAATGAGCATGCCCACCAAGCTCATTCTGCAGGAAATGATTGACAGCATGGAGACCCAATAGCTTGAGAGGGCAGGCCAAGGGAATAACTCCTAGAGAGGAGTAAGGTTTAATTCACTGTAAATCACTTAGGAAGGTAGTGCAGGGGGCGCCACAGAGACAGTCTGTATTGCTTACATTTTTCTTCAGCGAGGGCAGCAGAGAGACTATTCAGACTAATATATTTGTGCAAATCAGAAACAGCACTAGACCTTGAAGAAAATAAAGGTAAGGCTGGCCTTCAGGTTTAAAGAGATGGTGATGGAGGATAGTAATATAAGAAATAATAAAGCTCATTATAATTCTGCTTAAATGAAGAAAGGGTTGAGGAACCTAGAGAACATGCCAGATGTTGTTATCCTGCAGATAAAGAAGGAAAGGTTGTTATTTAATACGTGTGATTATATAAATAAACACATTCCTTTCCTTCTTTAGTGACAACAATAAAGGGATTATTTTTTCATCCAATATGTGTTACATAAATCTATTTTCTTGATCTAGTTAGCTAAACTTACATTGGAAAATGTTGTACCTTTCTTTTTTAAAGAAAGCAAGATTAACTACTTTCTGTGCAGCAATTTAATATAAATGGACATACAGGAGCTCCTCCGATGAGGGTGGAAACACATGTACACATAAACTGCATGCTTGCAGCCTTTTAGCTGTTTTAGAGGGTACTGACTGCTTAAAATAGTCAGCAGTAAGCAGTAGTAAGCAGTCAGTGTGTAAAAAAAACAAAACATGATTACCCCCCCTCTCACTCTGGTGTCATTGTACTGCTGTGTCTATTGATCAGAGACATTGGCTGCTGCATGGATGAAACTGTATGCCAGTGCAGCCACCATGGGCTTTGATCAATAGTAGAGTAACACTGTACTGCTCTGGTGGCAGCATGTAAAAAAAATATACAGTATATATATATATATATATATATATATATATATATATATATATATATATGTGTGTGTGTGTGTATATATATATATATATATATATATATATATATATATATATATATATATACACATACACAGTATATATAGTGATATTGTACTGATGTGGACATGATCATATACAATGGCTGGCTGCTCTGATAACGCTGTATTTCGGTGTAGACAGCCATTGTCTCTGACCATAGCAACACTGCACTTGCTCTGGTAACAGTATGAAGAAAAACACCGTGTGAGGTCAGCTGACACATTATCTTGAGGAGAAAAATATCTTATGTTTGCAGACTCAGGATCATATATTGAAGAAAGTGCTGTTCCTATAATCTGAAGTTTGTTACTTCTGGTAAGTTTCGTTCCTAGAGGTGAAATGTGTAGCTACACAGTGGATATTTATCTTGGGAAATTACTTCATGCAGATTGCATTAATCTCTACAATAGAACTATGTTTTGCATTTTGACATTTGATCTTTTAGCAATGTGTTGATATGCTCTACTGTATATTGTTTATGGTACTGTATTTGTATAATAATTGGGGGAGGGGGTATGTGAGCACTGTGTGCTGGATAATTTTCTGTTATGCCTGGGGAATACCCCAATCAGGGAAAAATGCTGAGCAACCAAATAGCTACTAAAAATATTGCCATAATTTGTACTACCTCATAAATACTCAGAAACCCATGTGCAATGTCTGAAAAGTAAATGATTCAGATACATTCAGCAGATTCCAATATCTTCTATGGAACTTTTTCACGCTTTCACTTTTGACTTTTGTTCATTTGTTGATATATATTGTTAATTATATTACATATATATGATAAGTGCTGCCTGCTGAGGCTACCTGCTATTATTAGGTTGTTTATTCATTTCATTATTTGTATGCGCACTTGCGCAGTGTTTGGACCTATTTTTATAACAGAAGATGACAGTCTTCTATAAGGCATCAGGTAGCAGATAACATAAAAAAACATATCTTACAGGAAACGTTGCTTCCTCTTTTGCCCTTTGATACAACGAGGCTTTCCTCATTTTTGAGTTGCTGGCTTTTACTGATGTGATTTTTCATCACCTCATAGTAGCAATAGCGTGAAACAAAGATCTCACTAAAGAGGTTTGGAACTGTTAAACTATAACTGCT
The DNA here is from genome assembly GCF_905171775.1 of Rana temporaria. Taxonomy (NCBI): domain Eukaryota; kingdom Metazoa; phylum Chordata; class Amphibia; order Anura; family Ranidae; genus Rana; species Rana temporaria. The sequence continues at coordinate 276,445,712 of NC_053491.1, forward strand.
TGCTAAAGTTATTTTATAAGACTGTACACCACAGAGGACATTGCCCTGTCGCTCTGAGAAACTGGTTAAATATATAAATGAGTGGTAAAACTATTACTAATAAAATTGATAGTGTACATGTATATTCATTTATATACATCTAGTTTAATTAAAGTGGCTGTAATGGCTGATGATTTTTTACCTTATTGAATTCTTTGCATTAAGTTAAAAAATGTTCTCTGTGCAGCTCCCCTGCCTTAGCCCACTATTATAATTACATGAGCCTGATATTGATCCAGCGATGTGCACAAGAACAATGGCTCTCTTGGCTCTCTCCCGCGGCTGTCAATAACAGCCAATAAGAAGGGAGTGAGAGATAGATCTGACCCACACTCTGCCCGAACAAGTGCCCCAATAGCATGCAGATAGCTATGGTGGACACTCAGCAAGATGGAGGAGTTAGGAGTACTGGCGAAGAACCCCAGAAGAGAAGGATCAGGGCTATTCTGTGCAAAACCATTGCACAGAACAGGTAAGTATTATATGTTTGTTATTTTTAAAATATATGCATTTAAGGCTCGTACACACGATAGGTTAACCGTCTTCATCGGTCCAAACCGATCGTGTGTGGGCGCCATAGGTTATTTAACCTTCGGTTAAAAAAAAGCAAACTTGCTTTAAAATTTAACCGATGGATTGCTAACTGATAGGTCAAAACCGATCGTTAGTATGCACAACCATCGGTTAAAAATCCACGCATGCTCAGAATCAAGTCGACGCATGCTTGGAAGCATTGAACTTCGTTTTTTTCAGCACGTCGTTGTTTTTTACGTCACCGCATTCTGACACGATTGCACGATGGACCATCAGTCAGATTCATCAGTTAACCTAGGACAACTGTCCTTTAGACCGTTTTCATCGGATGGACTGATCGTGTGTACGAGGCTTTAGAATCACTTTGACCCCTCCACGTGCAAAATATGTCAAATGATCATGGTGAAGAGGACTTGAAATTTATGTACACTAAGGTCCCCTATTATTAGCAGAGAGCAGATATCACTAGTAAGTGCTCCTGCGTTTTAGGGGTTATTCATAAAATGCAGGCAGTGGTGTGGAACCAGTGGTATCCTACAGAGTGCTCTTGGCTTAATGCTGCAGAGAGAACTCAGTGATTGGAGAAGAAGTCAGTCACATGACTTTAACGGGTTATATGACTGACATCTTTTCTTCCTGTTTTTTCCCTTCTTATTAATATGAATGGCATCCTTTTTCCTAAAGCAAGTGGAGCATAACTCACATTTGTAAAGCATAGCACTGTGTTTTATAAATGTGAATTTTTTTGCTTTTTTCTTGTACACAGGGGTCCTATATATAACTATTTTATTGTACAGTGACAGAATAGCACTTTTTTGTACACTTGGGCCCAATATATAAGTATTTTTATTGTACAGCGGCAGAATAGCACTTTAAAAAAAAACTGCAATGCACAGCTTGAAATGAAATTAGATGCAGACTGAAAACTTCCTTCATGTAATTGTTCTCTGTCCTTTTCACCTCTAGAAAATAATGCTGATCTTGGGTATTTAGCTACATTAATATTACAATGATTTCACATTATTAGCACATTTGTAGAAGAGACTTTACAGATTATTCTGTGTGTCAAGTCAGCTTTATCGCAGAGACATATATGTAAAACAACGCTTACTACAGTGAATAAATTCTAGTGTCCTTCAAGTGCAGAAGTGTCCCCAGTGTAAAAGCACTGAGCAGGAACAAATTATATTTATGTACTGTTCATCACACCATGAGGCATCCTTGAGTGCTTTGAAATGAGAGAACAACACAGTTTAAACATTTCCATAATGATATACTTTAAAGGATACGCTTTGTGTCTCAGGAAGCATTTGATTGATATATCCCCTTTTGTAGAGACAGTGTTTATAACTGATAACAATTACACTGCTTCTCTCTGCAGTAGGTTGCTGTGTTGTGTGTCTGTCATACTATCATTTAAAATAAAAAGGGTTATACACAGAACCATTTCATCATACAGCTCTAATTCATTCAGAAATTCAATTTTATGGGTTTTGGGTGTTGAATTATATCAATTTACAGTCTTTGTGAGTTTGTGACTTGGTGATGCTGGTATGGGCAGTTAATGATCAGAAGCAAATTTCCTTTTTCCATGTGAATAATTAGCATTACCTCATGCAACTTCCTTAAATCACCTCCTCGGGTAGATGCACACATTTAAGTAACAATAAAGTGAAAATGCTAGGGTGTTTTTTTGTAAAGTGTGATACATTACTAGATATGCTCAAATGGACCTGCAGTAAGGGCCTTTGCCTGGCTTACTTCCATACCTATACTTTGTACAGCTATATAGAAATTGTTACATGATGCAATCATATTTAGGTAAAATTGTATAGGGAATAAATGGTCAGCCTATGAAGCATTGTGATCTTTTTTATCAATATTGTTTTTTAGCTAAGTTGCTTTGATATTCTTTGGCACAACTAAGATTAGTTCAAAACCTTGCTCCTTGAAGGGAAATATTCAAGCTTTTTCTAAATGTACAGATCTGGTAAGCTATCAGACATGTATAGCCAACCTAAAGTAGAACTCCAGCCAGCTCTGAGCAGTTGTGGAACCTTTACTCCTAACAAGTGAGTCCTTGTACACACGACCGAACACGCCATGTCGCCGCCACATCACCGCGTATTCTGTCTGCGGGGAATTTGGTCTGATGGTGTGTACACACATCAGACCAAATGATCCCAGCGGACATGTCCGATGAAAACGGTCTGCGCACCGTTTTCATCGGACATGTCTGGTCATCTGTACGGGGCCTGACAGTGGTCAACAAGAAAATGAGATGATATACACAAATGTATATCTATCACTGGTGCAGAAGGTGAGGAGAAGTCTTGTTATTGGAACATCTGGTCTTGCTACAGTTTTAAAAGATGGCATTTTCTCTTAGTTTGAGAAGGTTTTCTTATGTTTGTTCTTGTCTCTGGGGTAATTAAAGATGCAATGTAATAACATCTGGCAGACATTTTTACTCTCTCCTACTTTATCGAAAAATAAAAGAAGGTGTGGCTAGGTTTGCCTTCCAGCAGTAAAGTTGATTTTTACGGTCATAGTTAAAGTCTATGTAAAGCCAAAACTTTGAGGGGGGGGTGGTTTATTGATAAGGGGGTTTTAGTACCACTATCAGATTTTAATTACTGCCTATGTCCTTTCTGGGGATATTTACCCTCTATATTGGTCCTAGCCACTATTGTCACCAGGAGTATAAGAAAGAGAACATTTGAAACTTTGATTTGTCACCAGAACAGGAGGAAAGAAGAATTCTTCCAGTGTTCCTCCGTTCCAGTTTTCTGGTGACAGTTGCCTAATATTCCTTCCCTCACAAGATTTCTTCTCATTTACTGTTGAGTATACAGAAAAGGATTTGAAGGGAATTCTTCCCAATGGAATGCTGAAACATAAAAACCTGGCACAAATTTTCCCTACTCAAAAATGACAAAAAGGTTTAATTTAATACATTTTTTAACATCAAGGAAAGTAGCTCCAAGGTGGGAGATCCTTAAAGTGTAGGGAAGAACTTCTCTTAGTCCCTGTGTTAATAACCACTTCTGTGTTGTCCTCCTCTGTTCTGCTGCTCTCCCCCTCCACGCTTCGTGTCCCCCTCCGTTCTGCTGCTCTCTCCCTCCGCGCTCCGTGTCCCCCTCCGTTCTGCTGCTGTCCCCCTCCGCGCTCGATGTCACTCTTCATTCTGCTGCCCTCCATGGTCTGTGTCCCCCTCCATTATGCTGCTGTCCCCCTCCACGCTCTGTGTCACCCTCTATTCTTCTGCTCTCCCCCTCCTCACTCCATGTCCCCCTTTGATCTGCTGCTGTCCCCCTCCGTGCTCCGTTTCCCCCTCCATATCTGCCTCCACCCCCTCTGTCCTCGATCTGTCAGGATGGAGAGCGGAGGTAGAAGCCACTAAACCTGGCACCTTCCTTTTCCGAATGAACAGAGTCAGTGATCACTGACTCTGTCCTTTCATATAACTGAAACATCGTAACCTGTGTTTACGATGCTTCAGTTTATGAATGGAGAGGAGCCTCTGTCTCCTGTCCAATCATTTGCAGTGCAGCTGAGGCTGCTGAGAAAAGGACTGGGGAATCTTAGTCCCTTTCTCTGTCTCAAAGGGGAGATGTCAGAGGTCTGTTAAGACCCCCAATATCTCACCAAAGCCCCCCAACAGGGCGAAAAAAAAAATTGCAATAAATAATAAAAAATGTTTTTTTTTTTTAAATAATAAAACTTAAAAAAAAAAAAAAAATGAAACCATCCACCCCCCCCCCTAAAAAAATAAAGCACTGTAAAAAAACATAACAAAAAAATTGTAAAAAAAAATAAAAATACTGACATATGTGCCACTGTCACGTGACATAAAAAAAGTATCGGTAATCGCTATCGGTACTTGTATTCGGTCTTAAAAAGTGGTATCGGCCCAACCCTAATTTTTTGCAATACGGCACTGCATCACTTTAACTGACAATTGCGAGGTCATGTGATGCTGTACCCAAACAAAATTTAAGTCTTTTTTTTCCACAAAAATAGAGCTTTCTTTTGGTGGTATTTGATCACCTCTGTGGTTTAATTTTTTTGTGCTATAAACAAAAAAGACTGCCAATTGTGAAATAAACTTTTATTTTTTTTACTTTCTGCTATAATACATATCCAAATTAAATAAATAAAAAAATTCATTGATTCATCAGTTTAGGTCGATATATGTTCTTCTACATATTTTTGGTAAAAAAAAATGCAATAGGCATATACAGTATTTATTGGTTTGGGCAAAAGTTGTTGTGTCTACAAAGCATGGGAAAGATTTAGGGACCTTTTTTTTCATTGTTTTTACTGGTAATGGTGGCGATCTGTGATTTTTAACAGGACTGCGACATTGCAATTGACAGCGCCCGCAGCGCCCACTATCTTTCTCCTACGGACTGACGTATAGGTACGTCAATTTTCACAGGAGAGCCGCCCTGCCGCAGTATGTCTGCGGGAGCAGGTCGGCAAGTGGTTAAATATACCGTTAAAAGTGATGTGTGTCACACCCTCTCAGAGATATTGTTCATAGCTTTCTATTTATGTTCATCCCTTTTTTTGGGGGGAAAAGAGGAGAATATTCTGTTGCCCTTTCTTATAGTGACAATGCTGTTTCTCAATAAAAACAGTATGGTGAGGAAGAGTTGTCACTCTAGGGCAGGAAGACGGGAAGAGTGTGTTACTGGCTGGATCACCAGGTGAAAATTGAAAACAAAAATAAATCTAATGCAGCCACCCCATCAAAAGGACTGGTAAACTGCTTTATAATACATGTATGGTTTTGAGTGTAAATGCACTTTAAAGACAACTGTGCAAAGTTTCCATGATAAGCATTTTTTTGACCCAAAATGAAAGTCAATAAAAAGTCACAACACTTCAGTGTATTTTGAAAATCAATAATCGAAGTTGTGGGAGGACTAGCAACAACATATATTTTTGCCGAATAGCAAACAATTTGGGGTGTTTGCAGCAAATTCGAAAGCCACGGAACACCCTTTAAAAGTCTATGGGAGAAATCAAAAGTGTTACTTTTAAAGGTTAATATGCAAGTTATTGTCATAAAAAGTGTTTGGGGACCTGGGTCCTGCCCCAGGGCATATGTATCAATGCAAAAGTTTTAAAAATGGCCGTTTTTTTTTCGGGAGCAGTGATTTTAATAATGCTTAAAGTGAAACAATAAAAGTAAAATATTCCTTTAAATTTTGTACCTTGGGGGTGTCTAAAGTATGCATGCAAATTAGCCCATGTTTACTGTGCTTAGAAAAGTCCCTGCACAAAATGACATTTCTAAAGGAAAAAAAGTAATTTAAAACTACTCGCGGCTATAATGAATTGTCGAGTCCTGACAATACAGATAAAAGTAAGTGAAAAAAATTACAAAAGGAACCCCTAACCAGGTCTGGTATGGATATTAAGGGGAACCCTGCGCCAAATTAAAAAAAATGGCGTAGGGGACCCCCTCAAAATCCATACCAGACCCTTCAGGTCTGGTATGGATTTTAAGGGGAACCACGCGCCACAATTAAAAAAAATTGCATGGGGTTCCCCCCAAAAATCCATATCAGACCCTTAACCGAGCATGCAAGCTGGCAGGCCACAGGAAAAGAGGGGGAGACGAGAGACCCCCTCTCCTGAACCGTACCAGGCCACATGCCCTCAACATGGGGAGGATGTCCCCATGTTGATGGGGACAAGGGCCTCATGCCCACAGTCCTTGCCCTTGTACCCATCAACATGGGGACATCCTCCCCATGTTGAAGGCATGTGGCCTGGTACAGTTCAGGAGGGGGGGCACTCTCTTGCCCAACCTCTTTTTCTGCGGCCTGCCAGGTTGCATGCTCGGATAAGGGTCTGGTATTGATTTTGAGAGGAACCCCTACGCCATTTTATTTTTAAATTTGGCACAGGGTTCCCCTTAATATCCATACTAGACCTGAAGGGCCTGGTAATAGAATTTGGGGGGACCCCCACGCATTTTTTTTCCCTTAATATTCATCCAGTCCATTACCATACCCAAAGATCCTGGTAATGGACTGGAGGGGGAACCCATGTTGTTTTTTTTAATGAGTTTTATCTGCATTGCCGGGACCCGACAATTCATTATAGCCGCGAGTAGTTTTAAATGACTGTTTTTCCTTTAGAAATGTAATTTTGTGCAGGGACTTTTCTAAGTACGGAGAACATGAGCTACTTTACAGGCATACTATAGACACCCCCAGGTACGAAATTTAAAGGAATATTTCACTTTTATTGTTTTACTTTAAGCATTATTAAAATCACTGCTCCTGAAAAAACGTATTTTTTAAAACTTTTTTTGCATTGATACAGAACCCAGGTCCCCAAACAGTTTTTATGACAATAACTTGCATATTAACCTTTAAAATTAGCACTTTTAATTTTTAATGTTTGTGTCCCATAGGCGTTAATGGTGTTCGCGTGTTCGAACAATTTTTTTTGCCTGTTTGCATGTTCTGCTGCAAACCGTGGGGGGGGGGGGATGTTCGGCTCATCCCTACTTACTTGCGTATTTTATTTCCAAATAACGTGCCTCGGTTATGGATGCTATCTGCTAAATGATTTCCTTAGGACTTTAAATAAATTCCTTTGGTGGCAATATATTAATCTTGCCATACACTGTTTAAAATTTGTTCAGTCAGTGGCTCTGTCAGCTGAGCAGTGGCTGCATCCAATCAGATTATTTTTGACAGCCAGAGCGGCTGGAATTTGAAATACGGTGGCAGCAGAGGGTGGTTTCTCCATACACTCTGTACAGCATGGATGGGCCAGCTTTTATGGCCAACTTTAGCTTATTTATGCAGTGATTTCTCAGAAACCCAATCTTCAAATGTTTTATCAACTATCAATTATAAAGACCATATTTAACGTGTTTTCTTTAGAGACATTATGGTAGCACTGTTCATTTTGTAATCATTTGAAAAAAGGAATCCAAATCTATTTTATTGTGATAGTTCTGGCTGATACTTTAAATCTCAATATTGTATTCTACCTGAGAATAATTTTTTCTTTAGTGCATTAGTTTATATTTGTAAGAAATTAACTGCAATTTTCATGGCTTTGACCCATATTCCAGCAATTCCAAATCATGTTTCATATTATAAACGCTTCCATGAATATCAGCTATTACATACCTTTGTATCATCAATAAAAAGAGATACTTTGCCTGCCATACCTTCAGTCTTATCACTTAACTTACAAACTGATTCATTAGAATCAAACCTAGTACAAAGCCTTGTGGTACACCACTATTGATTGGTCTGTGAGCTGAATAAATCCCATGTACAACCACACTCTGATATCTATTCCTTAGCCAACTGTATATTCACAGGACCCACCCATAGTTTCTACAACTTTATATGATATCATAGTATGGAACCATATCACATGCTTTCCTTAAATCAAGATAGGCAATGTCCACAGCACCACCCCCCCCTATGCCCAACCAGTTGTTGTTTCTTGACCAGTTATGGTCAGTCTTTGATTGCCTTTCCCATGTGAATTTAATGAACTTACAGATCTATGACACATTTCCTTGGGTTCATCTTCAAAACCTGTCTGATGAAATTTATTAGCTTGGGGAGATTACTAGGGTTGTCCCGATACCACTTTTTTAGGACCGAGTACAAGTACCGATACTTTTTTTCAAGTAGTCGCCGATACCGAATACCGATACTTTTTTTAAATGTGTCCCCAAATGCAGCCATGTCCCCCACATATGCAGCCATGTCCCTCTAGCCATGTCCCTCACATATGCAGCCATGTCCCTCTAGCCATGTCCCTCACATATGCAGCCATGTCCCTCACATATGCAGCCATGTCCCTCACATATGCAGCCATGTCCCTCTAGCCATGTCCCTCACATATGCAGCCATGTCCCTCACATATGCAGCCATGTCCCTCACATATGCAGCCATGTCCCTCTAGCCATGTCCCTCACATATGCAGCCATGTCCCTCACATATGCAGCAATGTCCCTCTAGCCATGTCCCTCACATATGCAGCAATGTCCCTCTAGCCATGTCCCTCGATGCGGCGGCGCGATGTGGCGGCAGCGGCGGGGGGGGGGGAAAGTATTCTATTTAGGTATCGGGGGTATTTGCGCGAGTACGAGTACTCCCGCAAATACTCGGTATCGGTCCCGATACCGATACTGGTATCGGTATCTGGACAACCCTAGAGATTACTTTCACCTACCAAAGATTACTACATGTAATCTGCAAAATGCTGATGGGTCTAGGGATATTGTCCCTAATTGTTCAAAAACGTAGCCAGAGCCCACCTTGGAGAGAGGTAGCCGAGCCACTTTTTTACAGCTCCCTGAATTGTTTAAATTGTCACAGATGACTGCTTTTTAGGGGCGCAATGTTCAACTGTGCAGAATCTGCACTCAAAGTTTACAAAAGTAACCAGATGTGATAGCACAGCAGTACCTGCAGAGGCTGAGAACCTGCTCGCCATACCTTACCACTTAAGTAAGTGCCATGGCCCAAAATTTCCTGTCAATAGGCATGACGACTATTTCGCAAAGTAACAAGAGCCCTGAGGGGGTTTATGGCCTAAGGAAGTCCTGGGTAAAAGCTGTGTCAAATACAGTGTAATAAGATGATGTGAGATGGGGAGCTTATGAAGTGGGGATGTCTCCTGGATTAATACACAGCAGGATTTTTAGGAGAGAGACTTTCCCCTTTTTTGGTATATATACGTTGTGGGATGTAAAATGTCATAATTGAACCTAGAGACTTTGTTAAAACCTCTGTATATACAGCCTGATGCAATCTAAGTGCAAATGTAAATGCTGTAAGAGTGACCGCAGATGAAATCTGCAATGCTGGGGCTATGAATTTCTAGGGACAACTTTGGACTGGCTACTTTTTTACAACCATCTGTGTACACAATGGGCCCGTACAAAGATGTAACACTTAGGTGTCAATGAAATTCCTATTTTTTTCTTTGTAGTCCACTCCTTGGCATCATTCAGCACTTGATAAAAGTAGATTTTCTAGGTATCTCATGAAAACAAAAGATTCCACAGATCCCACACATTGTACCTAGAATCCAGTACTGGATGTAGCCTGGCAGTCGTCTTTTCATTTCACACACTGATAACAGGGGCACTCATTAAGCAACAATGCTGGGTCATCCTTTTCTGACACTGACCTCAACCAAAGCATACTTTCCTGTAAAGGGAAAAATATAACATATTTCTTATCACTGCACAATGTATACTCTGCTGTGCACTATATAGTCCTGACCCCTGCACTTTATATGTTATGTTCTATGTTATATGCTCCTGCCTGGTGCACTTATTATGCTCTGGTGGATATTAGTAACTTCTGATCAAAGCTCCGTGTAAACTGTGCTATAAATTACATCCTTCTAAATTTATACCCTATATGCTATGTTGTATATAAAAAATTCCTGACTGAAGCACTCTTTACACTGTGCAGTGCTTAACATACTCCTAACCAATGCAAAGTATACAGTATGCTATGTTGTGCATTACACATAGTCCTGACTTGCTATACTCTGTAAGTTGTGGTGTACATTACATAATCCTGACCATAGTGTTTATTGTCTCAACAGTTGCTGGATGCTAGGTAGTCCCCAACTGTTTTAATGAAGTTCTTCTTTAAGGTAGGCTCAGACAAAGTGTTAGATTTATGTATATATCCTTTGTGCAGAACAGCATATGTATTGGAAAACTTTTATTTAAAAGAAAAAAATAATCTCTTTCTTAAGGTGTATGTGTTTGTGAAATTCTCATTTATGACACAATAATTAATAAGTACTAAAAGGCTGCAACATATGTGTCCAGGATATAGAATAACTTGGCTAAGACTATTTAGCACTGTCTCTTAAGCCACACCCAACATGTAATGCATTGTAGCCTAGTGCACCTTTTTGGATCCTAACGGATATAGGGAGATGGGTAGATTTATCCTCATTCAACATTGTAAATATAAGATCTACCATCTCTAGGCATCTTTTTGCAGTGCAAAAGATAACTTTGCACTTCACAATTGTGCTGTTTATGTAACTGTAAGGAAACCATGACTAGTACCCAAAGTGATACACTCATTGATATGAAATGCTTAACAGGTCTCCACATCTACAGTATGTGTATATGACTACTGTACAGTTTTAAAGATTAGACACTTGAGTGAAAGTTCACTACAGAACAACTGCACAGCTACAGAAATAAAGTACAGTAAAATGACCTAAATATGGAAAACCAGCAAGTTATTTTTATACAAAGAAATCATCAAGCACACTTTAACATCAAGTACAAAAACACTGGAATGGACAAGTTATAAACCATGACATACATACATTCCAAAATATATATCAAAACATGACCAGTTTAGTTTTGTGTGGGGGCCCCCCTCAGTAACTCTGGTGGTCAAAAGACAAATTTTACCCTCAAGTATCTTCATCAATACTAAGTGGCAATGAGCTAACTGCCCAGAATGAAATGATGTTACAGGGCTTCCCCAGGTCAACAGATGCAAGGAAAGGCTGGACTAAAATTCCATTGCTTAGATAAAAGAATCTGGCATTGACCTGCCTGGCTATACAATCTCCCAGCTATTGTCTTTTATTTAACATATTATCTGGAACTACCGTATTTTTCTCACCATAAGACACACTTTTTCCTCCCCAAAAAATAGGGGAAAGTGCCCCTGCGTCTTATGGAGTAAGACATGGCGGCAGCCCCCATCGCTGCCGCCATGTCAGAATACAGACAATCGGCTTCTCTGTGTAAGAGAGAGAGGACAGGATGTGAGATGTGAGGCAGGGGCATACCAAGTGGAGCCGGGGGAGGTGGACTGCCCCAGGTGCCAAAACATGGGGGGTGTCAGCGGATTTGCTATAATGGTGCGCTCCGCACCCAGGTGAGTTGACACCCGCAAGATGTGACACCATCCTGCAAGTGACAAGAGCCCTGGCTGGCTTTTTGTTTTCAGCTGGAACACCCCCGACACTGTGGTCTGGACCAGTATCACTTCCTGCCTCTCTCCACTGGCCGCTGCTGCTGCTGCAAAATATGTCCTCAGTCCTCCTTCTTAGCTGCTGCCTGGGTGTATCTGATGCTGAGAGACAACCAGAGGGGATGTTTATTGTAATGGCAGTGTCCTCCACTGCCTGAGGTGCGCTGGTTATAAGGGGGATGGGAGGTGTGGGCTGGCATGGTATCCACTGTCTATCACCTGAGCTGTTGTGATAGAAGAGGTTGAAGGGATGTTTGTGTCTGCCCTGCCACCCTGAGCTGATCTGGGAAGGGGGGGAGGTTGCTGTGTGTCCACCACCACCCAGGTATAGTGTAGCTGTATAGTATAGTATAATACTGTATAGTATAGTGTAGCTGAGCTGATTTGATAGGGGAGCTGGTATTACTGTGTCCACCACCCACCTATAGTAGTAATATAATATTAAATATTTTAGTACATCATTTGGTTCAGAATATTTTTTTTCATGTTTTCCTCTTATGGTCAGGTGTGTCTTATGGAGCTAAAAATACGGTAACTGATTATTCCCTGGAATTTGTTTCACAGAGACCAATGGCTGACCAGATAAATCACATACTTATGACTTATAACCTATAATAATCTAAGTTTTTTTTTTTTTACATGAAAATTTACAGCGGACAATGGACATTTCACATAACTCTCATATTTAATAACTACTGTGTCTGTATATTATATATACACTACAAGTTATATATATATAAAAGTGCAGAAACTTTTTGAAGACCCCTCGTGTGTATATACGTATATATCCACAAAGACATGCCGGTAGGTTAATTAGCTTCTGTCTAAATTGGCCCTAGTATATGAATGTGAGTTAGCGACTTTAGATTGTAAGCTCCTTGAGGGTAGGGACCAATGTGAATGTACAGTGTATATGTAAAGCAATGCGTAAATTGACAGTACCTTAAATAAATAATAAATATATATACAGTATACACTATATACAGTATATGTGTGTGTGTATATATACTGTATTTATTGTATATACATTTACAAGATCGATACATAGATTGAGTATACATCCCTGTACATACCTGTGCTATAAAAAGTTACAGATGAAAAAAATTGCATGCTGCATTTGTTATAAAACTGGGAATAAAATAATGAATATAGATGTGAAAGTAAGTTGCTTGTTGGAGCAAGAGTAGCTCTTAGCAGTTAAGTTATATTGATTATGCATTATAATAAGCAATCTGCTTGGGTTAATATCTCACACTTAAATTGCCACTTTTTTTTCCTTGGAGCAATTCGCATTGTGTTCCTTCAGAAGCTTCTTTTTGACCTCGTATAATAGCTATCATTATTCAAGTACTTTTCGTCTTTCAAGTTTGATTCTCTTTGTGACATTAGTTTTCTTTTATTACAAACACCAGCAATGTTTTTTATTAATATCAATTCAATATAATCTAGTAGTGTGCCTGCATGTTAATATAATAGAAAAGCACCACCCTTTAACGGATGTATTTTATTATGACTGCTGCTGGTGTTCGAAAAGATGATTAATGGTGCATGAAACAGACTTTGTTTATGAAATACAGTACTGCATTGCAAACTGACAGTTATGTAGTGTAATGTACAATAGTCCCATATTTTTCCAATACACAAACCTACAAACAAATAGAAACAAACTGTGTCCAGTTGGAAACCCCGTTTTGCTAATAAAGTTATTGTAGAGCTGCAGAATATGTACCATTTGTTCAAATATTATTTTATTGTAAAAATGGAAAGAAAAATACATGTATTTATTATGTGATGTCTATATATATATATATATATATATATATATATATATATATATATATATTTCATATAGTTTAATGCATGTATGTTACACCAGAATAAATTGTACACATAGTCCCATTTCCCATTTAAATAAATGTTATTCTAGCCAGTTTTTTTGATGTCTCAACAGTTTCCTGGTTTTCGTCCAGTGGCAGGTGGGCATACTTCAAGGTCTGAGTGCCTGTCACGTAATGATGTGTGGTCACTGCTCAGTCATGAAGTACTGTGAATTCTACCTCTTAGCCTATCCTGTGAGGCAGCTCACACCTGTGGGATTATTTACCCATTGGCAGGGGCATGTAAATGACAGGCTGGGCTAACAGGAACAGGAAATCCGCAGAACAACATGACTGTCATTCTGTCCAAAGGAATTGAATCATACTAGTACTTTTCCATTTTTATTTTAAGCCCGTTTAACTACAAACCTTTTTTCCATAATTTCTTACACCTGATGAGCCAAATGTTGGTGCTAAGAAGGTTCTCACCACAAGTATTTTGATTTAAACCTTTGAAGGAATTATATAATTTTCTTCCAACATTTTGCAGTTTTGTAAGCGAGACTCATTTATGTCCACTGCCAAGACCTCTAGCTGTATTTCTCAATAATATAGTAACATTAGAGGAGTCTTTTGTCAAAATAAGCTCATAATGTTATATAGGGCCGGATTCAGAAAGAAATGCCTATCTTTAGGCGGGCGTAGCGTATCTCAGATACACTACGCCGCTGTAACTTAGAGCGGCAGGTCCCGTATTCACAAAGAACTTGCGCTCTAAGTTACGGTGGCGTAGTGTAAATGGGCCGGCGTAAGCCCGCCTAATTCAAACTAGGCTGGTAGTGGGCGTGTTGTATGTTAATGACTCGTGACCCCACGTAAATGACGCGCTTTACGAACGGCGCATGCTCAGTATCACGTCGAATTTTCACCGTAAATTACACCCGCTCAATGTTTAGTTGACGTGAACGTAACCTACGCCCAGCCCCATTCACGGACAACTTACGCAAACGACGTAAAACATGTAAAATTCTACGCTGTTCCGACGTCCATACTTAACATTGGCTGCGCCTTATATAGCAGGGGTAACTTTACATCGGTCAGACGCCTTGCATATTTTTTAATGGGAACGCCAAATGCGTCCAGCTTAACTATGCGCCCACAAAACGCCGGTGTAGGCAAGTTACGGCGGACGGCTGAAGCCATGTTTTCAGGCGTATCTAGCTTTCTGAATCGGCTTAAAGATGCGACGGCGCACATTTGAAATTACGGCGGCGTATCTGGAGATACGCCGCCGTATCTCCTTTCTGAATCCGGCCCATAATGTGGGATAGGAAGGTAAGGTAAGAGGGTGGGTGTTGTAGCCTCTGTGGAACATCGAGTTGGTGATGTGAAAGACATCTCATGATCCAGTTCAGAGTGATTAGGCATAATAATTGAGCATTTTGAGAAACATTCAGAAATGGATTCAAGAAAAATTTGTTTTAAAAATTGTTGTAGCCATTCCAAGAATGGAGCTTGCCCACTGTTTGGAAACGATATAAAGTCATTATATTATAGTTTTTTTAGAGTGTTAAACACTCTTAAAAAAGATTAACCTTCTCAGCTGCTGCACATTTTATGCAGAAACAACAGGTAGCAGGAGGCATTAAAAAAAGAGACAACTTCCAAAACAGAAAGAAAACAATAAGGGAACAGAGTATTTTGCATAAAATAAAATGACCATAGACCCTTAAGACTTTTTAACAATGTGACTCAGCAGCAAGAGAAACAAAAATGAACAAACATACTGAAGAAAACAGAAACACTGTTTTCCATTGGCTCAAATTGTGCTAAACTAAAGATGCCCTTTGGGGAATAGCAGTAGAGCAATATTGGCGCAGATGTTTATACCTCTACTTTATGTTTAAAAAAGTAAAGACATGCTGGTTGGTTAATTGGCTCCTTTCTAGATTGACCCTAGTATGTGTATGCATGTGGATTAGGGACTCCTTGAGGATAGGGAGTGATGTGAGTGTACAATATATATGTAAAGGCCTGTGTAAATTGACCAAGCTATATAAATACCTATAATAAATAACATAACATAAAGACTGCAAATTTTCTTGTGCATATTTGCAGACCATGGATCCATTCTCAGAAGCATGTTACATTATCCTAAATTAATTTCAAGAGGACTCTGCAAATAATATATCTTTGCCTGGACACATTTGAGTATATTTGACCAAAGGATACAACCTAATCTGCCCACTTCTATCTCAGAAGGGAAGAAATGCCCAGTAAACTGTTAAAAGCATACGACTCTCTCTTTAAGATCCTGCTTCTTTGTTGCCTCTGGGTTACCTTGTTATATATATATATATATATATATATATATATATATATATATATATATATATATATATATCATTCTATTTCTGTTCCCATAGTCATGTTGCTGAATTTGAGAGTTTACAAATGGATGCTGGTTGTCTTTTACCCACTGAGCTGGTTCAATATTAACTCAATTTGCTCCACTGTGTCTACCCTGGTGTAGATATTGATGACTTGCAGTTGGACTAGCAGTACATTTTTCTTATGTATCTTGTTTCATGCTGTTTCAGTGCTCAAGTCAAGCACATCAATTCATGATTGGAGCCCTTGATTAACTCTCTGATGTCCAGTGCCTTTAGCCCTACATTGGTTGCTGTGTTGATCAAAGTCCAGGATATAGTTGAAAACGTTGGCCTTCACACTGAGAGTGCAGTGATCTGTTCTTTCTAAAGAGAATGTTCTCTGGGGAGACCTCATACTCCCTGTTTAATGAAGACGATGAGGTGATTGTATCCTCCAAGGTGGCTGGTGAGGCACATGTTTGATGGGATGGTGTTATCTTGCAGTGAAGAGGCAAGAAACCACTTTATATCTTGGTCTGCTAAGGAGTTTTGTTGCATTTACAGCTTTCCTATCTATTATTGTCAATACGTTATGTATGCCTTCATTATCAATGATGAACCATAAAATTGGTCATGACCCTGAAAATTGCAGCCCTCACTCCTAACTGCCATTCCTAGCCCACATCCCTATTTGTAAACATACTGTAGTGTTAAAAGAAATCAAACCATATAAACTTCAGACTTGGATGAAACTTCAAATTCAGGACAAAAAGGCCAAACAGCTTGCGGTATTAGCATATTAGATTTCTAGGACAGAACTATAACTCAAAGTATTGATATTTGCAAGCATAGTACAAAAGAACATAAATTGTGAAGAAAGTGATAGTTTCAACAATGGCTTACAGTACAATCAATTACCAACATTTTCTAGAACACTAAGCTCTGTGATTTTGTAAGCACATTTCACCTAAACAGCCTGCATTGTGAAATTTAAGTAACATTTTTTTAAATGAAAACATTTTGGTGAAGATGATGTCAGTAATGTTGTCCGTCATTTCTATGGATGAATATTACTCTGCTGGATGGCTAGAGACTGCTGTAAGTATGGCTTAACCACAGGCATGAATGGGGCCATGGCATAAATGTTCAATAGAAAGAGGACATACTGTACCAGTTTGTTTTTTGCAGAGGCTGTGTTGCAATAGGCAGGAACACACAGTGAAGTTGTAAGCTAAGGACAAACACTGTTAGTTAATATAACGCACTAAAAATGTGTCTTAAAGGCTTAGAATAGGTAAGCACAAATTCATGCCATATTATGAGCTAAAACAGATAATATAATGAACCAAATTATAAAAAGAGAAAGCAACTACCGGTACTTATTTCAAGGTCTGAAAAGATATGATAAAAGTGATCAGAAAAAGCAATATGGAATACTACTCACAGTAGATATTACATATCAGTTTTTCAAAGATTCAGTTCCATCTTGGTTTATCATGGTTGTCGTTAATGGGAACCATTAAGTATGTAACACTGTACGCACCAAATACTGCCAGTTGTTATACACATTTACCCTGAAAGACAATTCCCTGCTTCACCAGGGGCAGCTTATCAGACCCCCTGCCAATGGCTAATCAATCAATAAGCCACAGGGTGCATTTTGAGAATTGGCAACCAAATGTCCCAATAGACAGCAGTGGGATGCCGGCACTGGGATGCACATAACATCTGTGCATCCACATGCCAGTAAAATGTGTCCCTGTGCAGGACATGGAGCTAATCACCCTGTGGGAACAGGGTCTGAAAGAAAAATGTTATCTAAAAAAAATATGAATTATTAGGAAAATTATGTACTCTTCCCTCTGTCAGCCGGTGTCGCTTTGGCTTATTTCCCATTTTCCTCTTTCTTCATTGCACTATTGTTTGATTGTTTACAAAACTCAATAGCTCAAGCCATTGAGTAACTCATCCCTTTTAAACAGTTCTGTCCAGGGTGGAGTCTGCAGCTGTGGAAGATGGCCACAGCTTGAGAGGACTCCAGCAGCGCCTTCTCTTTCAGGCAGCTCTACAGCATTAGGGAGCACCTTACACACAGCATTCCTCTTGGCCGGTGCTTCTCCCAACCAAACTGTCATCTGGATGCGGTGGCCCACCTGGATTACAGCACTCGCATGGGCATCAACATGCTGGGGAGAACCCAGACACTGTCTGCACTTCTACACAGCCCACAAAAATCAAAAGTTAAATATTCTGTCTCACAATACACTGCAGATGGGCATGTGGATGAGGACTGTGACACACAGGAGGACACCAAGGAATTAGTGGAAAGGATTGAGGACTTTCCTACAAAAGGGCAACCTATTATGGATACCACCCTGAAAGAGATTCTAGTGAGATATGATTCCTCTAGTTTCTCATGTCAAGGAAGAGGTGCTTTAATTGGAAAACAAAATGTGAGACTTTGCTACAGCCCACAATGTGTGGATGCACATAACAAATGGGAGAAAATAAATTAGCTTACTTGAAGCTAAAATAGTGGATTTGGAGGACAGATTTTGCGCCGTAAGTTACGGCGGCGTAGTGTATCTCTTGGCGCGTATTTCAAATTGGGCGGGTAGGGGGCGTGATTCATTTAAATGAAGCGCGTCCCCACGCCGATTGAACTGCGCATGCTCTGTTTTGAAATTTCCCGCCGTGCTTTGCGCGAAATGACGTCGCACCAACGTCATTTTTTTAACTTAGACGTGAGTTACGTCCTTTCCTATTCACGGACGACTTATGCAAAAAAAATATTTAAATTCGACGCGGGAACAATGGCCATACTTTAACATGGCAAGTCTATCTATACGCCGCAAAATAGCAGCTTTAACTATACGCCGGGGAAAGCCGACTAGCGACGACGTAAGAGAATGCGACGGCCGTGCGTACCTTCGTGAATCGACGGAAAAAGCTAATTAGCATACCTGACGTGGAAAACGACGCAAACTCCACCCAGCGGGCGCCGAAGTATTGCACCTACGATCCGAAGGCGTACAAAGCCGTACACCTGTCGGATCGAAGCCAGAAGCCGTCATGTCTTGGTTTGAGGATTCAAACTAAAGATACGATGCGGCAAATTTGAAAGTACGCCGGTGTATCAGTAGATACGCCGGCGTACTTGCTCTGTGAATCTGGCCCAAGGTTACTATAAGCTTGTAACTCCAAAACTCTGAAATCCTTCAACTTTATATGGTCTACTTAAGTCCAGCTGTATGTTTCCAACAAGCAGTTCACATATATGCTGATATGTTACGGAAGATGTTGATGTCTATTTAGTGTGCATGGTACTCTTTGCTTCCTGTTGTTCTTTTTTCTTTTTCCTCTTCTTCTCCCCGTCTTCATTGTTCTTCGTATTTGAAAGCACATCACCCTCCTCGTTTATGAACCCCATCAATGGGGAATGTCTGTCCTTGCATGAGAGGGCTCAGTATTTATATTTTATAACATGTATGACATGTTTTCCTTACTTCACAGCGGTGTGCTCATTACTATGTAAACCCATGGAGTGGCATTTTGTCAAACACGATTGTACTGTTTATTTTGTTCTTCTTCTTTATAGAAATTTAATAAACATTATTGGATCTTAAACAGTTCTATCCAAGTTTTAAAGTCAGACAAAGCATGTCACAAGACGGAGCATCCACTGTGCTGTCTCTGTGGGGTCCAGATAAATCAAAGTGGCATAAAATTCTTGTGTCATGCATTTAGTAAAACAAATACTGTATACCTCTAGAAAACATGATAATAAACCTTTGTTAAAAATATATAATTTAAAAACAAAATGAACTCAAGACCATTACAGTTTCCCTTTAAGGGTCTTTTCAATAGATTTGTTGTAAATTGCATTTTATAGCAGCTTGGCACACACTCTAGATCCTTTTATTGGCCACATAGTGATGTAAACATATAATCACTCAGAAAAATAGTACTCAAATAGTTGTCCAAGAATCGACGGTAAAGTGAACAAAAAAAGAAATGCATTGTCAGTTTTGGCTTAAAGAAGCAGAAACTGTTGAGCAAAAAATCATTTAAAATGTGCTCTACACTAAACTGTTTGTTAGATTCCATCATTTTCTTTCAGAGGTTTGAAGCAAATGACAGCTGTGTGTACCTAAAAGCTTGAGGGCTTAGGAGCAAATAGTAATGCTGAGAGCAGGCTTTCTCTCACAACAGTAGCTTGGTGGGTGCTTGATTCCTTATGATTTTGCAGCTTTAGTTTCCTATTGAGTTTGATGCAGTGTTCCCTCATAACAAAATCTAACATGATGGGAAGTAGAAAAAATATAGACCGTTAATTGGTAAACAAGCAGAGTTTGCAGTTGTTCACTCAGAAAAAAATGACGTATTTATGATAAGAAATACACTGGTAAATCAGAAAGCAATAAATGTAAAACAAGAAATACAAAGCCAAACTTTGAAAGTTAATTGCTGCCTTATACATCAAAAGGCATTGAGAACATTTAAAAGTAACACTTATATTACATATACTGTATTTGTTTAAATATTGTATGTATGTCTTATGGCAGTCCTCAAAAACTCCACTCTTCTGCTCGCATTTTGCGAGTGGATTTTGAGGTTTGATGAGGAAGGGCTGCCTGGGAGCCGGGGGGCAAGAACTGCTGGCAGCCTGTGTGTAATGGGAGTCCTTCTCCCAGTGACCGCAGAGGGGGAAGAGAGAGAGAGCCGTCCGGGTGTTTAGAGTGCAGCGCGGGGAACACAGTATAGTAGTTTTCATTTTAATTGCCGTGTTCCCCGCCGCTCGCTGTCATATTCAGCCCTGCCCACTGGTCCCGGGACTTTAAAAGACAGATCACCCATCCAATCCTGGTGACAGGTGATCTGTCAATCAAAGTTCGCTGGCCAGGGGGCGGGGCTGAATATGACGTTGAGCGGCGGGAACACGGCAATTAAAATGAAAACTGTTATCACTGTGTTCCCCCCGCTGCGCTCTGATCACCTGGGCGGCTCTCCTGTTCCTCTCCTCCCCTGCACAGGTAGGCTGCATAGTGGACACAAGCTACATTTGGTAAACACAGGCTGAATAGTGGACACGGCTGCATGTGGTGGACACGGGCAGCATGTGGTGGACACGGGCTGCATTTGGTGGACACGGGCTGCATGGTAAACACGGGGTGCATTTGGTGGACGTGGGCTGCATTTGGTGGACACGGGCTGCACCATGGGCTGCATGTGGTGGACACTGGCTGCATTTGGTGGATACTGGCTGCATTTGGTGGACACGGGCTGCATTTGGTGGACACAAGGCTGCCTTGGTGGGCATAGGCAGCCTGCATTGGTGGGTACGGATACAGTTGTTATTAATATTTATCTTTATAACTTAATTCTGCATAAAACATTTAAGTGTCATTTTATGAGATAATTTATGAGGGCATGTTTAGGGGCGAAATTAGGGGCGGGGTGGGCTGGGTGTGGCAACTGGTGGTGAAAATTTGAGCCGTGTTTTATGGTAAAACACTGTTTTGATGTGCTGGCCTTGATTTTTTTTTTTTTTTTATTGACTAGAACTGACTACCGTATATATACTGCAATGCAATGCAATACAACACCCTTCTCAGGAATGCACTTTGCCAGAGGTTGTGCTGCGTCACTGCTGCTAGAACCAGGAGAAACTGATGTTTCAAGCTTGAATCCATTAGCACACACACACAATATCTCTTCTGCTGCTTCTCAAAACTCGTTACCTCTGCTCAAATACAACACCCTTCTCACTCAGTTCTCAGGAATGCACTTTGCCAGTATTATTAATCCAACCTCCAGCACAAAATTAATCAGCTGATTGGGCTGTAAGATTTACTCCGAGTCAACCTGATGTTTCATTAGACCGTTAACGAATGCCAAATTAATTTGTTATTTGTGTTATAATTTCTTTCACGTTAGTTGAAATTTGTTATTATTTTCATTCTGAAACTAAATGCACATGTCTAATATATATGCACCTATAAAGGCACAGGGGTAGTTCTAGTTGGGTTGTAGGTAGCACCCAGACCATGGCATTTTGTCAAAGTCAGATAGACTTCACTTCAGGTTTATATTTGTTATACTGCTTGCAGAAAAACACATCACTTTGAAGGGTGGGTTTTGGGGTTTCTGCCACCCTATTGGATCCACTATACAAGACCAAAATAACCAATTGCATTTCACCTCATGAGAGAGAAGAGATCTTTATAGAATCCTTATACCAAGCCATTAATGATGGTAGCAGGGATTCCCCTACAACAGCTCTGATACACAGGGTGGTTAAGCATGCAGCAGCAGTAGAACCACCAACAGTAGGGGGCCTCTAACCAAAGAATTGCAAACCTTCTAAGAGTGGTTGTATAGGCACAAGATTCGTTACCTTCATGCATTATAAGCAAGAAGGTAAAAAAAAAACGTATGTGCGTAGCAGCCCCCCCCAGCAGCCCCCCCAGCCCTCCCTAATACCCTTTTGATCCAACAATGTCCACAAGAGTCTTGCCTCTTCAAGGGATTCATACTCCTGATTGACTTTGGCAGCAGTAAGCGCCATTGGCTCCTGCTGCTGTCAATCGCAGCCAGTGAGCCAATCAGATGATAGAGGGGTGGAGCCAGGCTGCAGTTCTGTGTGTGAATGGACACACAGAACTGTGGGCCAGGAGCTTGACTGCTTGGGTGCCCCATAGCAAACTGCTTGCTGTGGGGGGCCCTGGCAGGAGGGAGGATCTAGGAGTGCCAGGGGACCTGATAAGCGGGGGATCTTAGCTGCTTTGTGCAAAACCACATGTCATTGTTATTTAAAAAAAAAAAAAAGTAAAGACTGCCCAAACTTTATAAAAAGGAACTAGGCTTGGATCTTAGATGCCTTCTATACACCTAGATACACCTTGGTGTCAGTTGAGTTTATCAAAAATGGAAACAAATCCTGTTAAATGTGTTCCCTAATTAGTGCTTCTAACTGTGGGGGGATGGGACTCACTGGGGAAGGACACATATCGCTGTTCGCAATTACTGCAAACAGCAGATCTGTCTCTACTCCCCTGTCAGAACTAGGATTTATGTGTCTACACACACAAATCGCTGTTCTGGCTCTCGTGCCCGCGATCATGGGTGGCCAATGGTGATCGCGCCCACCGGCCATGCACATCGGGTCCTCCAACGTGCTGCGGGTGTGCGTGCCTGCTATGGCTCTTATATGGCAATTTGCGCAGGAGAGACCTCCTGCCACCGTATATGTACAGGAGCTGGTCGGCAAGTGGTTAATTGTGATCCTCTGTAGCCTTCACCTTTTGTGTGTTAAAAACTGTATGCATGTGCATCAATCCCCGACACCTACCTGTAGATACAACTGTGCTCACCTCAATGTTAGACCCATACAGGTCTAATCTAGCCTTCCTCATCTGGGGTGTAATCCAGATTAATGAGACAGCTGATTGGTGTCCTTCTCCTTTCACCACTCCAAGTTGTGTTCAATACTCTGTGTAAGCTGTGTGAAGCAACCGCATATTCATTCTGTCTCCCCTCGAATTAAAGCAAAACAAGCTTCCATAGTGTAATATTGAAAACCACATGAAGTTTATTAAAGCATTCACTTACATTCAAGATAAAAGCAATACGTTCATATTCCCTGTGTCCAGCGGAAGGCTGTGGCTCCTGAGCGCTGCCAATGGGCTACGTCACCTGACTCTGCTCATTGTAAGTACCACGTGACCTTCCCAGGGGATCACTGAGGAAAAATATGATGAAACCATATGGTGCCAACATTTACTGCCAGATTTGTGTTTCTGCAAATGCACAAAAAAAAAATTAATGCTAAAAAATTTAAATGGCCTCTGGTGCCAGGAAGGGCTGAAACTGACATCACCTGGCCCTTTCACTTACATGACCGGGAATCCCCGGCCATATTAACAAATGGGAGGAGAATGGAGCAGGTTACATCAATGCCTAAATACGGCCACTTGTAGATGCTGCGTCTCTCCTAACATGTCTTGGTCCATTTACTTACATGGTCAGGAATCCCCAGCCATATAAGCAAGTGGGTGAGGAACTGAGCCCTATGTTTTTGTCTAAAAATGGGCACATGGCCATATTTGGGCAATGGTGTCAACCCTAACCCTGTCCCTTCCAACCCTTTGGATTTGTCATGTGCGGATGTTTGCATTTTCTAATATTATAGTTATTGGTGGTGGGCATCGTGATTGATGATTAATGAGGTATGTTTTGGCCTTTTTTTTAATAAAGCACTTATTAAAATGTTTGAATTATTAAAAACAAAATTGTGAATGAGCAGTGGTGCACCCCATACTACATTCATGTGTGGAGGCAATACCTAGGGGCCGCCTTATTATTAAATGAGCCTTTCAGATTCTTATAAGCCCACCTGCCTGCAGATGTCCATTGGTATATGTTTCCCAGGGTAGTGTCCACCCTCTCATGCTCTTTTTTGACACCTCCTTGCCTATTAGCCCACAAAATAGAAATTTTTAGTTTGACAGATTCAGCTCCTATTGATTTTAATAGGCTTCGGGTTCCTAATCCAAACGTCTTTGCCCGTTGTCCAGCTAACAATGTCTAGGCCTGCTCATTAGTTTGTCAGGCTATAATCATTCCTTTGTGAGATATGAGTAAGGGGTATCTGTGTTCTCTGCTATCAAGATGGGATGAAACAGTTAAGCGTGTGAAAGTAGGTAGCTACTGAGTAGTTAGTACAAATATCTTAAATGACACTCCCCAACAGTAAGTGGGAATGAGCCCCAATGAGTTACATAGACCAACGGTTTCCTTTTCCATGCATTTGCATGCATAACCTGCTGTTTATTTTTACACTTCTTAAGTCAAGGGCTTTTTACCTAGGAATTAAAAAGAAGATAATGGGGTTGATTTACTAAAGGCAAATATACTGTGCACCAGGGGCGGCCCATCGATTAAAGGCGCACGGGTGCCACCCTCCCATCCATCGCCGCCTCCCCATATCCATGTGTCTGGACCCTGCCAGGATGCCGGATGCATGGATTACAGTGTGGAAGGTTGTTTTTTTGAAGCACCTTATTAGAGCAAGAGGCTCTATTAGGCTTCAAAATAAGGTGGGCTCGGGGAGCAGAGAATGTGAACAGAGCCCACCCAGGTGTTAGAAGAGTGAATAAATATTCTCTCTTGTAACACTGTTCCTCCTCCCGGCCAATCTGGAAGCGGGTTTTGAGACCCATCACACGAATGGCTGAAAGACAGGCAATCCTATTGGATGCCTAGGAGGAGGTGAGGAGCCTCACACTGGAAGCCACCGAAGGAGGAGATGACACAGAGCGGCTGCCCGCCACCCACCACCTGCCTAGATGCGGAAAGTGCCGGACAATCTGGCAGACAGAGGAGGAGGGGGGAGGTGCCGCCAGTTGCTCGGGGTGGTGGTTGTTTGCCATCCCCCCCAAAAAAACTACCAGCCGCCACTGATGTGCACTGCATTTAAGAGTTTTCCACCAGATCAGATCTAGAGCAAATGCACCTGCATTGCATTTACAATGTACAGTATATTTGCCTTTAGTAAATAATCCTCATTGTCTGTCAAATCTATTGGATTCATTTTTAAACCCCTGGAATAATCGCATGCTTGTTAAAATTGTAATACAGTTACAACATTTTGTATTTATAAGAGCTTATATATTTATCTTTAAAAAAAATAACTTTTATAACTCTCAATACAGAGGCTTCCTCTCACTACAGGTATTTTAAATTAATTGAATTAATCATAGGCCTAAAAGTCTCAAGTGATCTTGTTTAACTTCCTTGGGTTTAATTAAAACATCTGTGCACTTTTAATTTATCGATTTCTTCAACTCATATGTCATGTTTTAACACACCTCAGCATGCACGGTATCATTTTTAACCCAATTTCCACTTAACTGAAGCAATTAAAATCACCCCGGATTAATTAAAGCATCCATACTTTAGTGCTTAAGTCAGCGTGTGTGGCTTTCCCCTCATGGTTTCTGAATGTCAGGGATTTGACACACCTGATGAGTTTTTTGTCCTCTGAAATTCTTGGATGAATCTCTTACTTGTATCAGGATCGGCAGTTATTGATTTTTTTTTTTTTTTGTGAGTATGTTTGTTTGTGCAATATACTTTCTTATGCTAAACCTGCCTACACACAGCCTAGTGGCAAGTCTGATCCATACTGCTAACAGAATTTACCAATAACTTTAAAATCTCTAATTAGTGACTTATCTTTAAAAAAAAATGGCAATCTTGATATTTTCACTAATTTCTTTAAATGTTAAGTTCCCCTTGTCATTAAAAATGAAAACTAATTTTGAAAACCTTCCCCGCCTCCCTTCTGCACTCAGGTGCTCCAATGATATTGTTTTGTCATTAGCTCCAGACAGGGCTTTTTTTCAGGGGGAACTTGGGGGAACTCAGTTCCACCACCTCTGGCTCAGACCCTTTGGTGCCTGCTCACCACAATCACTTGTAAACACAGAAGTCTAGTTACTGTGTTTACAATTAACAGCTCTGCACTCTGTGTGTAAGCCCCTGAACTCTGTAGTCTGTATGTAATTCAATCCTGGTATTTAATGACCCTTTAAGACCCTTGTACTGTTTTTAAAATCTGAGCGGGGTCGTGGTTGAGTTCCTGCATCTATTTTCTAAGAAAAAAAGCTCTGGCTCCAGACAATGTAATGACCATACACTTCAAAACTTAACTACACAGGTCTCGAGGCTGTGCTACATCATAATTCAAGCAATGGAGAGCAGTGATTGCTCAATGCAACCACATGATTGTGATGACCAATGAGCCTTTTTTTCTAAGTTGACTAAACACACACCAAAAAAAAATCAGCTTTATACACTACAGTTACATACTGTAGTTACATAGTAGGTGAGTTTGAAAAAAGACACAAGTCCATCAAGTTCAACCTATGTGTGTGCTTTTATGTCAGTATTACATTGTATATCCCTGTATGTTGTGGTCATTCAGGTGCCTTTCTGATAGTTTTTTTTTTAATTATCGATGCTTCCTCGCTGAAACAGCTGCCTGTGGAAAAGAATACCACATCCTTACGGCTCTTACAGTAAAGAACCCTCTATGTAATTTAAGGTTAAACCGCTTCTCTTCTAATTTTAGTTACTGGACGCATGTCTTTTCAAATTCCCTTTTGCATAAAAGTTGTATCCCTATTGTGGGGTCACCAGTATGGTATTTTTACATTGAAATCATATCCCCTCTCAAGTGTCTCTTCTCAAGAGAGAATAAGTTCAGTGTTTGTAATCTTTCCTCATAACTAAGGTTCTCCAGTCCCTTTATTAGCTTTGTTGCACTTCCATGGACTCTCTCCAGTTCCAGCACATCCTTCCTGAGGACTGGTGCTCAGAACTGGATGGCATACTCCAGGTGCAATTGGACCAGTGTCTTGTATAGTGGGAGAATTTTCGTTTTATCTCTGGAGTTAATCCCCTTTTAAATGCATGCCAATATTCCGTTTGCTTGCAGCAGCTTGGCATTGCATACCATTGCTGAGCCTGTAATCTACTAGGACCCCCAGGTTCTTCTCCATCCCAGATTCTTCATCCTAGATTCACTGTAGAGGGAGACGAAACACGAAGGGGCAAAGTTCTTTAAGGTGGCTATTGATGAGTCGAACTTTAGCTGATTCACCAAGGACCAGCTGAACCTCTTTCTGTTATAAGGACTGAAAAACTGCAGATTCTGTGGGTGGATCTGTTGTCTGGAGCTCGTGGGTGGAGTCGTGATGTCAGTAGACTCCCCATCCACATCTAAACTCCCCTTGTCAACATGCATTTTGTCCTGTGTATTACTTGCACTGAATTCTGCTATGATCACTAACATCCAGTAAAAATCCAGAAAAGTAACCACATGACTTCAGAAAAGGAGTGGGAATTAAAAAATAATCGGATATGTGGGGGGAAAAATTGCGCTAACTAGAAAAATTAGTGATAAGAGGTATGACCCAAAAAGCAGCCAGCACACAAACAAACAAAGTCCAGGCAAATAAATACAAAAAAGTGCAGCGCTAAAAAACATTAATGTGAAAAAAATGTTATATAAACAAACAATTGAGGAAACACTTGTGTAGTGAATGGTAAATGGGAAGTTAGCTCATGAGAGCCAAAGTATATGTGTCTAGCGATCAAGCTAGTGGAAAACACTGGATAAATGCAAAAAAGCAATCAGAGTTCAATGAGCTGTAGGGAGAGTTCATGAAACTGCTTCCAGCTGGAAAGGTGAATGCACTTCACAGATGATGTAAATTCAAACAAACAGTGGTAATGGCTTGTCTGTAGCAATCTCCACGTTGGTATAGGAAATAAAAAGGGTACTCTTACCAGCTGTGGTGGACTTGCGTGCTAATACTAGCGCCAAGTCAGGTAAAGCGTGGTGGTCACAGCGGACCCTGGGTTTTGTGCAGATGGATGGCTCTGTTGGATGGTTCAGATGGTCGCTCCACTCAGGATATTGGAACCGATCTGGTCAGACGCTCTCTCCAAGGCAGAAACCCCAATGGATGAGGCCAAATGATGGAAAAGGCCACACTCGTGGAACACAGCATATGTGAGAAACAAATGAAAAAATGCTCCAATGGTGCAGGTCAAACAAGTAAAAACCGTGAAGGCTTTATTTTGTTAAAAAATGTAGCAGTAAAATCACGTGAAATTAGGATCATAAAAAGCAGTATGGGGTACTCAGCATGTTACCCGACGCGTTTCGGCTCAAAGCCATCAACAGGCCCCTGTTGATGGCTTTGAGCCGAAACGCGTCGGGTAACATGCTGAGTACCCCATACTGCTTTTTATGATCCTAATTTCACGTGATTTTACTGCTACATTTTTTAACAAAATAAAGCCTTCACGGTTTTTACTTGTTTGACCTGCACCATTGGAGCATTTTTTCATTTGTTTCTCACATATGCTGTGTTCCACGAGTGTGGTCTTTTCCATCATTTGGCCTCACCCATTGGGGTTTCTGCCTTGGAGAGAGCGTCTGACCAGATCGGTTCCAATATCCTGAGTGGAGCGACCATCTGAACCATCCAACAGAGCCATCCATCTGCACAAAACCCAGGGTCCGCTGTGACCACCACGCTTTACCTGACTTGGCGCTAGTATTAGCACGCAAGTCCACCACAGCTGGTAAGAGTACCCTTTTTATTTCCTATACCAACGTGGAGATTGCTACAGACAAGCCATTACCACTGTTTGTTTGAATTTACATCATCTGTGAAGTGCATTCACCTTTCCAGCTGGAAGCAGTTTCATGAACTCTCCCTACAGCTCATTGAACTCTGATTGCTTTTTTGCATTTATCCAGTGTTTTCCACTAGCTTGATCGCTAGACACATATACTTTGGCTCTCATGAGCTAACTTCCCATTTACCATTCACTACACAAGTGTTTCCTCAATTGTTTGTTTATATAACATTTTTTTCACATTAATGTTTTTTAGCGCTGCACTTTTTTGTATTTAATTAAAAAATAATGCCTGTCTCCAAGCTAGTGCATGAGATATGTAAATAGCCTGTCACTCACAGCAAGTTTGTCCATTTTATCTCACTGAGCAATAAAAGAGGATTGCTCAGAGCTGGATTAACTGTGTGTGGCATGTCTGGGCACAGATGACATCAAATTTTTGTTGGGGGGTTTACACCCACTTTAAGGTCTGGAGACTGGCTAGGCCACTTCATAACCTTAATGTGCATATGGCCAAGGCAACAAAAGAGTGGCTCAAGAAGAAGCACATTAAGGTCATGGAGTGGCCTAGTCAGTCTGCAGACCTTAATCATCTAGAAAATGTATGGAGGGAGCTGAAACTTCGAGTTGCCAAGAGACAGCCAAGAAAACTTAAGGATCTATCTATCTATCTATCTATCTATCTATCTATCTATCTATCTATCTATCTATCTATCTATCTACATGATTACACTAAGGATTTGTTCTATCTAATGATGCATGACATTTAGGAACGAGCAGAGTTATTTCAGCAAAAAATCTAAGAAGAAACTTCTCATTTCACTTCCTGAGGTGCTTTTGCTTGAAAAAAAATGTACACTTTTGTTATGTATTTAGTGGGTTTGGGGTTTTGGAAGATGTATATTTAGGATATATAATTTACATAACCTGGTCATTTAGTCTTCATTGTGTTTGTGTATTTTTTTTTTTTTTTTTTTAATTTTCTTGTACTTTTGATCATTATTTGTGTGTTGTCATTTTACATTTTTTATTTGACTTTATTTCTCTGGCTATTTTTTGTGAAAAATGCTTAAAATAATGAAAATAATATAAGGAACATCCCTAATGGCGCGTACACGCGATAATTTTTCGGAGAAAAAAACGACGTTTCCGTCATGTAGAAAAAACGACATTTTTCCAACTTCATCATTAAAACAACGTTGCCCACACACCATCGTTTTAAAAAAATGCTCTAGCAAAGCGTGGTGACGTACAACACGTACGACGGCACTATAAAGGGGAAGTTCCATGCGGATGACGCCACCCTTGTGGCTGCTTTAGCTGATTCCGTGTTAGTAAAAGACGAATCACGTTTTTCTGTCTGTTACAGTGTGATGAATGTGCTTACTCCATTATGAGCGCTAGTTTTACCAGAACGAGCGCTCCCATCTCATAACTTGCTTCTGAGCATGCGTGGGCTTTTAGCGACGTTTTAGCCCACACACAATCATTTTCTACAAACCGTAAAACTACATCGTTCAAAACGTCGTTAAAAAATGCAAAAAAATGGAATCCGAAAAATTGTGTGAAGCACACATACGATCATTTTAAATGACATTTTTTAAAAAAAAATGTTCATGCCGAAAAATGATCGTGTGTATGCGGCATTACACTCAGGAGCCATTTAAAGCCCATTGCACCCTTAGAAGCATCAACATTTTATTATTTTCATCCAAATCTCAGTGAAATTAACAACATCTGAAAGTGGTGATGTGTTGAGGTGTGGCTGAAAATCTTTTTCTCGCCCATTCTTTTTCCACTGTGAAATGCACATTTGAATATTATCCATTTAAAAAAAATACAGTTAAAATGTAAAACTGCTGAGCTTTAAATACTGTCTTGAGAACAAGCAGTCCTTTGCAGTTTTCTATAACTGACAAAAAAAAAAAAAAACAATACAGTGTATGGTGAACTTAACATATCACTAAAAATAATTTGGTTTGCTTTTTATCATTGGTAACCTACTGCATTGACTGAGCAATACAACTATTTTTCTTTTCTTTTCTTTTTTTAAAATAAATGTACATTTCCTCTGCTGTTAGTTTTTGATCTTTTATTTGTTTTGGTTTAGAACATTTTACATTATACACAAAATTTCACCTATTTACTCATGTTTATCATTCACAATGATTTTCTGTATCTGTTTAATACAGGCTGGCACCACTGCCAAGATCAGTATTGGATTGGATTTTATATCACACAAATTAAATATTATTTCAAAAGGTCATAAAGCAATGAATGTAATCAATAACCATGGCTGTTTTTATATTTATTTTTTTTATTGGAAATCCTGAATGTGTATTATGGATTGAAAACTATATGTGTTTTATGTTTCAGCGGCATGTCCAGTTCTGTGCAGTGGTAATGGACAGTATTCCAAAGGCACCTGTATATGCTACAGTGGCTGGAAAGGAGCTGAGTGTGATGTGCCAAGTAGCCAGTGCATAGACCCTACATGTAATGGACATGGCTCTTGTATTGAAGGAAACTGTCTATGCTCTGCAGGGTTCAAGGGAGACAACTGTGAAGAAGGTACATAACTTTCTAAATGTACTTATGAATTATTGGGTGCTACTGATAATGCATATAGTTTTCAGAAATGGTAACCAATAGTTTTAATTAGCAGTAAAGTACAATTATTTTGTATATTACTTCCATATACAGTATAGTACAGTGGCAAAGAAATTGTATACTATTAGATTGTGGAATGATTGTACTTAATTACATGGTCATTTATACACATTGACAATCCTAATTTACTAATGAATAATAAAGTTAAATTAGTATATGTAAATAAGAATTAATTAACCACTATGGTAACAATGAGCTCTCACCAAATAGCATGTACCAAATAGATAACATAGTGTGCCTTATTATGAACCGAATCTGCCCTTATACATTTTTAAGGTGAAAATAGTACAGGAATCTTGTATTGTCTGCAAATACCTAGTGGAATAATAGCACTGGACCCATAGGGTTACTTCACTGGTTTTGCTATCTTAAAGTATTGATGCTGATGTAAATAATCTGGTTCCCTGCCAGGCACCGTCTACATCTTAGGCCCCATACACACGATAGAATCCATCCGCAGATAAATCCCAGCAAATGGGTTT
The DNA here is from genome assembly GCF_905171775.1 of Rana temporaria. Taxonomy (NCBI): domain Eukaryota; kingdom Metazoa; phylum Chordata; class Amphibia; order Anura; family Ranidae; genus Rana; species Rana temporaria. The sequence continues at coordinate 276,477,862 of NC_053491.1, forward strand.
CTGCGGATAGATCCTATGGTGTGTACACGCCAGCGGATCTGTTTCCGCGGAGAAATCTCCTCTGGGATGGATTCCAGCAGATCGGATATTTGCTGACATGCACAACAAATCCATCTGCTGGAATCCATTCCAACGGATGGATCCGCTCGTCTGTACAGACTTACCGGATCCATCCGTCCAAAGGGATTCCCCGCACGCGTCGTAATGATTTGACGCATGCGTGGAATTCCTTATATGACAGCGTCGCGCCCGTCGCCGCGTCATAATAGCGGCGACGGCGCGACACGTCATCGCCAGAGGATTTCAGCGCGGATTTCAATGCGATGGTGTGTACACGCCATCGCATAGAAATCTTCTGAAATCCTCGAGAGGATTTATCCGCGGATACGGTCCGCTGGACCATATCTGCGGATAAATCCTCTCGTGTGTATGGGGCCTTAGAAGAACTCCACAAATTGAAATTGAAGTGCCACACCACTGTTAAGAAGTCCAGATACAACTTTATTCCTATGAAGTCAGGGGGGCAATATTGATATCGGATTAATTCTTACTCATAAAAACAATAACAAAAAATTAATGTAGCGCAATTAATGGTGTTAAATACAATAACAATTCCAATGACTATACTACAGTAAATACAATAACAATCACAATAACAAATACAGTCCACATTGAGCTCAAAGCAATTCCACTGACTTGTTTTACATACAAAAAAAATTGTAAATACTAATAAATATACAATAAAAATATATACACAACAATTAGTCAACACACTTGAAATCTGTTAAATAAAATAAATGTTGTAGCAAATAGAAACACATTAGATAAGATAAACATAGAAAAGATACGTAACCTTTGTTACCGATTTCAAAACCTGAAAAACAGAATGCCAAAGCACATCAAAAAAATCACAAGGCATACTTTTTAGTAGTTTCTACAAATGAAAAAGAAAATCATATACAAGTAAGAATTATTTTTCTTAAGAGATAAAAACAACGGATTTGATTGATACTAAAACTGGAGAAGGCATGGTAGCCAATCAGCTTCTCACTTCAGCTTGTTTAATTAAGCTTTGACAGAAGAACCTGAAAGTGGATTGGTTTCAAATCAATCCTCATGTCTTTTATGTACTTTATGCAAACTGTACACCAATACTGTACAAAATATAGTAAGACAATATAGTAAATATAGTAGATAGAACAAAATATAAATATAATAATAATAATAATAATACAACATTAGTTTATCATAATAGTTTATAAATATATAAAGGTGTAAGTGAATTTGGTCAGGAGCCAATGCAATATGCATTCCCTATCTTTGCGTTTCATACTAGTGAATTTCTCAGATACTATAAAAGCAGTATTAGCAGCAATAGAGTATTAGGATGAGTACCTGAAATGTATGCACATATCAGTCATTTTAAATGCATTGTAACCATCTTCAAAAATACTCCATATTTTATCATACTGTATGCTACTGTGCAGCATGGCTGCTTATGAAGTATGTGAAATATGTAAAAGCCAGTACAAAGGCCACAGATTCTCGGTCTAACCATGTTTTACCAAAACCTCCATTTCAATTGTAAGCACGCCGCCTGTATATAATCCTTAACTTATCTATGATAATAGATTATATAGATGCCTAATTTTCCTTTCACATCTATTTGCAACAACCATTTTAGTGTAACTAAAATAGAACAACACAGTTTTCCATGTTACTATAAAATGATGTAGTTTACAATATTGATTGCTCTTCCAAAAATAATGGGACCATGTCATTCATATGCCCTTCTCAAAGCACAGAATGCAATTGAGAACTCTGAGTCAGCAGTATTTTTTATTCAAGTTAAGCTTTTTAGTTGGGATATTCATCATAGCTATGTCATCCAAACAATTCACCTGAAATGGAAGTGGCATAGAAATCAATAGGATCCATATTTTCTGCTGCATAAACACTGTTGCTCTATTAACAAATTTGCAAAGGAAAATGAAATGGAACATTCGTCAGATTTTACACTTTGTTGCAGTGAGGACATAAGTGAAATTGACAAATTAGGTTAACTCAGTGCTGGTGTATTTGCTCGTCTCATGGCCAAGTCATTTTTCAATGACATTTAACTTTATAAATGCAATTCATGGTTTATTAGAAGCCTACAATGAATACTGTACACAGACCTACTGTGACCCTAGCCATTTCTTTTTTTGTACCTATGGGATAAAAGGTACACTTCCTTTAAGACCTGTTTAGAAATCATACAACTGAATGAGCTTTAATTGTTAAACTTTGTGGGGCAGATCCACAAAGAGAGTACGCCGGCGTATCTACTGATACGCCGGCGTACTTTCAAATTTCCCGCGTCATATCTTTGTTTTGAATCCTCAAAGCAAGATACGACGGCATCTGGGTTAGATCCGACAGGCGTTGGTCTTCGTACGCCTTCGGATCTTAGATGCAATTCTTCGGCGTCCGCTGGGTGGCGTTCCCGTCGTAATCCGCGTCGAGTATGCAAATTAGCTATTTCCAACGATCCATGAACTTACGAGCGGCCGTCGCATTATTTTACATCATCTCTAGTCGGCTTTTTCAGGCGTATAGTTAAAGCTGCTATCTGGTGGCGTACTCAATGTTAAGTATGGCCGTCGTTCCCGCGTATAAAAATGTATTTTGTTTGCGTAAGTTGTCCGTGAATCGGGCTGGACGTAATTTACGTCTACGTCAAAACAATGACATCCTTGCGCCGTCATTTAGCGCAATGCACGGCGGGAAATTTAGGGACGGCACATGCGCAGTTCGTTTGGCGCGGGGATGCGCTTCATTTAAATGAAACACGCCCCCTACTCGCCGCATTTGAATTGCGCGCCATTACGCCGCGAGAGATACACTACACCGCCGTAACTTACGGCGCAAATTCTTTGTGGATTCGAAGCTGGGAACAGTAAGTTACAGCAGCGTAGCGTATCTCACATACGCTGCGCCCATGCAATTGTTTGTGAATCTGCCCCTCAGTCTAGACTGTATTCTTGACTGTGATATGATGTACTACTGCTCATTTTTTTTCCCTTGTCCTCACCACTTAAACATATTTATTTTATCACTTAAAATTTTAGCCATAGTATTATAAAAATTGAAAGCTGTGTGACAAAGTTGTCCAACCTTAATAGTTACAGACATAAAATTTAATTTTGTAATAAAACAGTTCTCATGAAGTAGGTTCGTAAAAATGTCATAGTCCTAATTGAAAACTAAGGAATATTTAGCTACAAAAATAGCTATTACACCTACAAAGGTATCTTCCCTAACTAAAAGCTTAAATTAATTTATAGGAGAAGACTAAGGGCTAAATAAACAGGAAAGGGATGCTTTTAAAAATAAGACTTGTTAGTTTTGTTTCAGTGGGGTTGATTTACTAAAGGAGAAAAATATCTATCTAAGCCAGGTGTCCATTTATGAAACTGTGAACAACGGTGATCCCGAGGATCGCCACTGATCACAGTCCATAAATGATTTATAAAACAGAGATAATGGGGGAGAACACATTTGAGCATGTTCTCCCGCCGATGATCTCCACACACTGAGAATCCTCACTGACTGACATGGAAGCGGCCAGTTTATGAAGCTGTGATCTCAGCACTTCACTGGTGATCTGTCTCAGAATTCACCTCCCAGATTCACCAGCTCAGAGGTGGAGAATCGGGGAGTGAAGAGAGAATCTGGGGGGAACTGAGGAGGAAGATTATTAACTTCCTTGTACCTGGATCAGACCCTACAAGACAGTGACCATGCCCCCCTGTCTTATTTATGTGTATACATACATAATTTATCACTGCTTAATAAACTGACATCTCAGTGTTTCTGTGAATTTCTGTTACTGTAATCTCAAAAAGTATTACGAGATTCCAGTATCAGGGGCCATTCTTCACTGTTGGAAGTTTTTGTAGATCGCTTCACTCCTCCAAAGGAGAAGCGATCTACAAAGCTTCATAAACTGGCATCCAGAGGAGAAAGATCACCTCTGAGAATGCCGGAGAATGAAGCAGTGAAAAAATCTGTGTTCATTTAACTTGTTCAACTCCAAACATGCATAAAAAATCCTCTGAATGGTTTGGTACAAACTGAACACAGGTTATTTAATCTAAAGGCAGAAGGCTTTTTACCTTAATGCATTCTATGATAAAAAAGCATCAGAAAAAACAAACACACATAAAGCACCAGTGTAACGCTCAGCGCTGAAACGCCTGATTTTGAAAAAAGTGGGAGGACATGCATAAGTATGCTGGTTCATCAATAGCAACAATACAAATATATTGTAGAGGCAAACATTTAATAAAAAAAATAAAAAAAAATAACGTTTTTGTAAAAAATCGATTGTTCAAAGTCCTGAAATGAACAAGTTCAACATAGAGCTCTAGGGGGTGCACCCCCGTCAACTCTGAGGCCCCATACACACGAGAGGATTTATCCGCAGATACGGTCCAGCGGACCGTATCCGTGGATAAATCCTCTCGAGGATTTCAGAGGATTTCTATGCGATGGCGTGTACACACCATCGCATTGAAATCCGCGCTGAAATCCTCTGCCGATGACGTGTCGCGCCGTCGCCGCTATTATGACGCGGCGACGGGCGCGACGCTGTCATATAAGGAATTCCACGCATGCGTCAAATCATTACGACGCGTGCGGGGAATCCCTTTAGACGGATGGATCCGGTAAGTCTGTACAGACGAGCGGATCCATCCGTTGGAATGGATTCCAGCAGATGGATTTGTTGTGCATGTCAGCAAATATCCATCTGCTGGAAATCCATCCCAGGGGAGATTTCTCTGCGGATAAATATCCGTTGGCGTGTACACACCATAGGATCTATCCGCAGAAACCCATTTGATGGGATTTATCTGCGGATAGATTCTATGGTGTGTATGGGGCCTTAGTCTCTGAAACAAATGCTGCAAAGGGAGCAAGGCTGGGGAACCCGATTACTATGGGAAAAAGAAAGCAAAAAAGGAAGAGAAGCATTATTTTATTCAATTAAAATACAAATTGTTGACATTATAAGGTGCACTTACATAGTGCTAGTGAGGGTAGGTGCTTTCCAGATCCAGTATCACAGAAGAGCCGCTGCGGTATCCCTGTAGAAGAGTCAACGAGTGCCATGTGTCGGCGGAAAGCTGAAGCATCAAAGGACCTGGGGAGGAAGCCGGCTGTATAACACTGTGTAGGAGTGTTCCGAGCTGTCAGAGTGGGGAGCCACCTACCACTGTGTCTGGCCAATCAGAAGATACTTCAAAGGCACGGCAAAGCCTCCTTCATCAGTTCTGATGGCGCTTGTGGACTCCCATAAGTAAATCAACCCCACCTGTCTAATTTTCAATAAAAATGTACCATATAAGCCAATATATACAGTATATACAGTATCTCACAAAAGTGAGTACACCCCTCACATTTTTGTAAATATTTTATTATATCTTTTCATGTGACAATACTGAAGAAATTACACTTTGCTACAATGTAAAGTAGTGAGTGTACAGCTTGTATAACAGTGTACATTTGCTGTCCCCTCAAAATAACTCAAAACAAAGCCATTACTGTCTAAACCGCTGACAACAAAAGCGAGTACAAGTGAAAATGTCCAAAATGGGCCCAAAGTGTCGATATTTTGTGTGGCCTCCATTATTTTCCAGCACTGCCTTAACCCTCTTGGGTATGGAGTTCACCAAAGCTTCACAGGTTGCCACTGGAGTACTTTTCCACTCCTCTATGATGACATCACAGAACTGGTGGATGTTAGTGACCTTGCACTCCTCCACCTTCTGTTTGAGGATGCCCCACAGATGCTCAATAGGGTTTAGGTCTGTAGACATGCTTGGCCAATCCATCACCTTTACCCTCAGCTTCTTTAGCAAGGCAGTGGTCATCTTGAAGGTGTGTTTGGGGTCCTTATCATGTTGGAATACTGCCCTGAGGCCCAGTCTCTGAAGGGAGTGGATCAGGTTCTACTTCAGTATGTCACAGTACATGTTGGCATTCATGGTTCCCTCAATAAACTGTAGCTCCCCAGTGCTCATGCAGCCCCAGACCATGACACTCCCACCACCATGCTTGACTGTAGGCAAGACACACTTGTCTTTGTACTCCCTTTGGTTGCCACAACACACGCTTGACACCATCTGAACCAAATATGTTTATCTTGGTCTCATCAGACCACAGGACATGGTCCCAGTAATCCATGTCCTTAGTCTGCTTGTCTTCAGCAAACTGTGGGCTTTCTTGGGCATCATCTTTAGAAGAGGCTTCTGTCTGGGGCTACAGTCATGCAGACCAATTTGATGCAGTGTGCGTTGTATGGTCTGAGCACTGACAGGCTGACCCCCTACCCCTTCAACCTCTGCAGCAATGCTGGCAGCACTCATATGTCTATTTCCAAAAGACAACCACTGGATATGACGCTGAGCATGTGCACTCAACTTCTTTGGTTGACCATAGTGAGGCCTGTTCTGAGTGGAACCTGTCCTGTTAAACCGCTGTATGGTCTTGGCCATCGTGCTGCATCTCATTTTCATCTTCTTATAGCCTAGGCCATCTTAATGTAGAGGAACAATTTTTATTTCAGATCCTCAGAGAGTTCTTTGCCATGAGGTGCCATGTTGAACTTCCAGTGACCAGTAAGAGAAAGTGAGAGCAATATCACCAGATTTAACACACCTGCTCCTCATTCACACCTAAGACCTTGTAACACTAACAATTGACATGACAATGGGTAGGAAAAATGGCTGATTGGGCCCAATTTGGACATTTTCACTTAGGTGTATACTCACTTTGTTGCCAGCAGTTTAGACATTATTGGCTGTGTGTTGAGTTATTTTGAGGGGACAGCAAATGTACACTGTTATACAAGCTGTACACTCACTACTTTCCATTGTAACAAAGTGTAATTTCTTCAGTGTTGTGGCATGAAAAGATAAAATACAATATTTACAAAAATGTGAGGGGTGTACTCACTTTTGTGAGATACTGTATATATATATATATATATTTATATATATACTCACCGACCACTTTATTAGATACACCTGTTAAATTGCTTGGTAACACAAATTGCTAGTCAGCCAATCACATGACAGGAACTCAATGTATTTAGGCATCTAGACGTGGTGAAGATGACTTGCTGACATTCAAACTGAGCATCAGAATAGGGAGGAAAGGGCATGTAAGTGACTTTGAATGTGGCCTGGTTGTTGGTGCCAGAGAAGCTGGTCTAAGTAGTTCATGAACTACTAATCTACTGGGACTTTCACGCACAACTATCTCTAGGGTTTACAGAGAATGTTCCAGAAAAAGAGAAAATATCCAGTGAGCGGTAATTGTGTGGACAAAAATGCATTGTTGATGTCAGAGATCAGAGAAGAATGGCCATGGTTCGAGATGATAAAAATGCAACAGTAACTCAACCAAGGTATGCAGAATACCATAATATAAACAAAAAAGTCAGTGCTACTACCCATACATCACATGGAAAGCAGAGCTCCCGGGTTCTTGATCCACAGTCGCTGGCTGCGTAGAATTATGAGGAAAAGATGATACGCACTCTGGTCGTTGCTCTTATACAATAGAGGTATTCATTGACAAGCCACAGTAGTCATAACCACCAGAATACCATCTCTGAACGCATAACACATCCAACCTTGAAGCAGATGGACTACAGCAGTAAAGGACCACACCGGGTGCTACTCCTGTTGGCTAAGAAGAGGAAACTGAGACTACATTTCGCACAGGCTCACCAAAATTGGACAATAGAATTTTGGAAAAACGTAGCCTAGTCTGATGGATCTCAATTTCAGCTGCGATATTCAGATGGTAGGGTCAGAATTTGGCATAAACAACATGAAAGCATGGATCTATCCTGCCTTGTATCAATTGTTCAGGCTGGTGGTGGTAGTCTAATGGTGTGGCGGATGTTTTCTTGGCACACCTTAGTACCTATTGAGCATTTTTTAAATGCCATGGCCTACCTGAGTATTGTTGCTGACCATGTCCATTCCTTTATGACTACAGTGTACCCCTCTTGTGATGGCTACTTCCAGCAAAATAATGAACCATGTCAAAAAGCTCAAGTCATCTCACTACTGGTTTCTTTAACATGGCAATGAGTTCACTGTAATCCAATGGCCTCCACAGTTTGATTTGTATAGCGTGGCCTAGTCAGTCTCCAGACCTTAAGCCCATAGAAAATATGTGAAGGGAGCAGAAGGTTCAAGTTACCAAACATCAGCCTCAAAACCTTAATGACTTTGAGAGGATCTGCAAAGAGGAGTGGGCTAAAATCCCTCCTGAGATGTGTGCAAACCTAGTGACCAACTACAAGAAATGTCTGACCTCTGTTAGTGCCAACAAGGGTTTTGCCACCAAGTACTAAGTCATGTTTTGCGAAGGGGTCAAATACTTATTTCACTCATTAAAATGCAAATAGATTTATAACTTTTTTTAACCCTCCTGGCAGTGTTCCCGAGTCTGACTCGGGGTTAGATTTCTGTGCTGCGATCGGTAACCCCGAGTCAGACTCGGGCTCGCCTCGCTGGATCCACAGACTGTGTTTACTTACCTTGTGCCTGGATCTAGCGATGCCACCTCGCTGTGTGAGCTAGCGGGTGCTCGCTCGATTCACACAGCGTCCTACTGTGCCGCCGTTCTCCATTCCCTGTGACGTTACGACGCACGGGAGCGGAGAACGAAGCCAAATTCAAAAACGTAAACAAACACATTACATACAGTATACTGTAATCTTATAGATTACAGTACTGTATGTAAAAAATACACCCCCCCCCCCCCTTGTCCCTAGTGGTCTGCCCAGTGTCCTACATGTACTTTTATGTAATAAAAACCTTTCTTTCTGCCTGCAAACTGTAGATTGTCCATAGCAACCAAAAGTGTCCCTTTATGTCAAAAATGGTTTTAGAGCAGCTAGAAAACAGCGATAATAAATTATAATGACTTGCAGAATTGTGCGATAGCGATTTGTGGGGAAATTCGTCATAAAAAAATAAAAGTAATGACAGCGACAATTCTGCAACTGAGCAAATTTCAGTGATTTTGAGTTGATTACATTATTGAATACTTTTTATCATAATTATATTATTATTCGTTATAATTATTTATAATTATTTATTATATTATAATTTATAATTTTGTTTTTAAAAAAATGTCATACCCGGGATCCCTACAATACTCTTGTTTGGTCCGATTTAAGTGAGTTATTCCTAAGAATTACAGGCCTACAGTATAAAACGCCAAATTTCCCTGCAAATAATGGTACCGCTTTCAGCACCTTTTTTCTGAAAGAATCATACCGCCAGGGAGGTTAAAAGGATTTATTTTCTGGATGTTGTTATTCTGTTTCTCACTGTTAAAATAAACCTACCATTAAAATTATAAACTAATCATTTCTTTGTTAGTGGAAAAATGTACAAAATCAGCAGGGGATCAAATACTTTTTCCCCCTCACTGTATATACTGTATATATATATATATATATATATATATATATATATATAGATATAGATATAGATATAGATATAGATATAGATATAGATAGATAGATAGATAGATAGATAGATAGATAGATAGATAGATAGATAGATAGATAGATAGATAGATAGATACACACACACATTGTTTATCCTATCTATAGAAATTACCAATGGGACTCTAAACGTTTCATATTATTTCACTATTTTACCAGTATGCTTGAAAAGTTGACGCTTTCATTTTGGATAACAACAGGTTTATGAAAGAGATTTATTTTTTGTGTGTGTCTACAATTATAGTTGACTGCATTGACCCAACATGTTCCAACCATGGAGTCTGTGTAAACAAGGAATGCCTCTGCAGTCCTGGATGGGGAGGCCAGAGCTGCGAACTTCCAAGAACTCAGTGTCCAGATCAATGCAGTGGGCATGGCACTTACCTTACTGACACAGGTCTGTGTAGTTGTGATCCTAACTGGATGGGTCCGGATTGCTCTGTTGGTAAGAAAAGTTACTTTTCACGTTCATGTTTATGTTCAGGTTTTCTATGAATACATTGATCGATGTTATATATACTGGAATTTGTATTTTTTTATGCTAGTAATGGTGGCCATAAGTGACTTATAGTGGGACTGTGAGTGTGGTGGACAATCTGATACTAACTGACACTCTGTGGGAACTAACTGCCACTGACATCTCCAGTGACACAGGGGTGTGCAGTGGCGCTTGGGAAGCGACGGGGAAATGAGGTGGGCAGAGAAAAAGCTGGGGCTATGAATTATAAAAAAAAAAGCCAGCTGACAGGGATAAAGTAGCTCTGTGAACAAGAAAACAGGAAAACACAGCAGCGCTCAGTATGATTAGTAAAGTTCATCATTTAAAGCAATAAAAAATGGCAACTCACAAGAAGTAATACGTATAAAGCAGTGTTTCTCAATTCCAGTCCTCAGGCCCCCCCAACAGGTCAGGTTTTCAGGATTTCCCTCAGATGAAAAGGCTGTGGTGATTACTAAGGCAGTGAAACTGATCAAATCACCTGTGCAAAATAATGGAAATCCTGAAAACCTGACCTGTTAGGGGGGCCTGAGGACTGGAATTGAGAAACACTGGTATAAAGGCATGTCACATGGGTTTGGGCACTGGTGGATTCCAGGACTCTGAGGCCCCGTACACACGACCGAGTTTCTCGGCAGAATTCAGCCAGAAACTCGGTCGGAGCTGGATTCTGCCGAGAAACTCGGTCGTGTGTACACTTTTCAGCGAGGAAGCCGACGAGGAACTCGTCGGGCCGAAAAGAGAACATGTTCTCTTTTTCCTCGTTGTTCAATGAGGAAAGTCGGCCCACCGAGCTCCTCGGCGGCTTCCACACTGAACTCGCCGAGGAACTTGATGTGTTTGGCACGTCGAGTTCCTCGGACGTGTGTACGGGGCCTGAGTTAATCTGAGAGTTGCTTCCTCATCAGCTGTGGCGTCAGTGGGCGGGGGTATGAAGGGTCGACGACCTTTACACCTTCGACCTTTATACATTTACCTTCTTGAGAGTTGGCATTTTTTTTTTTATTTGAAGTCTTTATTAAAAGAGTTTTGTACAAAATACAACAGAAGAAACATAGCTCAATATAAATTATTCCATTGGTCACCAACAGGACACCAACTAGCAAAGGGAGGCATTACATTAGTCAGAAGAGAAAGTAAGGGGAAGGGGGGAAAGAATGCTATGGGTGTAGAGAAATAAATACTTATATAATAGCTTTATCAATTACTGGTACCATATAATGTGTAAAGCTGCATCTTGTTTAATAACAGTGAGGAGTTTTTTCCCCCAATACGTTTCAAACAGAATGATATAACTAAAGAGCACATGAAGGAGAGCATAAGAATCATTACCAAGGCCCAAGAGTGTTTCTATCATCTTTAATTCAGAGTGCCCAGTTGACCTGAAATAAGGAGATTTTATCTTGAATTTGTGCAAACATTTTTTCAAAGGTAGCGTATGTATTTAGGAAGTTTATAACTGTGTGGAGGGAAGGAGTATATTCAGATTTCCATGCATTGGCCCTAGCCCTTCTGGTGGCTATTAAGACATGAGTAAAAAATACATAAGTCTTGCTTGGCCATTTGTCCAAACGAATGCCAAAAAGAGCAGATTCTGGAGTCGGAAGGGCGACTCATCCCAGTGGCAAACGAAATAAGGGCAAAGACATCTTTCCAGAATGTAATCTTTGGGCAGTACCACCATATATGCCCAATGAATCCCACGTGTCTGCATTTCCTCCAACATAATGGGTGTCAGGCTGTCATAGAGTTAATATGTGGTGTAAGAACTTTTTTTGTGCCATTTCCCAATAAGAGATGCATTAGGATAGTTTTTTTGGGTCATGTAGGAGATCACATTCCCAAGCGATCATAGTTGGGAGCTTGTCCGGTATCATCTTAGAGTATAATGCTGCGTACACACCATCACTTTATGTGATGAAAAAAAATGACGTTTTTAAAAACGTCACTTTAATTGACCGTGTGTGTGGGAAAACGTCGTTTTATGTCTTGTAAAAAACGACCAAAAAAAATTGAAGCATGCTTCAATTTTATGTGTCGTTTTTCAAAAGTGCACTTTTTACTTCACAGAAATTGACCGTGTGTAGCAAAAAACGTAGTTTTCTAAGACGTTTTTTCATCCACGCATGCCCAGAAGCAAGCTTCAATGGTAAAACGTGGTGGAACGTAACCTCACTTTGCAAGATCATTGTGAGAAAACGATGGTGTGTAGGCAACTTCGTCTTTGAAAATTGAAGTTTCAAAAACGTCATTTTTTACTTCACAGAAAGTGTCGTTTTTTTTCATCACATAAAGTGATGGTGTGTACGCGGCATAAGGCTTTGTGTTTGAGCATTTTCTCTGAAGTGAAGAACATGTATATAGATTTTAACAGTATAGCCTCCCCTTTTTCATGAGGGACAGGAAGTGTCAGATTTGTAAATATTTATAGAAGTCTTTGTGAGGGATACCAAAAGTTTTTGTAAGGTCTTCGAAGGCTCGCATTTGATGTGGATCAAATAGTTGAGCCACTAAGTTGAGATCCCGGCTTCTCCATGACGATATGTCCAGGTCTGGGATTACTATGGATAGTGCCGAAAGTGGGGTGTTTGAGTCAATTATTTTGAGGTCATGGCCAGCAAGCTTTAGGGTGGAGACCCATGTACGAAGTGTAGCGTTGGCTGTGTCTAAGAAGGATTTGGGGATTTTATGGGTGAGCGAAGAGGCCCCTAGCACAGCCTGGAGGTCATAAGTTATTGCTTGTTGCTCAATTTGGATCCATCTCTTGTCTGATGTGGGCGATCACCAGAATTGAGTTTGTTCTAAAATGGAAGCTTTATAATATTTAGAGAGGTCAGGAGCTCCTAATACTGCATGGGAAATAGAGCCTTTAGCCACTCTAGATTTTTTGTTGTTTCATATGAAAGTATTCACCATTTTTTGCAGAGTCTTAAGGTGTGCTGATAATATAGGAAGAGGCATAGATTGAAAAAAGTACAACACATGAGGCAAAATAAACAGGCAAAATCAACATTTTGGAAAGGGCTATTTTAACTGTCCAAGAGACTGTAGCTTTGGATAAACTCTTATAAAGTTCAGAGAGTCTACTGAGCAATAGAGAGTAGTTTGCCTTGAAAATGTGGTTGCCAGGGGATCTAATACCTAAATACGTTATCTGGGTTGAGTGCACCCAAAAGAAAGAGGAAACCTCTGAAACTTGTTTTTGTAATGATGAAGGGAGTCGAAGAGGTAGTATAGACAATTTTGATTTGTTTACTTTATGTAGGGAGATTAAACCAAACTCCCTTAAAATAGTTTGTAGCACCAGTAAAGAGGAGAGGAATCAGTTAAGGCAAGGAGTGTCATCCGCATAAGATCCAATGATTCTTCCTGACCGATTGCTAGTCCTTTAATTTCATTGCAAGCATGAGTAGATTCTGCAAGGGGTTCAATAACAAGAGTGAAGATGAGGGGAGACATTGAACAACCCTGTCTAGTGCCATTGGAAATATGAAATGGATCTGACAACATGCCAGATATCCATACTTGGGGGTTGGAGTATAGGGCTTGAATAGCTTGTCCAAATGAGTCAGTAAGGCCAAATTTCTGTAGGACTTGTTTAAGATAGCCCCAGTG